>NW_004524591.1:879133-881444 GCF_000260255.1 Octodon degus
GATTTTTTTCCACTACAAAATGGTCCTTCATTTATAGATTCCCTGTATGATCATTCTTGGATATATCAGTCAGAAATAAAGTTCCCAAGCTGGTAAGATAGCTCAGTGGTCTAAGCACCTGCCTGGCAAGCACAAGGACCTGGGTTTGATCCACGGTACCACATGCCATATGGCCCTGGAACCCCATGGGCATCATGCTGGCCACCAAAACTGGGCATGGTGGCATACACCTATAATCCCAGTGCTGGGAGGCTGAGACAGGAGGATCACTAAAAGTCCAAGGTCCGTAGCAAAACCCTGTACCAAACAAATAAATAAATACATAAATCATATTTCTTAAAAATTAAAAAGGAGGGCTGTCCAAATAGCTCAGAGGCTTAAAGTGCCTGCAAGCAGGCACAGGGTCCAGGGGTTCAATCCCCAGGCCTACTGTGCTGGCCCCACCCCCAGGGGGTGCTGAGACAGGACAACTGAGACTAGGCGTAGTGTTGCGCACCTGTAATCCCAGCATTTGGGAGGCTGTAAACAGGAGAATCACTACAAATCTGATCTCGTAATGAGAAGCTGAACACCCTGCAGACCATTCCCTTAAAAGTACAAAAAAAAAAAAAAGGCCAAGGAGATGGCTCAGTAGAATAAGCGCTTCCCTGTCAAGCACAAGGGCCTGAGTTCAATCCCCGGTTCCGCCAAAAAATAAATTAATTAATTAATTAAAAATAAATAAAAATTTTAAGGGCCGGGAAGACGGCTCAGTAGGAAAAGCGCTTGACTGGAAAACACAAGGATCTGAGTTCAATCCCTGGTTCCGCCAAAAAAAACAAAAAACAAAGGAAAAAAAATTTAAAAAAGGAAGTTCCCTTGCATGTACAAAAATATATTTTTAATTCACAAATTATCCCACACTAACACTGAAAAAATAATTACGCACCTGAGTTAAATAGTTTTTCACTTTTCTTCATATATTATATCAGTATATCCAACTGGTAAATGAAGTAGTAAAACAGAAAGCTCATGATTTGAAGACCATGTAAAATGTACAATGTCCTATTATCACTAGTTCCAGCATACAATGATTAGACCTTGTAGATTAGTTAAGAAACAGCTCAGATTGTAATTATCTAAGCACAAAGGGCATGTTGAGAGGGGAGAAAAACCAAAAAAAAAAAAAAAAAAAAAGGATTCAGGAGCCGGGATACGGCTCAGCAGCACAGCACCTGCCTGGAAAGCACTAGGTTGTGAGTTTGACTCCTGATAACAAAAATAAAATAAAATAAATCAGCACCTCTTTAATATTTACTCCTTTCACATTAATAAAGATTTTTTAATATCTCCAGGTGTGCAGCATCACACCAGTTTCTATACTGAGAGAATAAAGACATATCTGGGTATGTATATCGACACTAAATATTATACAGTGTTCTTTGAATTATTATAACCTTGTGATACTCCTTAGGCACCCTCTACATCATCTATCACTTTCCTCTTTGGCCCCATAATCTCCTTGATCAGAAAATCTGGGACACTACTGAGTTGCATGACATTACAGTACAAGTTCTCATATGTCCTGAGTCTTAATTGACCTTGGAAGGCTAGGGCCAAAATATTGGCTTTCCTTGCGGCCCTCCTTTTTCTCTAATTTTGGTCTGCAAACTTAGGTTGTTAACCATCCAGAAGAGAAATTTATTGTTATTACCATACAACCTAGACTGTAAAGCTTAGCCTCACTATCCGTCTGAATATCAAACATCTTAGGCATAACATGGAACAGGTATTTTTCATCAAGAATTGATATGTTGAACTTTAAGTCCCTACAGAATGATGAAAAAACAATTAAAAATTGGAATATATTTAAAAATAGGCATAAAGAATTATATAATTCTTAGGTTTACACGTAAGTCCAAAGATCTAATCATATACAACCTTGAAGCAGGATAGTCCCACAACATCCCTTTTCCTGTCTCCTGCCTTCATTCACCACCTCCTACTTTTTGAACAACCATCTACCCGAGAGACAGCACAGCAGCAACTGGCATGTCATGACAAGCAGCCCGTATTCAGAAAACCAGAATGACAGGCACTCCAAGCATGAACCGACTATTACAAATTGCCATCTTCAGTGCAGTTGCTTAGTTCACAGTTGTCAGTATATATAGTTAGTCAGGGTGAGAATTTTTCCAATTAACTGCTAGATTCAAAAATCTTCTGGAGATTCTCAGGATCATTGCCTTGCCCATCTTCCACATATAACTATATGGCTTGTCACTGTCATGTTTCCTAGCTCTTCTCCTTTCCCTCTCTTAATTAGTTAGTC
>NW_004524591.1:882329-889669 GCF_000260255.1 Octodon degus
TGCATCTTGTACAGCAATTAACCACTAGCAAGAATGTGTGCAATGTGTTAATTATTGAAACTGTCCTACCAATTTGGTTTGAAACTGTCTCACTGCTATTTGTTTCTCAATAAAATTATGGGAAAAAATATATAAAAGCATGATTTTACTAAAAAAATAAATAAATAAAAAATAACCTTGTGATAAGATTAAAAGGGCCATAAAAATCAAGATTTTATAATGGAGAGAGGCAACTGAAGGGTGATACAAACAATGTATGCTCTCCTACACTCTCTGATCCTCTGCAGTCGAAGAATGACTAGCATCCGAACAGCTGCCCCACTGTCAACATGGCAGCTGGCCAAAGTGCTCTCTCCTGAAAAGATACAAATATTCTAAATTCCTCCGCTTGAAATCTTTCAGTTACTCCCCATTTCACAGAGCATCACACCAGGCTGCTCCGACTTCCAAGACTACATGCCTGCTCTTACACTTCCATTTTCATTAGCATACCACACACACACTGTGACAGGTAGGGGCTGTGTCCACACAACAGCTGACTAAATTGGGGCAGCACAGTTCTGGGTGTTGCTGATGCATTTACTGTAGACAGAAGACAGAACACACACATGCATGCACACACACACACACACACACACACACACACACACACGGTGTGAGTGCCACCAATAGGTGTGCAGCCTGAATGGAATAAAAAGAGGAAAGGAAGAAGGCTCACTTCAGTTTCTCTGGAGGAGCTTCACTCTTCTCTTTCTGGCTTCCAGCCCAGACCCTTCAGTCTCCTGATACGGACTCGCACAGAACAACGCAGTGAGCTCCAGGCTTGTGAACTTTGACTGGAATCCTTCAGCTCTCCAGCACAGACAGCCTTTTGCCCTCTTCCACAGCTGACTCTGTGGGTGGCTGCTGTAAGCCTGACTTGCAAACCCTAATACACATATATATCTTTTTTAAAATTTCTCTAGTGAGCACTGACTGATACACCAACCAAACCCATCCACATGCAATTTCTAGAATATGCCATGCTTATGTATTTGCCTCTGAGCTATTATACATGGTCTCCTTTGTATATCATGCTTCACAAACTGTTTTGGGAAACTACTACTTATGCTTCAGGTTCACTTAGACGTCACTCTGTTATGAAGCCTGAGGTAGATGTCATTCCTATATGTGCATTAATGTGTGTATATGTGCGCACGTGCGCACGTGTGTGTGTGTGTGTGTGTGTGTGTGTGTGTGTGTATACATATAGGCTTCAAAAAGTTGATTTGGGGCTAGGGAGATAGCTCAGCAGTCCAAGCGCCTGCTGGCAAGTGCAAGGAACTGGGTTCAAAACCCAATGCTAGGCTGGGGAGATGGCTCAGTGGATAAGTGCTTCCCTGGCAAACACAAGGGCCTGAGTTCAATCCCTGGTTCTGCCAAAAAAAAAAAAACCAAAACCGATGCCGTGCCCACCCCTGCACTGAGCTGGCCAACAAAACAGGGCATAGTGGCACACATCTGTAATCCCAGTGCTGGGGAGGCTGAGACAGGAGGATACTACAAGTCGGAGCTGTGTAGCAAGACCCCGTACCAAATAAATATTTTTTTTTTAAAAAGTTGATTTTGTTTCAGTAAATCACAGCATAGCACTCATGTTTAAAGATAATACAGATAGATTGCAAAAAGCAAGTAATTTTCAATACATACATACAAGGCATTAAGAACTAACTTTAAAAAAGTAATGTACTGTTTCTTAAAGGGTTTTTTTGTTACCATTGTTTTGGGAAAGTTGTTTTTTTTCTTTTTTTGAGATAGTATCTGGCTATACAGTTCAGGCTTGCTTTAAACTCACTTTGTAGGCCAAGTTGACTAGGAAGTCAGAATAATTATCCTGCCTCAGCCTCCCTCATGCCGAGATTATAGGCATGCCTTATTACACCCTGCTTAAAAACGATTTCTTTCAATCCGCACTCAGTGGTGTTTGAAGATTCCCTAGAGGCACAGGAGCTACAGGGCCAGGCACTGAGCAGAACTCTGAGCCCCAACCACTGTCTCCATCAGAGCCATTGTTTTATCTCCCTGTCTCCTCCACCCCAATACAGTAGTCTCTCACTAGCCCACGGTTCAACTTTCATGGACTCATTGTTTTGCACGTTTTCAAAAAATATTAATCTAAATTATGTATCACAGATTTTTTGCTATATTGCAGGATTTTGCAGTACCATACAGTATATGTATGTTGTTAAAATTAGTTAAGTATATGAGTTTAGAAAATAGTTAACATTAGGAATGTTTTTAAAGTGTTGGAAAGGTTTATAAGACTGTGAGAAGGGCTTATAAAGCCTTAAAATATTTATAAATACTAAAACAAACAATGTCACTACTTTGCTGATTTTCACTTATCACCAGGGTGTCTGGAACCGCAGTGAGGGTACTCTTTCTTTGTTAAAGATGGACTTCCAAGCAAGATTTTCTTGGAAGATGGGTTCACCACATTAAAATAAGAATTTTTAAAAAGGAAAAGAGGTTAAAAACCAGTGCTCTTAGGAATCAATGGTACACTGAGGTTTGCTATGTAATTCAAGCCCTAATGTCTTTCTTATTTCTTGATTAGATTAAATTTATCTGTCTTATAGACCTTACTTGTAACAAAACAAGAAATACCAGGGCTGAGGATTTAGTTTAGCGGTAGAACACTTGCCTAGCAAGCCAGAAGCCCTGAGTTTGGTCCTCCATACCAAAACCAAAAATAAACCCCAACTAAAAACAATTACAAAAAAAAAAAAATCCAAAAAAAAAAAAAAAAGACTAACCGAAACCTACCATTTGAAAGCAGAAATATCCTAGCAGAGAGAATGTAAGATGGGTTTTGAGGAATATATTTATTCTCTGATGCAGCTACTTCTAAGTGTATTTATCTTATTATGTTTAATGGCATTATTTATATGCCAATCCTCAGATTAATGATTCATAACAAAGAACACCAAAATAATCTAATCCAACAACAGAAAAGCCCACTGTAAATACCAGCTGCTGCTGTTCTATATATTGTTGACAAATATCCTGTGTCACTTTAATAGCTTCTCAGTTTTAAAAAAAAGTCACCTGAAATGGAAAGATCAACCAAATGCTCATTTAACTAGCAGTGTTAGCTACTTGGCAATCAAGAAACTGCAAGGAGCAGTGGCTCATCAGGCACCATTCAGAGGACCAGTGGAGAACTCCGTCCACCCATGAGCACGCCAAACAATGAGGAGCCTAAATTGAGCCCCCTCCCTACCAGAAACCTTCCACCAGCCTGGGCACATGGTATGGAGCCGTAGCAAGGCACTCACTCAGAAGTCAGGGGAACAAATGCATCAAGGCCCAGTTCTGTAACAGGGCAATGAACTCAAAACCTTTGGGGCTGTAAGGATGGGGCCTACTGAGCTGAGGAGCCAGCATTTTCACCTCTTCAGGGAAACCTTACCACACCTCCTCGCCCTTCTACCTCCAAACTCCTCTTCAGTACACTGGCCACACCCAGACTGGGCACTCAATGTTGTTGGCTATGGTTTTACCTACTGTATGCATGTTCTCCCCAGACCTTCACATCTCACTCTTTTCTCTAGAGAAATTTAGGGTTAGAATTTTACTAAGCATCTTCAAGTGCTATATAAATGTATTTGGGCTAACTGTACATATGATTTAGTACTCATTTATAATATTGATAGAAAAAAGTTTGGTACAATTGTGTCACACACTCCATTCACTTAAATGTCAAACAGATTGTAATGAAGAAAATTAGGGACCATGTCCAATTGAGAGCCAGCCATCCATATGACAGCAGGACCTCCATGCACACATCACTGCCAAAGAACCAAGTACCTGCTTCCTTTTAAGGCTACACATTTTTGTCTTCTGCCTACATTCAATACCCAATTACAAATCAGAGACTTGATTCAAGTCCACGCTGTGCCAAGGAGCATACAATTAACTTCATCTATCTAAAAATACTAACTCCAAGGATCTTTGCTCCAGTCATGGATGATTCCATGAGTCTAACTTTGTGTCTCTGCATGTGACAATGTGCCCCTTCCTCATTATCACAGGGCCCCAGCCACAAGAGCATTTCTGACATCTGCTGCAAGGTCAGTGTATTCACACAACTACGTCCACGTCTTCTAATGTTGACACTGTTAAATTTCATGTCAGATATTTACTTAATACCTACAGTGATTTATTAAAAACTCATGATAAATTTGGCTAGGTAGCAAAGCAAAAGACATATTTGGGAAAACACAGCACAGCATAATCATGCTTTTAGCAATAAATAAATATATACGTATGACTCCATTTGTAAATAAGCACCAAAAAACTATAAAACACAGTTAAACAAAACTAAGTTATTTTTATACTAGCCACCAAAAAATGTTATTTTTATCTTATCAACAGCTTAATATCCCAGAGAATAATCTTGGTATCTCCCATTTTATGAAAAATTTATTTTTATTGTCTCATCAACATCAAATGATATTAGTGTCACAATGGCTATTATAGCAAATGGCTCAAAAAGAAAATCCAGTAACAATTTTGATAGGTTTTAGTGAATATATGAGCTAGATAAAAATATATGAGCCATAGAGAAATTTGAAGCAATTTAAATTAATATCTATCAGTTCTGAATAATGAAGCTTTTCAGAACCTAATGCAATTTTATTCTGCAAAAAGACTCAGTATATCACCCGAAGACCTTTCCCTAGCCAAGTAATTTGTTATCCTACTAATTAAAAAGAGGCAATTTTACCTCTTCATAAGCAAAAATAATTGTAATCAAGTCACACATGAAAAGTCAGTTCTTAAAGTGAGATGTAGGCAACAGAATCAGGAAATGTTTAAAATGTTCTTTTTCCTGGGGCGAAATTATATCAATACTTTGCTACCTTCTGGATACTAACTTTAATAAATATTAAACAGTCACATAAAAACTTCTGATTAATGTGCAGTGAAATTTTATTCCATTTTTCATAAAGATAGTGATTGATCACTAATAAAATTAGTCAAAATTATTCTCCCACAGTTACAATCAAATCTACAAACTCTAAAGAAAACATTAATTGGGAAAAGAAAAATATTGTAAAGTATTTTATGCATAAAGTATTTTATGCAAAACCAATGAAGTAAAAATTTCAGATTAGAGAAAGAAGATTCATTTTATGTTATCTAAAATTTTACTTCACAATGTTAAAGAGTAAAATATTTCATAACCATGTGTGTAGAGCACATCTGTAATCCCAGCACTCAAGAGGCTGAGGCAGGAGGACTTCCATGAGTTCAAGGCTAGCCTGCGCTACACAGAGAATTTAAGGGTAGTATGAATTACAGAGGGAAACCCTGTCTTTAAAAAAATGTTTTTTAAATGCTAGTCTCATTATTTCATTTTACCCCTGCATTTATCATGTTTTCATTCCCATCTTTAAAGATATAAACCATTGCTCAGATTGTTTAAGTAATGTTCCTAGGGCACACAGGTAGTAAATACCAGAGTTAAAACCAGATTACTCGACCCTGTAGTCCATGTATTTAAGGCCTACTGTAGCTGTTTCCCATATTTACCACTCCCAATAATTTCATCACTCCCAATAAATGCAGGGCACAATGAGTTATTGATTTCATAATTGCTACTGCAGCATTCACATGCAACTTAATTGAAAAAGTGTACTAGATAGACAATTCAATCCACTATGTAAAATGTAAACATTCATGTCTCCTTCAAACAGAAATGAGCAGAAAAGTACTAAATCTATATTCAGCATCAATTAATAGAAAAATGGAATTAGTGTTGTCCCTGGATTTAACAAGTGCTGAAGGCCCTTCAGCTCTCTCAATTGCCTTTTAGAAATTAAAAGTGCTGAAACAAAACTTGAAAGTTACGTATATCCAAAAACATTGTGTCCTTTTCCAATTTCCCTTCTATACTTATTACCTAGATTTTTAAACACTCTAGTAGGAGTAAAAACAACTGTATGTATGAAAATTAAAATGGGAAATGTCAGAAAATCAACATGACCTTTGAAATAGGTTTCTCACAACCACACAGTTAATACTAGAAAAACATCTTAGGGTGTATAAAGAATAATTTTCATGTATAACATTTTCAGTAACTATAAAAGCAAATACAGAATAAAGTACTTAAAAAATCAAATGAATTTTAAAAGTTAAAGTTCAATTAAGCTTAAGCTACTAATTTTTCAGTAGTAGTTACATCTCTTAAATATTCATAATCATATTAATGTCTTTTCCAATGCAAACTGAAGTAACCACCACTACTCTATAGTGTTACTTCCTGCAATTAGTAGTACCTATTAGTATAACAAACCAATCCTCAGTTTAGCTATATTAATTTTAAAACAAAAATATGTATTGTTTACCTAGGAATATGGCAGTGCTAGCAGTGTTAAGAGCACTTACCTAGGAGCACAAGATCTTGAGTGTGATCCCTAGGACTACAAAAAAAAAAGTGTGTATGTTATATATGGGGTATGGGTGGATGGGTGTGTGTGTGTGTGTGTGTGTGTGTGTGTGTATTAAACGGAGCTAAGCCCTCTCTCAGGTCCAAGACCATTCGTTAATCCCATGGTACTCCCCTTAACATATTTTCTAACCAGGTCAGACTCAGTCAAAAACATTTTGTGCGTGTATGTGGTATTAGAGAGGGAACATAGAGCGTTCACACTGAGTTACTTGCCAGCTTTTTTTTTTTTTTTTTTTTTTTTTTCTTATTTTGAGACAGGGTCTTGATAAGTCAATAAACTGCTGAGCTGGGTGTGTACTTGTGATCCTCTTTCCTTAGTCTCCCTGTGTGCTGGGATTATAGCATGCCCCATCATGCCCAACTCAAAATTGCTCGTTACAAATTTAAAAATTGGATAGTTGATATCATAAAATTAAATTTCATATGAAAACAAATGTTGTTTTAGATCTAATCATAATTTGACAAAAATAAAAGATACACAAGTCAATACTAACAGATGTCAAATTTCCCTCAAACCAAATCCTACTCAAAATAAAGGACCACTTTTATATTTTTTAAATTCCAAAATCAAATAGCAACACTTGAGAATATATCCTTCCTTCTCCCTTTGACTACTCTTAAGTATTTCAAATAAAAGCTAAAAATAAAATATTTTTCTAAAAAAAAAAAAGGGGGGGTGCCTAGGGAGATAGCTCAGTAGAATAAGTGTTTGCCTGGCAAGTGTAAGGTCCTGAGTTCAATCCCCATACCACAAAGAAAAAGAAAAGAAAAATGGAAGAAAGAAAGAAAGAAAGAAAGAAAGAAAGAAAGAAAGAAAGAAAGAAAGAAAGAAAGAAAGAAAATA
>NW_004524591.1:892913-894316 GCF_000260255.1 Octodon degus
AAAGGTCTGCTCTCTAGAATTTATGAAGAACTAAAAAACACTAGGGCCCCAAAATCTAAAGACCCAATCCAGAAATGGGCATCTGCGATGAACACACACTTCTCAGAGGATGAAATTAAAGAAGCGAATATATGAAAAAATGCTTCACTTTACTAGCCATCCGCGAAATGCAAATTAAAACATTGAGATATCAATTCACCCTAGAAAGAATGGCTATCATAAAGAAATCACCCAACAACAAATGTGGTAGAGGCTGTGGGGGAAAAGGAACCCTTCTCCACTGCTGGTGGGAATGTAGACTGGTGCAACCGTATGGAAATCAGTTTGGAGACTCCTTAGAAAAGTTGGACTGCAAATCCCATTTAAACCAGCTATTCCTCTACTGGAAATTTTCCCGGAGGATCTGAAAACATCATATCATAGTGATATATGTGTGCCTATGTTTATAGCAGCACAATTTGTGATAGCCAAATCCTGGAAACAACCAAGATGCCCATCACCTGAGGAATGGTTGAAAAATACATGGTATTTTTACACAATGGAGTATTATTCAGCTATTAAGAATGATAAACTCAGGGCCAGGGAGATGGTTCAGTGGAATCAGTGCTTCCCTGACAAGCATAAGGGCATGAGTTCAATCCCCGGTTCCGCAAAAAAAAAAAAAAAAGATAAACTCGAAGTCTTTATATTGAAGTGGATGCCACCTGTAGATATACTTATAAGTGAAATAAACCAAACACACATGTGTAAATATCATATAGTTTCCCTAGTATAAGAACTCAAAAGAAGAAATACAAATAGAAAGTTATAATACAAGTAAAAGGAAAGCAGGATCTCGAGGACTAACTAATTAAGGGAGGGAAAGAGGAAGAGCTAGGAAACATGACAATGTCAAGCCATACAGTTATATGTAGAAGATGGGCAAGGCAATGATCCTGAGAATCGTCAGAAGATTTTTTAATCTAGCAGTTAATTGGAAATATTATCACCCTGACTAACTATATATACTGATAACTGTGAACTCAGCAACTGCACTGAAGATGGTAATCTGTTAGAGTAGTTTCATGCTTGGAGTGCCTGTCATTCTGGTCTTCTGAATACGGGCCACTTGTCATGACATGCCAGTTGCTGCTGTGCTGTCTCTCAGGTAGATGATTGTTCAAAAAGAAGGGGGTGGTGAATGAAGGGAAGAGACAGGAAAAGGAATAGTGTGCAACTGTCCTGCCTCAAAGTTGTACACAGTTAGATTTTTGGACTTATGTGTACACATAAGAAGTACAATTCTTTATGCCTATTTTTCAAAATATATTCTAATTTTTAAATGTTTTTTCATCATATTCTGTAGGGACTTAAAGTTCAACATATCAATACTTGATGAAAAATACCTGTTCCATGTTATGCTT
>NW_004524591.1:894416-906004 GCF_000260255.1 Octodon degus
GAAAAATGGAAGAAAGAAAGAAAGAAAGAAAGAAAGAAAGAAAGAAAGAAAGAAAGAAAGAAAGAAAGAAAGAAAATACTTTTCTGACTTCTTTTCTGCCCCTTTACCCAGCAGAAAAGGAAAACGAAAAAGACAAATGAACTCTGAATCCACACCAGCCACTTTATTAAATAATAGGGGTTCATGCCTCCTACTGGCTTAAATACCTGAGAACCCGCAGAAGAAAATACCAAAGAAATAAACCAAGCAATCTCACACCTGACTAAAGGGCAAATTTTACCCTTAAAATTGAGTACGGTTCCTATCAACTCTATGAATTCAGCTCATTTTTCTTTAATGCAGACTGAAAGAGCAAGGTTATAGCATAAAGAGACAAAACAGTAAAATATCAACAAAGAAACTAAATTAGATAGCTCACCTATCACAGAGAAAATCAATAAGGTCCAATGAATTTATATGTGCAAATATATTTAGGGGAAGACTCTGGAATAAAGTGTCTTCAGCTTTCTGTGTGCTCAACATATTCTTCTCCACTGGCTGAAGAAATCAAGGAAAAGATGGCAGTTGGCAAACAGGACCCTGGCGTGACGCAAGGGAGCAGCGACACCACATGAGGGCTCCTGGGAAGGTAAGTAAAAACAATGTATGCGGGCTTTGTATTGGAAAAACGATGCAACTGTGCATTTTGTCAGAATTAAATAAGAAAAAAGAGAAAGATGCCTGAAAGTAGTTCACAACTCAAGGAAAATCAAAATAAGACAAACACAAGGCGCAAAAACATACACAAAAAAATCCAATTAAGACAAAAACCTCAATGTTCTTTCTCATTCTGAGGGAAGCGAAATAAAGGACTGAGGCAGGATAGAACAAACAAAGATAGGTGGGAAGAAGAAAAATCGTAACTGAAAAATTGTACTTTTAAGACTGCAATTTCTGGGACTCTGTGGAAGTTACCCAAGATGATCCACAAGGGCATTCCCATGGTCAAATTTAGGCCACTTCCTTCCAGACATCATACCCAAAATTCCTCAAGAAGCTAGGGATATAGCTCAGTGCCACAAGCGCCTGCCTGGCAAATGCAAGGTCCTGAGTTCAATTTGTGAAAAAAAAGTAAAAAATCCTTAAGAATACACGCAAGTCAATAAATTGACTTCAGTTTTAAAAGAGTAAAGACTGCAAACTTGATCTTTATATAAAGGAACAGCTTGAGATAATTCAAAGAATGCTTAAATTATCCATCTTAAAAAAAATAAATAACCTGGGCTAGTGCCTGTGAAACAAGCCCATACCATTCTTAGGGGTGGGCCACCTTCTCCTAAGAAGAATAACTGTTCCTGGTTCCCAAAGACAATGGGTTGGGGTTGGTCTCTTTCTTCAAGTGCATACTTTTAAATTTCTGCTTAATGAGTCTCTCATACCTCATACTGAAACACCTTAAAAATTCATTTATCATAAGAGTCAGCAAACCTGCAAACATACTGTACAAGTTGGTTATATTAGGGTTCTTATCTCCACTTCTTGGACCCTGTCTGGTGAAAGCACAAAACTAAGAATAAAAAATGAGGCAGCACAGAAGAAATAAGATAAGTACAAAGAAAAAAAGGAAAGTTATAACCTGAAATTGTACTTTCAAGAAAAATTTCAAGAACTTCCAGACACAAAGTTACTCGAGATCATCCAATATCTGCATTTCATGGGCAGTTAATGCTTCTTAGGCTTTGGAGGTTTGTATGTTTGTTTGATTTTTTGTTTGTTTTTGTTTTTTATTTATTCTTCCAAGCCCATCACATGCAAAATCCCTTAAAAGCTGCTCTAAGGACTGGGAGATATAGCTCAGTAGCACAAAGCCTGTCTGGCAAGTGTGAGGTTGCGAGTTTGATTTCCCTTACCTCCCCTCCTCCAGACCCCCAGCCCCATCAAAAATCCAATGCTGTAAATCCAAGAAGTAGCTTAGCTGATAAGTAAAAAACAAAAATCTGACCTTCAAATAAACAGATTCAAAGGTTTCAAGGAACGTTTTTAGACAAAACATCTTAAATAACCCATCTTTAAAAAAGCCAGGAAGAATACAGGCCCTGCCCTTAGTAGTGACAAACCAGACATGGTAAGTGTTAACATGAAGTCCAGGCTGATTGAACACCCACCCTGCAGCCCACATCATCAGAGAGCAGAGTGCTTTCTCCACCTACCAACATGAGCAAGGACACGCCCCAGCTTGGACACTTCTATTGCCTGGGGGTGTACAAACAGAGCAACCCCTACAGGGAGGAAACTTCACACACCCATTAGCCCTAAAGCTGGGAGAAAATTATGGCTTGTGGAATCCTAAAACTATTTCAAGATTATGGAAAGAAGCTACTCCTTCAAAAACAGAGGAATGTTGTTTTGACTCAATCTTTTCAAAAAATTTTAGATATTTTGCAATGAAACCTAAATGCAAGTACTGTATTTACAAATATTTAGAGGGCCAGGGAGATAGCTCAGTGCAATAAGTGTTCTCTGGCAAGCACAAGGCCCTGAGTTCAATCCCTGATACCACACACACACACACACACACACACAGCACAAATATTTAGATTAAAGCAGTTTTTTACATCAAATGACTAGTACAACAGTCTGAATAAATGCTTCATCACAAAACAATATTTTTTATATTTTTATTCCCTTATTTTTTATTATTTCTCTTTCCTTCATTGGTTTATTTTGAAGGATGGGGGCTTTTCTTTTTCTTTCTTCTTTTCCCCTTTTAACTTTTTTCTCTCTTTTATTTCCTGTACTGTATTTTGCACTGTTTTTTTCTTCCATTTCTATTTATTCTCTTCTACAACCACTTTCTTTTTCTTTTTCTTTTTCTTTTTTTTTTTTTTTTTTTTTGGCAGAACCTGGGATTGAACTCAGGCCCTTGCGCTTGCCAGGGAAGCGCTTATTCCACTGAGCCATCTCCCTGACCCACCACTTTCTAATACTATTAATTTCCTTTCATTCCTCAGAAGGCTGCCCAATCTCACTTTTCTCTCCTCATCTTCCACTGATTCTTCAAATATTACTTTTTTAATTTCTGGTTCCCAAGCCCTCTACCTTTACTAGTATAACTATTAAATCTTATGCATCTTTTGATAGCTAATTAACTATATGCTATCATTGTTGAATACTGTTTTATTATTAGTGAAGGTAAAATTGTTCCAATTAATAAATATGTACTGAAGGTCAATATTTTTGCTTCCTACTTATATTGCAATTCTAGATCTCTTTTCTATAATGAAAAATGGTACATTATTCTCTCTTAAAGTATGTCCACCATATCCAGTTTGTCTTGTTTGGTGATTTTATTACTACAGCCAAGGTGACATAGTTGTTGCAATTAATTGGTTTTTCTCTGGATGCCACTATCTGGACTTTGTGTCATTACCAATACTGCAGTCTACTCCTGAAGAACTGGTTCCTGGGCCAAATACATGGCAGCATCCCCTCTGTGGTGGATTAATTAATGGGCCATTTGTAACACCCGGCTGAACTGAATCAGTAAGGCATTGGGTGTGGAAGGCCCAGCTGAGGATTGTTGCCAACAGCATAAAAAGAAAACTAGATGGGAAGATGGTATGCTGTTGATCCTCCCAGAGAAGCTTGTCATCCTGGCTTTCCTGATATGAACTCAGCTGTCATTATCGGAGGAGCTCAGGACCTCGCTGTTGCTGAGGATGGCTGTGCAATCTTTGGGTCTCTAGTGTATAAACAGATCTCCCACACTCTTTCATATTTGACTGTATGGGTGAATATTATACAATAATTCTATAAATTATGTCTCCTGTATTACATTTTTCCCCTTGTAAGGCCTGAATATAACATCCTCCAAAATAAATAGAAGTGAATGGACACTGGGATATTAGCAAAGGCCTATAGTCAGCCACACCCAGAGGGCATTACTGAAAAACAGACATTAAAAGGGTCTGTATTCTAACATTGTCTACAGAAACACAATTTACAACAACTAAATCTTGAAAGTGGCCTATATGCCCACCAACGTATAGATGAATGGATAAAGAAAATGGGATATTTTCACATAATGGAGTATTAATCTGCCATGAAAAGGATGAACTTAAGTCAACTGTAGTAAAATTGACACAGCTTGAGGCCATAATATTTAAGTAAAACTCAGACAAACAAGTTTAAATATCACATAGTTTTTCTTATCTTAGAAACCCAGAGTATAAATAAAGTGCAAAATCAAAGATAAATAATAGAGAGCTAAGAAATAAATTATTTGGAAATGGGAAGGGGATGAAGAGACAGACCAAGATGGGAGGGAAGGAAGGGGAGGGGGCTGAAAACAGAATTACTTATGATGTGTTATGTACACACAGCAACTTCCCACAAGGAATGTAATCATCATGTACTGTCAACACATACTAATAAAAACACCTCTACCTTTGCACTGTACAATGAGCCCATCCTTTCACCTGTAAAATTGGCCATTACCTTTCTATCTTTGGGTGGCCCATGGCTTTTCTCCTGCAAATCAAACCTAAACTTTCTATAGATTCACAAATTCCACAGATTCCCAGTCCTTAAAACACACAAATATCCCCAGCTCTGGACTATGGCCTGCCACTCCCACTGGCCCAGACTTCTACAACCTTCCATGTCACAGGGTGAGGAGAGTCCAGATCCTGCCCAGAGAAGACAACTACACCTAGAAATGAGGCTCTCACACAGACATGAATGAACACACCACCTGTGGGAACACATACTCTCACAACAAGAGAAAAAGGAGCATTTTAGAACAGTATTAGGAGCAAAGCAAAAGAAAACACCTGTATCTGACTAGTCAGTCCTGCCCACAGACGCTTTCAACAACCTCCGGTGGCCTCCTGGTGGATAGAGGCAGTCTCACGCTGTGGCATCAATACTCCGGTTTCCCTAATGGTCGGTGATGCTGAGCACCTCTGCAGGTCCTCACTGGTCACTGGTAGTTGGCTCGATGTAATACAAAAGCTTTTTTTTCTTTTTTGTGGAATGGGGGATTGAACTCAGGCCCTTGCACTTGCCAGGCAAGCGCTTAGTCTACTGAGCTATCTCCCCGGCCTCTGAAGAAGGATTTTTTTTTTTTTTTTTCCAGTCGCAGGATGCCTTCAGGGCATGTCTGGTTTGGCTTGAGGATCTGGGGATCAAACCGCAGCATCCTGAGCCTGACTGCTTTGTTTAAGCAGGCACTTAAACAACTGAGCTAAGGGGCAGGCCCCCAAAAGCTTCTAAGTTAAATGTTTCTTGTATTTATTTTTCTATAGAATTCAAAATACTCCCTCAAAAAAGAAGTATAAAATAGAAAATAAGATTCCAGCTAGCAAGTTCCAATCCCCATAGTCATTTTCTTATAATTTCCTCCAGAAATATACTCATGTGTAACAAAGTACTAATTTTAGTCTTCTCTAAAATAATAGTCTAACTCCTATTATTCTACACCTTTGCTTTCCTACCTAGTAATATACTACAAATACTATTCCATCTCAATATATGTGAACTGCCTTATTCTTTTTAACAATTCCTAAACATTCCACTATCTGAACTACAATTTAATGATCTAGTTCCCTAAGGAGGAGCATTTGCTTTCAATTGCTGCCAATAATATCCTGAAACATGTATTATTTCACTTAAGTATAAAATGTTTAGGATATATTGCTATAGAAGAGTCAAATAATATGTATATTTTAAGTTTTGGTGACTATTTTTGTCAGTGAAAAGTACACAGACCCATACGCACTGTGCAGCTCCTGATAACCTTAGTGAGATACTGTTATAACACATTGCTATATATTGTTATATGTTGTCATTTTCCAAATTTGTTTCCTTGTTCATTTGGTCTTTAAAATTAATTAAAGTTTTATGTTACAGCTCTTTTTATGAACTATCCGTATTTCTCATTTCTTTGCCCACTTTTCCACTCAGTTGTTAGTCTTCTCCCCTTGAAATTATGTTGTTTGTTGTATTTTGTTTTGTCTTGTTTTTTGCATATACTGAGGATCAAACACGGAAACTCTGCCTCTGCGCTCCATCCATGGGCCTTTATTTTCTGAGACAGAATTTTTCAGTTTCCCAGGCTGGCTTCTAGCCAGCAATCCTCCTATCACAGGTTCCTGAGTAGCTGGGATTATAGGTATGCACTACTGTAACCAGAGGTGTTTTTCATACATTTATTCAATTTACCTTTTTCTGATTGCATATGAATTACAAATAGCTCTCCTAAGATTTGCTTTTTGATAGAATGTTTTGTATTTCTTTTTGTAACACAGAATGTCTATAAAGTTTTATAATTCTTTTCTATAATGGTTTTTCATCATCTCTTACTTTCTACCCCACAATCACCATAGTGAAAATAATTACTTTCCAAGAAATTAATTTCCCATGTGGTCTACTTTTCATCATTCCTTCCACCTTTCAATTGATTCTACACACTTGTCAGATTAATGTTCCTACAACACTGCTACCATGGCTTTCTGCTCAAAATTTTTCAATTATTAATCCCCTAATGATTGCAATGATAAGCTCTATACTGTTTATAATACCTGGGTTAGTATTTAGATTATCCACAATCTAACTTCAACTTGTATTTTCCATAGTCCCCTACTTCAGCCAGGTACTTTATTCACTGAGTCTAAAACTGAAGGAGAAAGACATCCCACTAAGTCTCTGCTTAAGCTAAATAACTTATTTTGAATATTCCTTCTTTCTAAACTAGTTCCAGTTGCTCTCCCTGTTCTCTCCTAAATCACCTCCACTGAACAACTGTCTACTGAGCGAGAGCCTCCTACATCCACAAAGACAGAAAACTGAGTAAGTCCAGTGAACTTTGTCCTACAGAAATATGTAACAAGGTGAATAGATAAATGCCTCTAAACTTTCAAACTGCATCTGAAAAGTAAGCTTTGAACTAGATTTAAAATTTAAAGGCTAAAATAAACAAGAACTTACACAAGTAAGACTTACAAGAACAGACTTACACAAGTTAGTATGACTAGAGTATGAAGTGCTAATGCTGAAGTAAAAGATAATATGCATCAAAGAGGCAAGAAGGCCCATGAGGGACTGGTCTTTTAAGGTTCTTTAAGCAAGTGCTCACCTTAAACTGAAGACAGCATGAAGCCACAGAACCAGTTTAAGCCAACTGAGCTCCTCATCAAGGGATTTTAAGAGTCTCATGCTCTCCTGACTGAGCTAGCAGGGCAACACTCACTGAGGAATTTTATAAAGCTCACTGCCTACAATCTTCAGCACAGGCAGAACTTAAATGTCCAGACAAGAAACTGATTCAAATATCAAACATAATCTCATTTATCAAAAAAATCAATTTAACCTTTGTAGAACAGAAAGCTGCAGAAAGGTAAAGAAAGGTAATATGCTGCTCCACTTCCTTGCTAATGTCTTAAAACAGCTATTTTCTCCATTCAACTTTAAACAAACAGACCAGGTTTGGGAGAACTGATGATACAAAATCATATTTGATACTCTTCATTTTTTATTACCATAAAATCTCTTTGTGCTATTCACTCAACAATTTCACACTTCTCCACTTCATGTAAAACTGTTATATCCCTTTATCACCTTGCTTTCAAGACCTACTATTAAAGGCCTATGAATATTTCATGAAATACTGGGGTTACACCAACTTTCCCCACATTTAGCTTGAGTAGTTTCAGCCAGGGGCAGGAATAAAATATTATGTATCTCATCCCCAATATTGATTCTCTGAACTGTCATTATGTGTGGCTGCTACAAAGAAAATATGTACCAAAGCAGCATACCCAATGAAAAGCTGTCTGACTACATAGTTCCCTAAACTGCTAAATTTTCCTATGCCCATCCTCAGTAAGCCAGATGACACCTAATAGGGACTGTGCACATTCTGTCTTATTTGATGATGACAATTCTTTTTAATTCCCCACACCTATCCTATGTGTTAATAGTTGAAGAGTCATCCTTATACATTCTTTAGGGGATAGTTCAACATTCTGCCATTTCCCACAGGATGCAATTTGAAACTTAAAATATAATACAAAAGTTGAGAATGCAGTATAATACAGCACTCAGTTGAAATGCAAAAGTCAAGGATGCAGTATAATAAAGAGGTCATTGCACTAACAAGAGATAATACAGTTATCTGGAACAGGCCACCCTACACATTCTGAAGCTGGAAGTGTAAGTTTCCTGTAACTTAATGTATTAAGTCAGTAACCATTCTTCTAAGTTTTATAAACTAGAGGAACACTGGGCTGAATCAAGAGAACGGCTAGCTGGTTACCTCTATATTACTGTATTACTTTATTACTATAATACCAGCTTTGGGAATTCAACCTCATAAAGCTATTTTTATTTCTTCCCCCAAGATAATTCCACTCAACACTACCTTGCCCTAGTAGCTTTAGCAACACAGACTGGTTACACGAGATTTAGAACTTCAGCCTTTCTTTCCATAAATAGAAAATAATGAGTCTCTGACTATGTATGGAATGCAACAATGTAATTCAAGCTTTTACAAAGAAGACTATTCTCTCACGCTGACAGAAAGATGATAAATAGGATTAGAAGCCATCATACAAGCAGAATATCCCAAAGTATACATACATACCTTTCATAAGACACAAGCAGATTTAATCAGTGAGACATAAAAACAGTCATTAGTTTCCTCATATCCAGCTAAATAATCATTTTTTCCTGCAATAGTCTCATTAGTCCCAAATCATTATTTCTCTTTATTATTTGGATGTAAAACTGAAAAATAATTCTAAAAATAAAGATAGTAAACAAATACGATTCCTTAATCAAACAATTCCTCATGGGGCAGGTGGGGGGGGGAGGAAGAATCTTTCCAAGTTGCCTGGGCCGGCCTTGAACGTGTGATTCTCCCCGCTCAGCCTCCCAAGCAGCTGTGCTGCTGGCCTTTTTTCCTTCTTGTGTGCCCTTGGCCTATTCATGCTCGTTGTAACAGTTTAGATTTAATATGCCCCCCACCCAAAAGTCTCATGTTCTTGGAAGGTGACTGGCACTTAGGTACACTAAACTTACCCATGGATTCATGCACTGATGTGTTCATTAGCTGCATGTGCACTGACGAGTTGGTACCTGGTTAGAGTGGTCACTGTGGGTGTGACCTTGAAGAGATTCTCTCAGATTATCTCTGGCTCCTCCGTCTCTCTACTCTCAGCTACCAAGAGGTAAGCAGCTGTCCTCTATTTTGCCCATCCGATCTCGAGCCTGCCAACCAGGGACTAAATCCTCTGAAAAAATGTGAGCCAAAAATAAACCTCTGCTGCTAAAGGTGAGGTTTCAGGAACTTTATTCCAGCAACAGACAGTGAATAATGCACTAGTCAAGCATTCTCATGGAGCTATATCCCTAGCCCTCACATTTTTTTATAATAAGTCAAAATTCATATCTGTTTTTGTTATTTTCATGTTTTTTGAGACAAGAGCGTCACTAAGTTTTCCAGCTCAGTCCTAATCCCACTCCAGCCTCAAGCTCCAGAGTGCCTGAGCTCACAGGTTTGCGCTGCTGTGCTCGACTCTCACGTGGCCCTCATATGTCTGCAGAGGCAGCCTTACATATGCTCACACAGCCAACAGCAAGGCGAGCGCTGACTAAAGGTTTCTATGGGCCAGTCCCACTTCCTCTTCACTACAAAACTCCATGTTAATATCTAGAATCTCATGAAGATTTTAACTGACTGTTCAGAGAATATTAACATCACACAACAATATACACCATAGATTACAAAAATCGGACTACAGACCTCTTAAACATGAAAAACAGATACAAAAAAAACAAGCTTATTCCTTCATAATGTGCTTCAAACTACCCTCACAGTTACCTAGTAATGTTACATATTGATAGCTACATTCAGTTGTATAATAATGTTAAAAAGTTATTTAACAAATAGCTATTTGTTACTTGAATCAGACACTAATAAAGCACTTATTAAAGCAACTATAAAACAAGACCCTGGAAAAATACCAAGACACATTCTAAATTATCTACTGCACCAGTTATCTGAAGCTAAAGGTAAACAAGGCTGAAGGCCAATGATCCCAACCCTATGACATTATGGAAAAGGTGAAAGTAGAGACTGCAAAAAGATCGAAGGTCCCAGGAGTGAGAGGGAAGGGAAGGGAGGAAAGAAGAGGCAGAATCCAGGATTTTTCAGGGCAGTGAAAATACTATGATGTTGATTACTAGTACATATCTCTCTACATTTGTCCAAAACCACATAGTGAACCTTAACATAAACTATGTCCTCTGAGAGATAATACTGTGCCAATATAGATGCACTAATTATAACACACGTAACACTCTGGCAGAGGGTACTGATAGTATGCACGTGTAGAGGCAGGGGGTACAGAGGAAAACTCTGGACCTTCTACTCAGTTTTGCTATGAGCCTAAAACAGCTCTAAAAAAATTAACTCTATTCTTTTTTTTTTTAATTTTATTTATTTATTTATTTATGTGTGTGTCTGTGTGTGTGTGTGTGTCTGTGTGTGTCTGTGTGTGTGTGTGTGTCTGTGTGTGTGTGTGTGTGTGGCCAGCTCAGCCCACCAAGGGGCAGGGCTGGCTGGCATGTGGTGCTGGGGGATTGAACCGAGGTCTCTGTGCTTTGCTAAGCTTGTTCTAAGTAGGTGCTTTAGACCACTGAGCCATCTCACCAGCCCCAACTCTATTCTTTTTAATTAAGAAAAAAAAACTTTGGCAACTCTAATCTCTTCCTAACAACTGCTACTTCATAGGCTCCCTATTAGCATTCAGCAGAGAACACCACCGCCACAAATCCTACACTTCAGTGCAGTGCTTCCTCA
The DNA here is from genome assembly GCF_000260255.1 of Octodon degus. Classification (NCBI taxonomy): domain Eukaryota; kingdom Metazoa; phylum Chordata; class Mammalia; order Rodentia; family Octodontidae; genus Octodon; species Octodon degus. The sequence goes on from NW_004524591.1 coordinate 905,257, forward strand.
CACATGCACTATTCGTCACAATGTCACATCTGTGCCCTTCTTGCCTGCTCACGCTCTCTCTACTGTAACCAGGCTAAACCCAAAGGTAGGGAGGGACGTAGGTTCACAGAAGGGATGGCAAAGGCAGGTAGAGAGGCTATGGAAGCAAGGAATTCCTCAAGGATGAAATGAACATATAAACCTGCACGAAAGAGTAATAAGATAAAAAGAATCTCAATTTGCTCTCTATTTGTATTCAGCCATATAATGGGAAAACAAGAAAGAAATTAATTCCAAAATACAAACTGTGATAGCATTACAAACATTTCCCTCCTAGACCCAGTCCTAGCCCAGGCCCGATGAGTGTGTGGGACAGCTTCCAGATACCCTGCACCAGCGGGACCTACTGGTCCCAGCCCAGGTTCAGTGAGGGTGAGACCCTCTTCCACCCCCTTGGAAAGCCCCCCAGCACTCTGTAGCACCTCCCCTAACCTACCTGCTCAGTAGGAATTTCTGCCATGTTCCGGGAACGGATTCCTTGAATGAGCAATACAGGAAAGAAATGGATCGCATGAAGCAGAGTCAAAGAGATATAGAGGAAATTAAAATCTCAATCACAAGCTTACAAAACCATTTAAGTAACAGTAAAGACAGAGTTACAGATCTTAAAGACACTGGTGCAGTTAGTGAAAAGGTAAGAAAGGATCTCTTAAAAACAACGAGGATGCAGGAAAGAATAATCCATCACCTGCAAGATGATGCAAAGATG
>NW_004524591.1:911624-924862 GCF_000260255.1 Octodon degus
AGGTACAGGATCTCAGGATAAATCCTGAGGGCATTTCACTGACCTCATCAGACCCAAAAGCTACAACTCTTGTTGCATAGATCCTGCTTTACCTTGGTCTTAACCATCCAGCAGAAAATTATAAAAACGAAATATAAGAAGTAAAGCCATGCTGTTATGTTGAGCTGTAGGGGACTCAGGTCAACAATTTCTGACATTGCCAGTCAAGCAGCAGACCCAATACTGTTATGGGCTACTGGACTCCTTTAGAATATTTTGCTGAGTTTACACACCTGTAATATTCAAATAATGGAACTTACCAAAAAAAGGGGGATACAGATGAATGTCCATTTTGTATCTGTGTATTCAAAGTGGTTAGGATAGATATATAGTTACATTCTCTTAATGAACAGAGGGATTTGTTAAAATGGTGCTTGTAAATAGGATATCAAGTCCGCATCTTGTACAGCAATTAACCACTAGGAAGAATGTATGCAATGTGTTAATTATTGAACTGTCCTACCAATTTAGTTTGAAACTGTCTCATTGCTATTTTTTTCTCAATAAAATTATGGGGAAAAAATCATTTCCCTCCTTTAAAAATTGTCTTTGCTGTACACAATTTGAAAACTAGAACTGGATATCATGTTTACAGTGTATCCTGAAGCTACAAAGCAAGATGATTTTTCAAAAGGTGACTGTAACTGCTACATTTTTCAAAAGAAAGACATAAAAGCATATGTGTCAAAGTGCCATTACAAAGACCTATCGCAGAACAAATTTTTGGAGAAAATTGAAAAGATTAAATTTTATGATTTATTACACAGAAGGTGTACACTTTTATCTTCTGGGTATTCTGAATCTAAGAAATCAAAATCACACTATGAGTCATGAGAAGGACAGAAGGACAGAAGGAATTCAATCTTGAGAGCCATAAGAAGGACTGTTGGGGGTATGTGATTCAGTTTGTTTGCTTCCTTTGGTCATCAGCGAGGAAACTAAGCTAAGCACCAGCTGTCCAAGAAAATAAGCACTGATGGCAAATCAGGCTTCAAGACAGATAGGAAAGACCTACCACCATCACTGCGGTGGCTACCTGGGCAAAATACCACTGTCTTTATCTAAAGTTTTAGAGAGGCAGAGGGTCAAAAAAAGAGGTACAAAGAACAAGGCATCAAGACACTTCATCAAAGACATATCCTATCTAGGATGAAACCTGATGCTGCTACTTATATGATCAGAAAGTTCTTAGTACCATAACTGTTATTTCATATTTTCCTTTTTTTTTTTTTTTTTTTTGGCAGAACCAGGGATTGAACTCAAGTCCTTGCGCTTGCCAGGGAGGCACTTATTCTACTGAGCCATCTCCCCGGCCCCCATATTTTCCTATTCAATGTACTACTTTCACAATGGTAGGTGGAGAAAACCTTGAAAAATATACTTACTCTAGTTTATTAAATGGGGAGATCTCTTAAACATAAAACAAGATAGAAGATTAAGACAAGATATGAAATTATTTTTGAAAAAAAGAGATGATAACAGATTTGGGCAGGTAAAGGGTGCTATAATACTAACAGGATGCAAAGCAGAGCTGGAGAGACAGCCCAGTGGCATAAGCATCTTCCTGGCAAGCACAAGATCCTGAGTTAGATCCCCAGTACCACAGAAAACATGACACAAAGCAAAATAATTCAAATTCTCATCAGTCTTAATTTTATTAGTCAAGTAAAACACTATCACTTCTGTATCACATTTGTTTAAATGATTAACAGAGGACCATCATGCAAATTCTTAAAGGCACCTTACAGCAATCCGTGATGCACACGATGATCCTCTGTGATCCTTGCCTCATGCCCTCCACATACTCCCACCCTCCTAGCTCCTCCATTACATCTAGTCCAGGAGACTAATAGAATACATTAAAAATAACAAACAGAACTGGGGAGATAGCTCAGCAGCATACCTAGCAAGTGCAAGGTCCTGAGTTAAATCCCAGGAACAACAACAACAACAAAAAAAAAAAAAAAAAAAAAACAAAAAAAAAAAAAAAAAAAAAAGAATAGATCATGAAAGGCAGTGCCTTCTCCATACTGGCTTCTTGGATTTTTGATCTGTAGGATGCCATCTCCCAAAAGCACAGCCCCAGGAAAAGCCCTTCATGGAAAGGAACCAACTTACCAGCCCCAAGAGCAGGGTACCTTGGAACTTATTCTGTTAGCCTCATCCATGCTCCAGTAACTGCAGCCCTAGCTGACATCTGACAAGAACCTCACAAGACCATGAAGATGAACTCTCTAAATTATTGACCCACAGCAACTATCACATGACAATTCCTGTTTTCAGCCACTGTTGTTCGCATCTACAGATCCTCCCAAAATCCTTGTGCACTCAGAGGTGGGGCTTCTGAAAGACGACTGGACTGGGGGCTCATAGTTGGCTTGCTATTAAGAAGTGGGTCCTGGTCAGGAGAAGCTGGTCATTTGGGGCATGGTCTAGAAGCATTTATCTCCTTTCTTGGGTTGTCCCTTAATACTCTTCTCTTCCATGGCACCATGCCAGGGGCAGCTTCTTGAACTCTGCTATGTCTTCTGCCATGCCATCCTACCTTAGAGCCAATGGACTGCAGGTTAAAATCTCTGCCCACTGTCAACCAAAATAAGTCTCTCCTTTCTTTAAATTTTGGGTGGTGGTAATTGTATCTCTGCAAGCAAAGGTGATTAAGACAGACACTGAGTCTATGATGTTACAGAGAATTAATACATCCGAATTTCACATTTAAAGCTCAGAAAAACTAACTTATCTACTATCACAGAGAGAAGCAAACAAGAAAATCTGATCAAGAATCCAGTCTTTATGTTTTAGGTTCCATTTTGTTATTTTAAACTATACCATTTCCCAGTTTAAATAAGCTATAAAACCAAAAGGTATCATAAGGTACCTACCCCTAACATATAATACATCAAAAACTATATATCAAAAATTCCTACCTGATTACATGACTGACACTAATATAAAAGTGTCACAGTACACAGACAACTTATGTCCCTGCACATCTATTGGACATAATGGGACATGCAACATTATTGAATTTGCATGGCTCCACAACACTCTGTGGAATTTTTGCTATCTCTTAAAATTCTGTCATGCTTTAATGTCATAAAAAATAGCATATTTACAGCAATTTAATACTACATAATTACACTGACACTGAACATATATATGGGGGAGTACTGGAGAATGAACCTGGAATCTGGCACATGATAAGGCATGTGCTCTGTCATGAGTTACAAATCCAGCACCTAAGCATGTTTATACACATAGTAATCTTAATCTTAAAAACATTTGCATAATTGTAAATAATGAGAATAAAAAAAATCAAGCTAAAATGCTCAACTGTTATTTCCTTAAGAATTTTGTGTGTGTGTGTGCTTTGGGTCAACTTTTTATCATTAACAAACAGTAAAATATATCATCAAAGTGATCATTATGATTAAATATTAACCTCCAAATCCATAAAATAATTACTATCTTGCATGATAACATAGCCAGCTCTTAGTCTTTCCATTCAAGAGGTCAACCAAGTATTTCATTCTTATGCCAGTATCTCTGTATGATGCTCCTTAACACAATCCACCCCTGTGACTTGTGCAACTCTGCAAGATGCGTAGGATAGGTACACTACCATCACATTTTCCAAACAATGATGGACTTAGAGAAACATAACTAACTTAACTAAGGGCAGCTACTAGCAGGAAATGCAGTACATTAAGCTACCCACAGGAGAAGGGATGTACTCAAGATCCCATCTAAACAAACCAGGCAGGCATTCTCTACCTTGACTACCATTAGAATTTTTGGGAGGCTTTGAAGCATACCACTGCCAGGATCTCATCCCCCATATACTATATTTAATGACTTTCACCCGTGTTAGCTGTTTAACATACAACAAATCAGTGGTGATAAATTCACAAAAAGTTTAAGTCACAGGGGAAAAAAATGTTAATCTGTCTACGTGTATGCCAAAATATCTTTATGCCCTAAAAACTCCCTCAAATACAAGCATGCCTTACAATAAGCCAGGTAGAAAAAAAAAAAAAGGCCAAGTAGAATAATAAGAGGAAATATTAAAATAACTTTAAAAAACAAAAAAACTTCTTGCTGTTATCATGAAACCACTAAGGAATATTTTATTCCTTTGACATTACTCTCTGAACTTCACCATACCAGACTTCAAGCTGTAGTTCAAACATTGCTTCTTCTATGAAACCTTCAGGAATATAACAAAATAAAGCAGTCCATTTTTACATCCATCTTAGCTTAAACTCTGCCTCTCTTATAGTGCACATCGAGGCCTTTCTTTATTACATTGCCATTTCTCTCATTGACCTGAAGGCCTGTTAAGGGCAAGATACCTCTCTTAGACATCCTTCCCATCTTGTGTATCTTTGTATCCAGAATCTTAAACATAGATATTAATCAGTGTTAGCTAGACTGGATGATTCTTTTCTATGTTCGCATGGCACTTCCCCTTTAGTCTCTTAGTAGATGCTATGATTAAATTTTTGGACTTTTAATGAATAAACTTAGAATTTCTCCACCAACAACTAATCCACTAATTGGATTAGTTTAGAAAATAATGTATCCAAAAAGGCCAGATGTGGTGGGGGAAAGACAACAGTTGAACTCTAGGCCTGGAAAGAGTTGTATAAAGAATACATTTAAGGTCAAAATCAGATACGAATTAAAAAGCCAGAAAGTAGTAAGCAAACTGAGACTGCGCTGGGTTGCCGCTGCCACTGCCACCATCGTGCCAGCCCCTCGGGTCTCAGTGATACTAGGTGACACTCCAGAATGGGAGACAAGTCACTTTGGGAGCAGACTGGATTCACCTTCATTCAACATCACTACCAGTTATTTGATAACGACAGAGCCCAACTAGGTGCAATTTATATTGATGCATCATGCCTTATGTGGGAGGGTCAGCAGTTCCAGGGGAAAGCTGCTACTGTGGAGAAGTTGTCTAGCCTTCTGTTCCAGAAAATTCAGCACAGCATCACAGCACAGGACCATCAGCTTACACCAGAGAGCTGTGTTATCAGCATGGCTATGGGCCAGCTCAAGGCTGATGAATCCCACCATGGGATTCCACCAGATGTTCCATTAAAGAACATCAGTGATGCTTGGGTTTACACCAATGATACGTTCAGGCTTGCCCTGCACAACTTCGGCTGACCTCCTCCCAGCCCAGTATTCATGCTTCTTCCCTCTCCCTCCTCTTCCTGATACTATCACACTACTCCAGATGCTCCAAATATCACAGACAAGCAAGCAGGGCCGTGGTGGAAGCGGGTGTGGCGTGCTGCTACCACCACAGGTTGTGCGTGTCTGGGCACTAGACTAGTTGCATCTGACAGAAGAAGTCTGTGTTGTACCAACACATGCCTTGGAAAGTCTTAAGGAATGCAAAAGGTTGTCCTTTTATTTATTTATTTTTTAATCTACTGACAAGTTGCTCTACTAACCCAAAGAAGTGAAGAAAAAAGCAGCTGCCTCACCACCCAAATATTGATTTGTTCAGATGTTTCAATGCCTCATGATACAATAAAATCACAAAAAATTTCTTAACAGCTTAAATTGTTTTAACTAGTTTGACAGTTGACTGGGCATCAATAAATACCCTGAACCATTATCTCTCTCTTGTCTCATCACTACCAGCTTGCTTCCCTCAAGCCCAACAGGGTAGAGTTCTCAGGCTTCTGGTCTTGGAAAAGCAGACAAGGAAAGCTCAGGTTTGGTCTGAAGCTTCCCTTGCAGAGAAGCCTCTCTAGTCAGTTCTGATGCCTCTTGCAACCTCTGCCCTGAAGTAGGTTTAAGGCTCTAGGAACAGTGATGACTGTGAATTCTGTTGCAGTTAGAGTGGTCTTGGCAAACGTCCCACCAGGTTCAGGTACTTTGAGCCGCCTTACGGTGGAACCCAGTCTACCCCCAGAAGGGTCAGGATCATATCCAAGTTACCCTACATTCCCCAAGCCAAGCAGAGTGCAGTTTAGATTCTCTATACCTGCTTGGGATGACTGCCTAAAGAGGAAACTCTTGCTGGGTTGGGGTATGGAAGATTTGGATCTGTAGAAATCAAAAATACAGAACCACGCTGTAGGAATTCACACCCCTGAGGCCTTAGCAGGACATTTCTATTCCTCCCTCTATTCTCACCATACAACTTCACACTCAAATTCCAGGAAGTCTTAATATTAGGGCAGTTTCTTCTCAGTTTTGGAGACAAAAGCCTGGCCCAGTACAGATATAGCCCCTCAACCCTGAGACCTCTAGATGGCAAAAGAAGCCAAATAACAACTGCAAGCCAGAACCAAACCTTGGATTTGGGCTAACTGGAGGTTTTAGGATTGATGAGGGCACTCCAGCTCAGGCTAGTCCGTACCCTCCATTTTCCGATATGAGAGGAGGGTATGGGTTTTTTTGGACCCTACAGGTTGCCTTGTTTTCACTGGGCACACAGCTGAATGAAGTTATGTTTGAGAGGAGAGCATAGTCAGATTTTAGTGGAACTAATACCTAAGCTGCTCTGTATTTGAGGTGGGGAAGAGTTAGATGCCTGCTACCTCTTAAGCCACCCTGTGTAAAAATCTGTAATATAGCTTCTTCCATGTACCTATGCCCAAAATGTCTGCAATAAAGAGGTGTTTGTAACAAAAAGAAAAAAAGGGAGTAAGCAAATAGGAAGTTTGCTCATAAGAAATGTGATAATCAACTAGACTCTTCTCAGCATAAACATAGTTTAAAAAAAAAAAGTCTGCAGAAGTAGTAACTCTTTCTCATTCTTGGACACATTGTAGAAGCAAAATAACTTGGAAACACCTAAACAACTTTTAGATTTTGCAACGGGACTCTACACAAGGTATTGATTCCATTTCTTTTAGTCATATACAAAAGAGGTACTGTTGGGTTGTGTGATAACCCTCTTTTTAAGTTCTTTAAGAACTCCCCACTCTTCCTGTAATAGTTCTATCCATCTGCACTACCACTAGCAGTGTTTTAGGGTTCCCTTTATCCACCACAACACTGACTGCCTCTTGCCTCTTTTGACAGTATCCATCCTAAAGGATATGAAGATTCATGGACATTGGAACAGATAAAGAAACTGTGGCATAAACAATGAAACATTATCAGTCTTTTAAAAAGAGAAAGACAGAGATCTTGCCATTCACCAAAACACAAATGAACTAGAAGAGATTATGCTAACAGTCCAAACACAAAAAGAAATACTGTCCAACCTTGTTTATACGTGCAATCTTAAAAAATAGAATAAAACAGTGGAGATGGGGGAGACAAGAAGAAATGGAGAGACACAAGTCAAATACAAAATAGCAGACACACCAGATCAACAAGTCTAGAGAACCAATATACAAGCTGGAGAGATAGCGTAGCAGTTTACGCATTAGGCTCTACAGTGCGAGTTCATAGGTTCGAGAACCAATATACAACATGAGTACTACAATCAATATTGTACTTGGCATGCTTCCTGAGTTATCTTTTAGCTGCTATTACCACAAAGGTAGATTGTGTGAAATGACTATTTTTCACTCTAGTAACCATTTTATTATCTATATATATTCTGTAACATAATGTTAACTACTCTACATGTACACAATTGAACAAATGTCCTGGCTAAAGGACCAAAGCACGTCCACTGTCTACCTCACCTACCTTCCTAGCACTCCTTTAACCATGAACCTTTAATTCTGCTCTCCCCTTCCCATGAAGCCCAAGACTCCTAACAGACATTTCATATCCTCCAAGGATACTGGATGATTTATAACATTAAATTTTAACTGGATCCTATTTCTGAAACTCCTCTGGGCTACAGGTCTGAAAAGCTCCACTTTTCTTTTTCACTTAGGCTCTAGCTAATTCTCTTTAGCATCTTCACAGCTTTCTTTTTGCTTGTCTTTTAAGTTTCCCTAAAAGACTTTTAACTTTTAGCCCTTTTTTCTTTTTTTATACGCTTCCTCTAACACTTTCATCCTTCCTCTAATACTCATCCCTTCAACTACCCTTCACTCAGAACTCAGAAAACTATCTCTACCTCTGCAACCTCTTGTGGTGCTCCAGATGCACAGCCAGTTGTCCTCCAGACAACTCCAGCTTGCTGGCATGTTAAATGCATCTCCAAAGCTGAACTCTTCTCCTTCATACTTGATTCTTCTCTTCTCCTTCAACCTTACTCTTACCACCCACTTTACATTAGACAAGTCACAAAACCAGTTAATTCTCCCTCCTACTTTTCTTAGACGTTCTGACTCCTCTGTCCTCACTACATCTATTCTTGTCTGACCTTTTAATCTCTTTCCCATAGTAATGCACTGTCCTCAATGACCTCCACTCTTGCAGGTCCCCATCCTCCACTTCCTCACCCTCACAGTGATTTTTCATCATTTCTCAGTGATTTGCTGGTACACATGGGGCAGAAAGTGTGCCCTGAATGAACTACCTAGCTTCATTTGCTTTCACTCTTGACCTGCCCCTCATGAGCTAACCTGCCTACAGTACATGCCAGGTTCCCACTCAAAGCCATACAATGACCTGTGCTTTTCACTCCCTCTTGGAAATTATTTCTGCTCCTTGTCCAGCTGCCCATTTCTACTCAGCTTTCAAGTCTCAGCTCAAACACACCACCACTAAAACTCCTCCCTGGCATTTCCATCAGGGATCAAGAGGTCTTGCTAGGTTTCAATTACATTTAAACCTACCTAATCTATAGCAAACAACAGACTATATTTAAACTATATATAGACACCCACTGTCCTACTACACTATAAGCTCCTTGGTGAAGCAGCTCTATTTTATATCTTCAGCACTACTTCAATGCATATAATATACGTTTTCTAAGTGGGAAAGGGTTAATGATTGAACTATAAGCCAACAAAAGAGCAAGAAAATCAAGCACACAGGGGAAAACCAATCTTAAGAAATGATAAACATCTATTGTTATGCCTTACTCAGAAAAATGTAGAGTGGTTATCGGATATTATCAAAGTAACAAAGAAAAAAAGTTGTATTTTGAGTCTGTTTTTTGAGACAGGGTCTCACTGAGTACTTCATACTGGCCTTGAACTCACTGTATATTCGAGGATGGCCTCCAACTCACAGCAATCCTCCTCCCTCAGCCTCCTGAGGGTGAGTATTACAAGCATGCACCACCACACCGGGTCAAGAGTTTAAACGAGAAATAAGGACATAAGAATTTTCACTGGAACAGCTGACAAAAACCAACAGCCAGCCAGAGAAAACGATGGCACTTTCTGGGAGCCAAGCAGTTCACTTAGCCAAGTCTATGGCATGAGCAAAAGTCCATGGACCTCTCTCCGCTCACCAGCCCTCTCCCTGATCTGTACTTTGCATACCCCTTCCCCTCCATGGCATCCACAGGTTGATTAGATTAGTGTGGATATAAAATGGGAGGTTCTTTCTTCCTGTAGCCCAGTAGGACTAAGAGGGAAAAAAAAAATCAAGCTGTAATTTACTAAGTCCCTATTATACGGCAGGTATTTTTCTACTTTACAATCACTGAGTCTCACAGTCACTATAATCATCCTATTTTACACATGAGAAATTGGTGTCCATGGTCACGACTAAGCAAAGATAGGGCCTACCCCAAAACTCAAGACTGACAGCTTCCAGGGCCTTTCTATGCCCTGCCATCTCCTGGAAAGAAAGGGAAATGTGATCTAGCCATTCTAGGCTGGATCTGGGAATATAATTTTCTCCAGACTATTATTGGATCAGTTAAAGTAACCATTACCACTAATAACATAATGGGTACACAATGAGTTCTTAAAACTGTGTGGTGTTCTGACCTAGAAATCTAAATAGTGTTCATTATTTTTATTCCTGTAAGTTGACTGTCCTCTAGAAACCTCCAGCCCACCAGCTTACCATTATTACAAATCATAATAGATGTGAAAATGAACTTTTGGTAGAAAGTTTTTTTAATGGATGTGAAAATGAACCTTTGATAGAAATAGGTTTTTTTAGTCAGGCTTCTGTTTATGAATAGTTTTGCTTCTAAAAAATAATCAATGTAAAAATCACCAAGGATACAAACTATTTTTCCTTCTTAACTGCTGAGAACAATGACAGTAGAAGACACTGGTGGGAAATGTGCTTATCTGGCCAGGTGCTCATTTCTACTGTGCTGTCATTTGAATAAAACATCATGCTAAGCCCTCTAGACCAGAGCTTGTAATAGAAATGCCATAAACTACAGCACTGCAGCTGATACGCCTATAATCTACTGACAGAATGTACTCCCTAGCAGAGCGAAACCAGATGTCTGGTGTGAAATCAGATGTCTGTGGACTTGTCTATCTCAGCTTCCAGAGCAGTTTTAGATACGCTAAATATACAGCTTAGCTGTATATTAAACCCACAACTAGGCAAAATCATGACAGTTTGGACATGAAGCATCAGCATTTTTATTGTAATTCTTATAAACCAAAGACATTACTGAAATAGAAATCCCAACTTTAAGCACTTGCTACATGCAGTATTATGTCTCTCTCACTTGGTTGACAGTGTCAGAGCTTTTTAAACATATTACAGAAACACTTTCCCTTCATTTTTCAAGCTGCCATTCTTTAACCAGGGCTGCAGAATTATCTGATACAGGGAAACTGAGCTACACTTGGTGTCAGTCCTTGTCCCAGAAATTCCAAGATCAGATACAGCAGGTGATCCACTGTGAAAGTACATATACCCGGGGGGGTGGGGGGGGGGGGCTTAGCACCTAGAGAAAAACATTAGATTGCCTTCTTCTACGGAAAGAAAAATCCTAAGAAAGTAATCGTCAATCAGATAGAGAAACAAGGAGGGAAATACATGCCAGGAACCAATTTTTACAGTTTTTATATATTCATTATTCTGTTTGACAGATGATTGTAAAGGAGCAGATGTTTTAAGTAGAACAAAATGACAAAGACAATAAAATAAGTGCCAGGATTCAAAAAGACTGTAGGGGCTGAGAGTGTATCTCACAGGTAGAGCCCTTGCCTAGCATGTATAAGGCTGGGTACTTGATCTCTAGTACAAGAAAATATAAATAAAAGACTATAAAAGGCATCCTACTTCTATATGAGGAATTGATATAGAGTAAGGCACAATGGTAAATAGCGAAAATGTTTGAGGAAAAGGGAATAAATTTACAATTTTACAAAATAGCTGAAACAAATGTGCATCTTATGTTGTGTAGTTTTGTTATATAATACATGTTATATAATGTAATATATATATACACATATATGTATGTATGAACCCAACATACCAATAGCTATCTAAACTGTATGTATACTTAACATATGCTAAGTTGTATGTATGCTTAACATTTGTATGTGTACTATAAACTGTGGATTAAGTGTTTATACATAGGAAATAGAACGCTGAGATAACATTGCTAACAACGATCATCACTTCCTTTTATATTCCTGCAATATTTAGTTCTCAACTTTGTTTAGACTTTATAATTAAAGACAAAGGATTTTTTCTCACTTAGATAAATAAAGCTAAATGCACAAAAACCCATGAAAGTTAATAGTGTCCTTCAGCATTTATTTTCCTAAGTGCATCCTCCTCTCCCAATGTTTTATTATGTTAGGCCTTCTTATGGAACAATTCAAAGACCTATTCTCATATAATTGTTGTACTTGCACAAAATATTTATTACAACAGAAAATGACTGTCCATTATAAGACACAAATCGCCAGTCAGTCATCCTTGAAAGTCTATCACTGGCTGTGTTAGAAAACCAGAATAATACTGTTCTTCTGCAACAGTCTATAGAGTCCAAACCATGAAGACCAGTAGTACAGGGAAGTTCTTGTCCACGTATGCATAAGTATGCGGGAAATCCACAGAAAATTGGCAAGAAGCCTGTCCAAAATTGCCATCTCCATCCAGTTACAAATGGGTTCAGCACATGGCAGAAAAGAGGTAATAAATATCTTCTCAATCAATACATGAACTTAGCATCAGTAAAAAGCCCATTTCCTGATTTCTCATAAATTATGTGGTCACTTGTAGTACACAATAAGGCAGCTTCACACCAGCCAATGCCAACATGGTCAGAGGGCAATACTGGTTTTCAGGTGTCAGCATCCAAGGAATTTACTATCTTCTTGCTTGTAGCTACCTTCAATTTTTAACTAACTTAGAATGTTTATTTAAATGTGACACAGGATGCTACGGGACTCCCAAACATGAGAAGTTGTATTTCATCTCACCATACAGGGAACAAGGAACCGGTGTAGTGGACAAGCGACAGCCAAGTCCTGGAGAAGAACCAATGGAAGCAACCACACTGAAAATCCCAGGAAACTTCCCAGGACTACAGTGTGAGTTTAGTAGCTTCTCACAAGTGAACAGAACGCTTGTGGGGGGACAGCAAAGCAAAAGTCAAGAGAAAAATGCGCAGCCTGGTAATGTCTCCTAACCCAAATTTCTTCAAGAATCCTGAAAGATCCCAAGAGAATGGCAACATTTGTAGCACTGCTACGATATTAAACTATGTTTTTAGGTCCTAAAGGATTTTTTTTCTTTCTTTTGTTTCTCAGTCTACTTTTTAAAAATGTGAATGTCCCTGGAGGAGCACCTGTTAATTACCAAGCAGGTCACTGATTCCTTAATACAGTCTGAGGATTAGTCAGAGATAGCTGATAAACTATAGGGCCCAGGCAGACAACTCCAGGGCCACGGATTCAAGAGGGGAAAACAAATCAGCTTCCCATAGGGTCAAGGGACTAAAACGGGCTCAGGCTGTCCAACTTCCCGCCAACCCCGCAGGCAGATCGGGACACGTGGCCGCTGCGCGCGGGTCTTCAGGTCCCCACAGAGGCAGAGCTTGCCCCTGGGTCCCCGGGCAGCTGGGTCGCCCTGCCGGCTCGGAGCCCTCTCAGGAGGAAGGCCTGGCTGCTTCCCCCCAGCCACCCTTACTTACCCTTTCTCCCGCTCTTCCTCGGCGAGAAGGGGTAAGTGGTTATTTTGTGCCCTCGCCCAATTTGGCCAAGACCCTAAAAGTGGAAGAAAAAAATGACAGAGGCGGACAGGTGCTTTAAAACCTCGTCGTACTCCCTGAGAGCTCCCTCCCTCCCGCCGCCCGCCCCGCCCCGGGCCCACAGCGCCCCCTCACGCCCGGTCCGGCGCCCTCGGAGGGGACGGCGACCCCGCTCAGGCCGACCGCGAGAGGAGCG
>NW_004524591.1:925067-941252 GCF_000260255.1 Octodon degus
GGCAGTCCCCACGCGGCCCCGCCCCGCCGCCGGTAGGCCCCGCCTCCGCCCCGCCCCCGAGCGCTGCGCGCTAAGCCCCGCCTCCAGGGCGTGGACTGGGTTGAAAGGAAAACAGGGAGTGGACTTCCAGCTGACCAGAAGCAAAGCTCTTCTAGGGAGCGGTTACATATAGGAGAAGCTCTTGCCCTAAACTACTGGTGGCTCCCGGAGCGCTGAGCTAAAAAATCTAGGAAACTCTTCTCCGTAAATCGAGACCCTCTCCTTGCTGCCAGCCAAGGGACAGGGCATATGCCCTCAATTACTTTCTTTTTTTCTTTATTTTAGGGATCTAATCAAACATTTATTTTTGTCTTTATTCCTTCTAGATACTGCCAACCTCAGGTTTTTTTGTTTGTTTTTTTGTATTTTAGGGAAGGGTTTACAGGGTGTTCTGGGTCTCACTACTAGATCAGACTTGTAGTGATCCGCCTGTTTCCAGCCCCCCAAGAACTGGAATTATAGGCGCCACCACGCCCAGCCTCAATCAGCACTCCCTGGGGGCAGGGCCCCCGTGCTAGGCCTGGGGATGAACCCCTGGCCCCCGCGCCTGCTTGCAGGGGCTTTAATCCGGCAGAGCTATTTGGCAGGCCCTAACCTCAGTTATTTTTCTAATCACTAAGTACTTATACTGGACGTTCTGGTGTCCTACGTTCAAAATAAATTCCAAAGGTTTAGAATTCTACGGAGAGACTCAAATGGCCTTACAGCTACAAATGGGAGTCAAATAAAACCTATCCTTTTAAGTTGTATGTTTCAGGCAGTGTCTAGCGTTGGGAAAGCTGATGAATACAGAAAATTGGTACAAATGATCATGTGTTCTAGAAGCTTTAGAAGATGTGTTGCTTCTTTATGTATTAGAAGAGAACTCTATTTTACCTCAATGGCATCAGGGATAAATGAACCCTGTATTCCTAGCTGAGGAACAAATTTAAATTTGATTAGACAGCATATCTAATATTGGAAGTGATTTTGAAGCAAAGTTAACGATATAATTGGGCTTACAAATTCTATGCGTATATCATTTACATATACATTAAATCTATTCCTATGTCCACAGACTTAGTAAACAAATAGTATAAGATATAGAATAGTAGTTCTCAAAGCTTCTGACAAAGTTCTCAAAATCTTTTTATATTCTAAAAAAAATCTAACAAACTGTCAGACTCCATAAATAAATGGGTCTAAGAGCTAGTGAGTTACAATTGCTAGGTCTCAAAAAAAGTTTATAAATATACGTGTTAGCTCGAATGTTCATGCTTTCATTATATATGTTCTAATCTCTCAGATAATTTGTTCTTTCCTAGAAGATAACAAAACCCAGGTAACCATACAGGTAAAATCTAAAACCAAAAAGTTTTATCTTGCTCAGTGAGTCCCAGATTTTTGACACAAGCTACAGAAGTTAAAAGGGTTTACAGAAATAAATTTGTCTGAGTTGAGGTGTTTCATAGTAAAAAGGATACAAAATAAAATAATAGATGAAAAATAAAATAGTAATACTAGCATCCTATGGGAAAGAAGGCCAGGAGGAAAACAGAGAAACAGTTATGCTTTCCTGGAGGCAGACAGAGACAAGAGACATTTTAAGCTGAAATGTCCAAAGCTGCTAGAGGAAAAAAAAAAAAAAAAAAAAGGTGTTCCTGATGAAGTCAAAAAAAGTTTCAGATCGATAAGATCATGAGTCTTTACCTCTCAGCCTACAGAAACCCATGTTAACCACCAATATAAGGAGAAAGACTGTTAAACTTTTAATAGATGCTTATGCAGATTTGTCAGTAGTCACACAGCCAGTGACCCCACTTACAAACTGGAGTACTCAGTGTTTTCCCTAGGTCTGACAATTCATGTACCCCCAGTAACGGTAAAGTTGGTGAGACATAAGAGTAGGTCAGCTTATTTGAGACAATACACAATGGCCATAAAAGATAAGACATTAAACTTCACATTTAAGAGATCTCTGCCAATTGACCCATAAAAGTTTGTAGGGTTTTTATATGCTGAGGTCCCCCGGACCCTATCTTTATCATTTTTATGGGAAATCATTACTGTTTACTTGGTAAAAATAATTTTGACTATTCATAGTTATCCTGCTGATATTATTTGACCCATAAATGTTCAATAATTTCTTTGGCTTTGTCTCCTTTAGACTCAAAGCTATACATTCACCCAAGAGAAAATACCTGTCATCTATCGGGCCTTTAGATAGAATCTTTAAAGAATATATCTGACTGCCGGTCAACAACTATGACCCATTTCAGCATAAAGAAGCCAGAGTGGTCTTCGCCCATATTTCCCTTCACAACAGTTCTGATAGGTTTCAGAGGCAACAGTGATGGTGGCAGTGGTGGCGGCACAGCAGAGTATCAGAAATGGGGGAGGAAAGCCTTTATTGACGCTAAACACAAGGAGAGGACCAAGGGCAGGGAGATGGGCAGATCCTCTGACCTGAGACAGGGAGCCTGAGACTTTATGGACTTCTGCCAGGGGCGGAGTTTGAGAGTCAGGTTTAGTGACATATGAGGAGCTGATTGGAGGCTCCCTTGTGTGGGTGGGAAAGGTCACAGGAAGTTGTACCCGGGGCTAGAGTAGGGAAGGAGGAAGAAGTGGTCATTGGGAAGACAAGCTGTTGCTTTAAGGGCTTCAGCCATATCAGAAGACTACCATAATTCAGCAATTCTTACTAGGGCCATAACCTATCAAGTTCAGGTTGCTTCTTCAGAGGGGGGAATATTGCAGGCAGCCAAGTTAGATAAAAATATTATAAGCAGTCAGACAGGGCCAGGCCCTCAAAGGAGACAGCACAAAAGATGAGGGCCTTGAAACTGTGGGAAGGATGGATGCTCCTGCTGTGAACCAGACCTAAAGACCACCTAAAGGCCAAACAAATGCTAAAATAGTAGCACCTGGGATTGATATTCTAAATAGGTATCTATCATCTGGAAAGACCCAAGTGAGTCACTGGCCCAACCCCCAACAGGAAGAGACCTTGTCCCATATTCCAACCACCAACAGGCTTTATTCATGCCTACTTACTTGTGACTCACTCACTTCCCCATTTGGTCCTGGACTTAATCAATTTTACCTGAGCAATGGTTCTTATAATCCCATTGGTTGACCATAGTTTTGTCCCACCCCACATCCACCTATGAGAGTTCCCCCTTTCTCCACCTTAGCCCCACATGGTTTTACACTATTAAAGTCCCTGGAAGAGACAGCTTCCCAGGGAACAACCCACTGAGAAACCCCTCCTGTCCCTCTCTTGGACAAGAGCTCTCTTTCCCTCAATAAATATATTCTGCTCATAACAAATAAATAAATAAATAAATAAAAATTTAAAAACAAAATAAAATCAAACTTTCAGGGACAAGGGAGATAGCTCAGTGGAATAAGTGCTTGCTGGCAAGCACAAGATCCTGAGTTCGATCCCTGGTACCACAAAAAAATAATAATAATTAATTAAATAAAAAATCAAACTTTCATTTGTTTGGGCTCAATATATTCATATTAACTAGAGTTATTAATTTTTTAAATAAAAAACCTTAAAATGTGTTTATTAATTCATTTTTTAAAATAATAAACCTGGTGCTGTAAAGATCATTATAGTTTTAAATCACTTAGAGATATTTCATTATTTTGGTTGTGGGAGAAGGTACTCTGAATGCATTTGTTGTACTCTTTTTTTTATTCTTTTTTTTTTTTTTGAGGAACCAGGGATTGAACTCAGGCCCTTGAGCTTGCCAGGCAAGCGCTTATTCAACTGAGCTATCTCCTCAGCCTCCATTTGTACTCTCGAGCTATGTCCAAGATAATTTTTTAAACTAAAAACTACTTGTTTTAAGGTGAGTATTGTAATCAGGGTTTATAAGGAAAGGACTTAAGAGAGGATACATAACTTATAGGATTATTCTATGATAAAGAACCGAATCCAAAAGAGTTCCAGGGCCAGGGAGATGGCTCAGTAGAATAAGCACTTCCCTGGCAAGCACAAGGGTCTGAGTTCAATCCCCTTCCACAAAATAAAAAAATTTTAAAAAGCGTTCCAGAGATCCATCCACACACTAGAGATGCAAAGAATCCAGCTGAGAGCCTAGATCCCAAGGCAATGTACTGCATGATCCAGCTGAAGCCCTAGAGCCTATGACAATGCCTCATGCACATCTGTGTCAAGGACCTGCATGGGAAGGCCCAAAGACTAGTGGTGGAAGCTAGAAACTCTGTGCTAGCAAGATGAAGGATTCTGTGACAGCAGGCTGAGGGATCTACACTGGAGCCAGGAAGCAATGCTCCAGTTGGGGACCAGAGCTCCCAGAAAAGGACCACAACCATCCTCAGGGACAGCAAGGACCCAAGCTCCTCCAGCTGAAAATAGCTGAGTTCATAGAAAGAAAACAAGCACAAGCTTCTCCAGGAGAATCAGCAGCACAACATCTTCACCTCCAGTTCTCTTTTTATGCTGTCGACAACAATCCACAGGGGGGTCATCCTTACCCAGTACCACACCCCAGTACCACACTAATTCAGATCAGCTGGATGTTACAAGTTACCTGTTAGTAAATCCCCCACAATGAGAAAAGCATCCTTTTTTACCTTTATTTTTTAAAATCTCTTAATTATCTCACTTTCTAGAGAAAAGTACATTTCATTTTCTACTTCTGCATTCATTCTGTTTTGATATGCTATTATAGTGTTTGGGCTTGAATCTAGATGTCCTCCCAAAGCTTCATGCACTCATTGGAGGGATTTGGGGAGGTAACTGGACCCTGGGTGTGTGGTACTGAATCATGAGTGTGTGCTACTACATTAGTCTGCTGACAGATTTACAGTAGCTTGTGATCTTGGGAGCTGAAGCCTGTTGGGGAGATGTGGGTCACTGTGAGTGCAGAGGGCGTATAGCCCATGCCACCCTGATCCTCTCAGCTGCCTCCTGTCTGCCATGCCATGGGCTGTTTCTCCTCTGCTGTCCCCCTAATGCTGTCTTGGAGCCAGCTATGGACCCCTACACACCCCCTTCATAGGTTAAAAAGGGAGGACTTTGCAAAGTTCTAGAAAGAATCTCAGCTGCTCCTAGCAGTCTCAGACCTCACACCGAGAACAGCATTTGGCATTTCTTGTATTTGAACGTGTCATGCGTTTCCATGCAGGAGTCTGTTAACACCTGAAATTAGAACCCTTCACTTACCCCAAGCTGAAACTTAAATCTGACAGCTCATATCAATTATATTTCTAAAACCTTTTTAAAGTTTTTACTACAGCAATTGTGAGGAAATTGATATTCTTATTTTAATTAATTTGAAAAAATTTGCAATTTCATTTATATTCTTCATTTTGAAATTTTGGAGAAATTTTGAACATGAATTATGCCTTCTGGAAAAATGAAACAGTATTGTTACTAATCCAATTTGAGGTATATTTAAAATGCATGGTTGCATCATCTTTAATATAAATAATGTTTAACTGAACTTAAAAATAAAACAAGCAATTATGGCTTACTACCTAAATAAATACTAGATTCTAAAATTACTGCACTGGAAAAAAATGTAGGCTTATAAGCTCTCATTTTTACTACAAATAAAATAATATAAACCACCTTGTTTGGGGTTATAAAATATTAGTTTTGAGGCTTGCCAGGGCAATGTGTAACTTCAGGTCTGGGGTGAGATATATACAAGATGAGACTCTGTACCAAATAAATAAATAAATGAAAGATTAAAAGAAAAAAGGAAGACCAAAAAAGGAAGAAAGTGGCCTGCAAGATAGCTCAGCAGACTAAGCACCAGCTAAGACAAGCTCAGGGACCAGGATTTGATCCTCAGTACCCCATGCCACGCCAGCCATGCCCTGGGGTGAGCTGAGCCAGTGACTGAATCCTAACATGGTGACACATGCCTGTAAACCCAGTGCTGGGGCGGCTGAAAACAGGAGGATCACTAGAGTCCAAGCTGTGTAGTGAGACCCTGTACAAAAACAAACAAACAAACACATATATTTAAAAAAAAAAAAAAAAAAGGAAGAAAAGAATGGAGGGAGCAGGGAGGTGCAGACACGGCTCGACGTGAAGGCTCTAGGTTCAATCCTCAGTTCTGTGGGAAAAAAGAGAAAAGAGTAGAAGGAAGGAAGAGGGTAGGAAGGGTGGAGGGGAGGAGGAGAAATTCATTGCACAATATGTCAGTTACTATTCAATGTCAACTTAGCTGTATTGTGAGATTCCTGGGAGCTCATTGATCACAAGCACACAGAATCTACTGCCTGCACAGCTGCCTTTGC
Organism: Octodon degus; assembly: GCF_000260255.1. Lineage (NCBI taxonomy): Eukaryota > Metazoa > Chordata > Mammalia > Rodentia > Octodontidae > Octodon > Octodon degus. The sequence continues at coordinate 931,371 of NW_004524591.1, forward strand.
TGTAAGGACGAGCGGCCCCTGAAGAAGGTGGCCCATAGCCCAGATGGGAGGGTGGACCTCCTGCAGGCGCTCTTGCCCTGCAATCTGCTTCCTGCTAGCCATGTAGCGAATCGCTAAGCTCCCCATCTTTCTGCAGTGATGCTCAGCTTCACCTCAAACCCAGTGCCAGGGAACCAGCCAACCGGGGACTGAAGTCTGCAGAACCAGGAGCCAAAATGAAGTTTGTCCTCCTTTCTGTTTTTTAAGTCAGGCACTTTGTCCCAGCAATGAAAAAGAAGCTGCCTGACACAGACACTATGGCACGTGCCTGGCTCAAATTCCTTCTGCTAAAGTTGTTAGTTAAAAGAATTAGAACTTATCTTGTCTTCCATCATGAACTATATTTCTGGAATCCAAATAGTTGTTACAGGGAAAGTTGTTTGTTTGTTTGTTTGTTTGTTTGTATCACAAAAAAGAAATAGAATTGGAAAACCACCATTTAGCCATTCCTTACGTTTAAAAAACAAATGATTAGGAAACAATCTTATTGAATTCAGATGGTGAGAGGGCTTTGTGTTTCTCTATATTTATATATGTTTCAAATTTTCTATAATAAATTTTTTTAAAAACAAATGACTGGTTTAGCCCACATTTCGTAGGAAAGTGCCTGGGGCAGGTACACACTCTGACATCTTGTTGGAGCCAGACAGATGGCAGTATGAAGGCTTGAAGAGCAATAATGAGGGAAAGGGGCAAAGGGGACCCAGTGGACACGTGGCGGAGTACTTCCAAGTGGCTATGGCTCTGCACACGACACAGGCAGTTTCAAAGTGCCCTGGGATGGCCCCAAAAAACCTTTAGAAACCCCTAGGTAACAGAAGCCCTTCAGGAAAGGAAGGGGTAGGAGATTTTTTTTTCTGGATTCTTTTTTCTGCCTCTTATTTGTCAGTGTTTGTTCATAATGAGGGCAAGCATGTGGAAAATAAGACCAGAGTGCAGGAGAGCAAAAACGGAGAGACAAATAACGGTCTCATGAAGTGTTTGATTTATTTATTTATTCTCACAAATTAGGATTTAAACCACTCAGTGGCTTTCTGGTTTATTGAAGATATTTATTAATTGAGCTTCTTTTGGCTGGAATAATCATTCTGCTTGATCTTTTTGGCCTCAAGGATAATTTATTCATGATCATTACGCATTGTGTACATATATCAAAATCGAATACTATATACCATAAATATATGTGATTAATGTGTCAATTAAAAATTGCAAACTAAAAATAAATAACTTCTTGAGGCCACCAGTCATTATTCTTGATTAACATAAGCCCAGACACAAAAATGAGTGCAGAAACTCAATGCAGGAAGGTCGCTTTATTATGGTTCTCTGCACCTGGAAGCTAGGCTTGTCCAAGTGTTGCCAAATACTTCTTGGGCAACAATCACAGGGCCCTTCTTTCTCCTGCCTTGCTTTCATATTAACCAATATAATATTCTTAAAAATTAGGTCAAGATTCAGACCTCCTAAAAGGATTTTTATGGAGGCAGTCAGTGAGGAGTAAAATCAAAGCCCACACATGCACACATATTCTACCACTGAACTACACTCCCAGCCCCATCAGAAGGCTTTTCAACCAAGACACGGTATCATCTGCTCATGACTAGACATCATGCACATTGGGTTTCTAAAGGAAACTAGCACAAGAGAGACACGGTATTCGATAGCAAGCTCCACAATCATTCCCTATCGTTGCTTCACAGGTAGGCAACCTACCACTGTCCTTTTGATGTGATTACAGGCAGTAATGTGAACTGATTACAGCTTTGCCTTTCTTGCCAGGCACACTGAGAACAGGATTCCTCCATTCTTTCATAGAGATGTAATAAAGTAGCAAATGGAAAAACAACTAGTGGGGACAAATCCTAAAGGTGCCCCTCATACTACCTCAGTGCCTCTGAGTGGAGGCACCACCAGTGAGGAAGGAGGCAGACAGCTGATCCACACTGTTGCAGTACAAAGGGGAGAAGTTAGTTCTCAGCTATCAGCTCTCTGCTTATTAGTCTGGTACTTGGGAATGGAGGGAGGCATGCAGAGCATCAGCTGACCCTGGCTCCCACTCCTCACCTTGTCTCATTGATGCCAGGCTTGATATGCCCATGCACACACCTGGCCCTGCTTACTTAGGGCATAGGGGAGGCCAATGTAAAGTGACTAGACTGGAGTCACATGTCCTTGCTTGCTGATGTGGCTGAGAGTAGAGACTCAGCTCCCTGTTGGGCCCTGCTGACAGGGGGCAGGGGCTTGCCTTAGAGCTTTTTCAAGTTTGTTGGCAGTTCCAAGTTGGAAGCTTGGACAGGGCTCTCCCTGTCTGGCGTGGGGTGGGGGAGGCATAAGGAAATTTGGAATACTCGGTGCCTTGTGATGCATCTCAGGTCCTCAGGTTCCCAGTCATCTACCTTCATTCAACCTTCTGTCTTCCCGAGCTTGTTCCTTGTTGCACAAGGATATTTTATTTCTGAGGAGAACCTGGGAGGAATGAGACCGCTTATACTTTCCCAGATATCCTCTTTGCAAGCACTTCAAGGGAGGAAATGCAAAATGACAGGAACTTTTGTGGACTACTCCAACATGAAATCAGAAAATGATCTGAAATCTAGACGATCAAGAGCAATATGTGTCAATTTCTAAAACTGAGGCCAGCTGACAAAGAAATAAATGTTGTTCCACAAGGGTCTACGTACTAGAGGATTCAACTTCAAAATGCTTTTAGGTGCACTCGTTGTAACTCAACTACTATCAATACAAAATGAAAAAATTCTACATTGAGAATATTTGTCACCAAATAAAGCTCAGTACTATCAGACAGAACAATTCATGCATTGTGTACTTAAAATTTGCTATTTCCATTTTTGTTTACTTAGTTATTGGAGTGGACATCTCACAGTATTGCTCAACTGGTCTCAAACAACTCAGAGTGAAGGCACATCATACCCACACTCAGCTCAAGCTTTTATTTTAGGAATAACTTTTAAATATTTATTTTACTATCTTTCAAATTTTTACTTATTTGATTAGGAGTTTGGGATAATTTTCTCTTAATTCTTATTGACAGGTAAAGGCTATTTTACATGTCAAGGAAATATATGCTTGGATCAAACACATTTATAATTATATTTTTATCTTGACAAAAACCCTCTGAAGCTTTTAGCACAATCCTATCATCAAAAAGTGATACAGACATTCCTCATTGAATGACCAAAGTCTATTCCTAGAACTAGGTCATTAAATAAATTGGACACTAAATGAGGAATTGTGTATAGTAAGTACATTCCTGTTTGGGACCAGGCTTTGGATGGGTTGGTGTGGATCAAACTGCAGGCCCCACAGACATGAGACAGACATTAACATGCTTCAGGAATAGAGAAGTATCAGGGTTTTCAATCTCATAAACAAGCGGATAGTGAATAGCTTAAGTAAAAGAGACAGTAATATGATTTGGAGGCTCAGGGAACTCAGAATGAACCTCAGGAGCAAAAACTCTCTGGGAGTTAAGACAAAGAACTTCTCCAGACAGCTCATATTTATCCCACAGATTTGGGGGTGGGGGTAGGCGTAGGGAAAGAAGGGCACAAAAGTCTAAAGCCTGTGAAAATGACCAGGACCCTAAGAAACAATGGCAGTACATTCTTGTCAATTAAGAAAACTGTTTGAGCTCTAAGGTTGGCAGCTTTATTGCTCTGGAACAGGAGATGTCAGCAGCCTACATCCTTGGCTGCCTCAGCTGAGGCGTTATCTTGACTTCAGAGCACTATGCATTCGAGCTTTTCCAACACAGCCCTGTGTTGTTTTGTGAAAGCCCTGTGTTCAGCAACTTAACTGCTCAGCAGCATAACCCTGTACAGCCTTTCTCCAACAGGGAAGTTTCAGTGGAAGGCCAAAGGCTTCCTGGTTGGGTGGGATGTAATCCTGTAATCATGTAATCCCCTAACCCCAACTCTCCTGAGGCAATTATAACATCTGCTAAGGACAAAGCAAAAAAGCAAGTACCCACGTGTGGGGAAGGCTCTTAATTTGTTTCCTTTGTGATAGTTCCTCATTCTATTAACTTTTTCTAATTGCAGTGGCTCTTCCAGGAAAAGTGCACTGCCCCTCCCCCGTGCTTCTCGCTGGCTAATGAACAAGGGCCAGCCAAAGCGGTCATTCTCCAGTTCATGGCACTGACCTCCGGTCCCCTTGAACCTGCAAATTTCTCTTTGCCTTTCCTTGTTCCTCACCATACCTTCTGAGAAGGCAACCAAGGGTCTGATCAACCCTCGGTGCATTACAACATACAGAACAAAGAAATGGTCAAAGAAAAGTCCAGTAAAATATTACTTTTCAAAAAGAATTGAACAGATTTACATACATAATCAGGGATGCTAAACTAAATTCAGTAATAGATTTTTTTTTGAAAAGATATTATATAGGTACTAAATTATACTGTGAAGAATCATCTTTTCCACAGAGAAGAAATCAGTTGCACCTCTATGATAAAGTCTATTTGCATTTCTACAGAGAAGAAACATTTGTATTTTACAATAGGTAAATTTTCTATAACTCTGTGATCTATAAAATAGCTCAGTCTAGGACAGTCCAAAGTACAGAGCCCAACAGTATCAGGCATCAGACAATGTCAGACATTTCACTGAAAAGATATCCAGAAATCATGTCCATTTCAAATTTTTTTCAGAAAATGACAGCTTCTAGAAGGACATCAAGGAGAAACATTGGGAGAATCTTGCTGATTAAATGAAAATTTACATTGAAATACTTAGATTTAGTAGGAATCATGAAGGAAAATAAAAAATTATTTTCTTAAAATCTTCTTTATTACATTGTTTAGGTAAACCTTTTGATCATTAAGCAAAACATCAAATTGGAAGAAAGGGAGAGGTGAAGGGAGGGAGGGAGGGAGGGAAAGAAAGGAGGAAAGAAAGAAAGAAAGATTCATAGACCTTCTCATTCCTCTGTCAATTTTTTTTTCCTGAGACAGGTTCTCATTGTATAATTCAGGTTGGCCTTGAGTTCATGTAGCCTAGGCTGGCCTCAAACTCATGGTGATCCTCCTGCCTCAGTCTTCCAAGTGCTGGGATTACAGGCATATGCCACCACACCCAGCCCATCTGCCAAAATTTTTATTTAAAGTAGTTTTATGTAATTAATGGCATTTTATATACTCAGATGATTGCTAAAACTACCTAAAGAAAGAAGTTCCCTGATCAGATCTGCATTAAAAGATCATTGATTGATATTCAATCTTGACAAAGAAATCATGAGTGCTAATAAGCATGTGAAAAGATGCTCATTTTTACTAGTTATGAAGGAAACACAAGCGAAAAACATGGGATAGCAATACCTTATATCACAGATGTTGACTGTGCCAACTTCGTAATCCCACAATATTGAGGAATAAAGTTGGGAACCAAAGGAAAGGGTTTGGAGAGTTTTATTGGAAATACAGAGACTAATGGCTCCTGGATTTTCAGGAGGGGTCTTGAGTGGGTTAGCCACCAACACTCTCTGTCAGGGATAACTTACACAGCAAAGTCACAATGTGGGTACAACATAGGTCGCACTACAGTCCATCTACAGGATTAGAAGTATGGCTGCTTAGTGAATATTGATTCAATAGGAAAGATCAATAGGGCAGATCACATACCAAGTGGACATGAAAAGAATGAAGACATTTGGGGGAAGGGGTAGGTCCAAATGACCTGATCACCCACTAGGCCACTGAGGTCTGCCAGGACTTCCTGGAGCAGGTGGTGCTAATTACAGTATAATCTACATTTTTCTCAAGTTACTGCTTATCCCTTAGGGAGGATTGGAGGCCTGGCCATTGTAGCTTTATCTTGAGGGCCTGGCCTTCTTCAGATGTGCCTCTAGACAAATTTCTAATCTTTTTGGATTCCCCTCCTGGAAAGGAGCTTTTCTTTCCCTCTTCTTATTTCCAAAAAAAACTGTCCCAACCACTTTCTTTTGGTTCACAACTTCATTCCTTGACGTTGTAGGACCATAAACTCAGTTTGCACACAATTAACTGTTTTACTATTACTGTTACTTTGAAAATGGAAGTCTTTGGATTTGGTGGATGTATAGTATCAGAAGAAAAACATTGGCCAACTTCATGATACAGTATTTTTAACAGATTTTTGTTCTGGAGCCACATTTTTCTTGAAGTCACAACTTCCTCAAGATGACAGTGTCTTAGTCTCTCTCTCCCTTTTTTTTTTTTTTAATCTATCTTTATTTTTTCTACATCAGTTCTTCAAATACGGGGTATGTAGAAATGTCAGGTTCACACAGAAGAAAGTAGAATAGAGGTTTCTGAGGACTCCAGGGATAAGGAGAAGTGAATTATTATGTAATGGGCAATTTTTGTTTCAGTGATTAAAAAGTTCTAAAAATTGATAGTGGAAATAGTTGCACAGCAGTATGAATATTCTGATTATCACTGAATTGTACACATCTGAAAGTAAAGTTTATGTCATGTATATTTAATTGAAGCTTTTAAAAAATAATTGGATAGAAACCAAATAAGTACCAAGTTCTTTCAGGGCTATTATATTAATTTATTTTATTATTATTATTATTTTTTTTTTTTTTTTGGTGGTACTAGGGATTGAGCTCAGGCCCTTGCGCTTGTCAGGGAAGCACTTATTCTACCAAGCCATCTTCCTGGCCCCACACTGATTAATTTATAAATATTTGTTGAGTATTTTTCTACTGACTATTATTCTAGGTTAAAAATTTAAAAATAAGTATTCTCATAAATTTATTATTTAGTTCTTCCTAACTAAAATTAAGGGGGAAATTGTTTAGTTTTTATCTGACTTGAATTTTTTATTGAGAAAGTGTTGTTAATAGATGTGTAGAAGAAAAAAAATTCCTCCTCATTACAAAGAAATGGGTTTTATCATTAAACAAAGTTAACTGGATTTTTTAAATTGTGGACGTCTCATAGCCTTTAATATGCTAATGTATATTTTGAATCTCCACAACAGAATTTAGTAAGCAGTTCCTAAGCTTATTTGATCACAAATTCTTTGTTCTCTTGGAGCTCAGTTAATTAATATCTTCCTTTGTACTATCCTATAGAATAGAGCTTCAGACTTGCAAGCTGTGTGAAGGATTTTCTTTATAGAAGACTAAAGATACGCAACCTGTAATTATGGTATAAATGTGCATTTTATCACAAAGTACTTTAGAATGTGTACTATTTTAAATGTTTTAAAAATTAAAATGTAGTTTAAGCATTAGAGTCAAAAAGCAATTTTCTAAAGTTACATCTTACCTCAATGTATAGTTCTCTATCTCTTTTAGATAGTATTTAATATTTTGGAACAAAAGGTTTTTGCTAATGGAGGTAATGCAGAAAAATGAGATTGTAAGATGTAACTTCTAAACATTTTTTAATAATAGAAATAATGAAACACCAACTCTCATGCTTTTCTTGATAAAAAAATTCCTACCTGTATCACTCAGGGTTTTACTAGAGGAACAGATATAAGATGTACAAATGTGTAAGAAATTACAAGACTGGCTCATGATGATCAGCCAGTCAGATGAAGAAGCATGCAGAGGGTGTCTGCACACTGGAGACTAAAGGATTCAGTCCAAAGTCTGGAACTCACTGCAGTGTTCCATGCAAGTCTGTATCAGGAAGCCAATGGGTCTGTGACGGAAGGCTGATGAGTCTACACTAGAAGGCTTGAGGATCTAAGGCAGAGCCGAAACATTTGCGCTAGAAGCCAGGAGAGGACGTCCAAGCTGACCATGAAGACCTGAGCTCTTCTGACGAAGAGAAACCATCCATCCTTCCTTAGTTTTCTTTTATATCTTTTAAGTGAGGAGTCACTCTACGGTGGAGGCCTCCATGCCCTAGGGGGTGGAAGTGCTGAGCTATTTAGTTGAGCTTTTAACTTCTCAAGTTGACACAACACATCAACTACTACAAGTGTATTCAACCACTATCTTTAAGGGATTGTCATTTGTCTCTTTGCCAGATCTCAAGACTCCTGGGCTCAAGCAATCTTTCAGCCTCAGCCCAGATAGAGCAGCTGACACTACACACAGGCACATGCCACCACACCTGACTTTTGAGACTGATTCTTAATCCATGTTTTTAAATAGGTTTCCATTTTCCCTATTATCAGACTTGGCTTTAAATCACGATTTTCAGTGCTATATTCCTGCCTTGTCTACAGATTGCCGAATTTGTATCCGTTCTGCAACTTAATCACTTACCAGCCCAATTATTTAAATACAATATAACCCCAAAAAGCATATTTTCCATTAATTTTTATAAAATAACATAATAGGAAATATAAAAATGACAATTTTATCAAATATGGTCAATACAAGAATTGACTGGTTAAAATGACACTGGCTGGAGCAAAGCTTGGAATGATCAGTACACAAAAGAACGAACTGAGTGATGCCCAGGTTAAATTGTTCAAAGGCTAAGTACAGTGAATATCTGATTAAAGCTAAAAGATATAGCCAGTTCAAGTTTAAATTTAAACACTTTAAATGCTATAGTCTAAATGTTGCGATATGGGAACTGAAGGGTTAGTTCCTACTGGATGCCTATAGAGGCCTTTGTGGAGAAGGACACATTTGGGCTGAGTTCTGGGAGACAAGTAGGATTCCTACAGGTTTTTTTTAGGACTTCATAGAGAGGCTGAGAATATGTACCTGGGGATTTGGTTTGTAGTGCAGAATATACAGATCATGAGAGACACAGAAGCAAATGAGATTAGAAAAAAAAAATAGATTGAGGACAGATCATTAGTACTAACAAGTTAGGACTTTATTCTCGAAATAACTGGGAATTGAGGAAAGTTTTGGAGCAGGGACCCTGATCAGAGAACAATGACTCTAGTGGGCCCTGAGGGAGGACATGAAATTGAATGAGGCAGGGAGGCTAATTAGGATGTTATAGTTGTCCGGTGACAAATGACGATTACTTGACTGAACGCAAAGAAAGTAAGAAATGAAAGATATGTTCAGAAATATTTCCTCAGCTTGTGAGCAAACCAATTAGAAATGCATTTGGCTACAAGAAATGGAATTTCTGTTGAACAAGGTTTAGCAGAGGGGCTTGTTCTATTCAGGTAGTTTCAGGGAGTTAGCTGTTGATGTTGGTGCTGAAGCTTAGCACTATTAACAACAGCATTTTTCAATTGTCTTAGTTTTTCCTCTCCTACCAGTGAACAGCATGCATGAGATGTGATTGGCCAGAGCTGGTCATGTGTCAGTCCCCAGCAGTGGGAGGAGGGGCACAAAATGAAGAACAGGAGTGTCTTAATTATTCCAACTGACTATAGTCCATAACTAGAGGTTGATCACTTTGTTCTTTTGAAAAACAATTATTACTAAAGAGCAGAGGCATGAAAAGTATTCCCCCAAAATTCTGTCCACTTAGAATCTTAGGATATGACCTGAGGTAGAAATAGAATTGGTCAAAGTCTTGAGATCAACATCAAGTGTGAAATGTTTAAAGAGGCTACAGAACTATCTCTGCAATGCAGACAGTTAAGTACATTATTGTGGGCACTGGTGCTGTAGTAAAACATGTTGCCTGATATCCTGCACACAAATATAAATACAAATTTCCATCCAAATATTCATCAACTATTTTTTTAAATGTAAAGCAGACTTACTTTATTGATGGAAACTGAAGCAGTTTTTTTTTAATTTTTTTAAAAATTTATTAGTGTGTGTGTGTGTGTGTGTGTGTGTGTGTGTGGCCAGCTCAGCCCACCTGGGGGAAGGGCTGGCTGGCATGTGGTGCTGGGGGATTGAACCGCGGTCCCTGTGCTTTGCCAAGCTTGTTCCAAGTAGGTGCTTTAGACCACTGAG
>NW_004524591.1:941352-946578 GCF_000260255.1 Octodon degus
TGTGGTGCTGGGGGATTGAACCGCGGTCCCTGTGCTTTGCCAAGCTTGTTCCAAGTAGGTGCTTTAGACCACTGAGCCATCTCACCAGTCCTTATCAACTATTTTTGACAAATTTGTAGACACAGTTATGATTGGTGAGGAATGTATATTCTTGGACTTCTTGATACTGCAAAGCAAGAGGATTATTATAGATTGCAACCACTGAGTGATCCACCAATATATATTTCTAGTCTGTTTTTCAGTCATCTGTCTGTCCTTATTTCAAAGTGTGAAAGAAAAATGGGTGCTTGAGATAACTTTTCATTGTCCAAAGTTTCCTTTTTTGCTTGGGGGCAGAGGCTCAAGTTGATCTTAATGATGTTCTTTTCTCTACTACTGAGAAATTTGCCAAAAGCAAACAGAACCCTGCCATTCCAGACATTGCTGCAAAATTACTGCATGATCTGAAGATTGGCACATAGTGGAGTGTCCTGCTTTTGTGCAGAACAGCTAAAGGATGTTTTATGAAACCACACTGGCTGCCCTGCAGTCTCCAGATGGGCAGAACAGCCGCAGGTGTGTGCTGCTATGACCATCTCTCCAGACTTCTTTCTGCACAGCTGGTGTGGGGATCACACTAACAGAGATGCTGAAATCTAACTAAAGATTGAAAATTAAAATTCATTTTTTCAATAATGACCAAAGCCTTACATCTACCCACATGCACTAAAGTGAGGCAAGGCCCATAAGTGTATTCCTACTTCTCTTTCCTAGAGCTACTTTTGAATAGTTGTGTATGGTAAAAAAAAAAGTGATTGTAGCTTTTCTTGTTTCAAAAAACTTTTATGTTTGTTTGGTTAAAGATAAGGCATGCTCCAGCTGGTGAAATAGCTCAGTGGACTAAGTGCCTGCTTAGGCAAGCACAGGGACTGGGGTTCGATCCCTAGCACCATACACTGCACCAGCCCTGTCCCCAAGTGTGCTGAGCTGGCAATGGAGTCCAGGCCTGGTGGCCCCCGCCTGTAATCCCAGCACTGGGAAGGCTGAAAGCAGGAGGATCGCTATGAGTTCAAGCTGTGTAGTGAGACCCTGCACACACGCACACACACACACACACACATCATCATCATCATCATCATCATCATCATCATCATCATCAAGATGAGGCATGCTGCCTTTGTTCTACTCTGGAGAGTAACCTGGGACATCTTAGTGTTGCTGGATTGTGGTGTTGTTTGCTGGGGATAGAAAGTATGTATGAGTTTTTCAGTCTTTTTTTTTTTAAGTTTATAAGCCAGTAGGCAGCCCTTATAGAAGGAGAATCGATTTTTCCCCCACATTCCACTTCTTAGATCAAGTTTAGAAAACATGATCCCAACGTGGAGCATTAGGAAGAAATACAGTTAAATGCCTCCCTTAATATTATGTTCCTGTTTGCAAGTTGTCTTTTTTCTACACCCTTAAGTAGACTTGGTGTTTGATGAATCTCAGGAAAATGAGCAGAATCTGTTTTACTGCTCTTTTCTAGGAGGCATTATATATGACTATGACTTTCAAAGAAATCTATTTGCCTTTTGCTGGTTTTGGGGGGAGGCATAATTTCTAATATCCTTCCCTGATAAAGACCATTATTATATCTTTTGAAATGACCCCTAAATAAGTACAAGAGACAAGAGGCTTATCCTCAGGCATCAGCTAAAACAAACAGTAAATACTTTGGGCAGCCTTATACTTTCTAGACAGAAATATAAAAAAAAAAAAAGAAAAAGAAAAAGAAATATAAGGAGACTGGAGTGGTGACTCCAGAGATGAGCTGCTAGAAACACTGCAGGAATTTGTTCAGTCTTTGCAGGGTGGAGGAAGGAAGGGACGGGCAAAATTCATTTGTGCTGAGAGTTTGCAGTTCTCATAGATCAAGTCTCAAGCCTAGTTAAGAAGAAAACTTAGAGAAGCCTGCCTGGTTTGGTGAAGAAAAAAGTCTAGACAGGGACAAAGAAGTCAATCTAATTCAAAATTAGAAACTGGACATGCATTACTACTCCATGGATCTACTGTGAACCAGAGTCAAGGAAGGATCCTCCCCTAGAGCCCTTGAAGAGGTGTGGCTCTGCTGACACCTTGATTTTTTCTTTTCCTTAAAAATATGTTTGGTCCCTTTGTGAAAGAGTAAAAAATAATTGTAAAAATTAGAAATGATAACAGAATTTCAAAAATGACCCAAGATGGTATGAATTCGGCAGTGGTTGCTATATTGCATATTGTTGTTAAAAAAAAACAAAACACCAAAGTAGTTGTTCAGATTACCAGATGTAAGCATGCAAAATTAGACAAAAAATATTACCCATTAACTGTTCCTTTCAACAAACCAGTAGAAATTAGCAGTGTAATTTTCTTAGTGGGCTTCTTTCTTTTCTCCTTTCCCTCGTCCTAGATGTTCTTTTCTTTTGAGCAGTTTTCTTTCACAATGTCTATTGTATACCTTTCAGATTTTATTTACTCTTTCAGCTTCTTATAGTAGGGAGACAATAAATGTTTACAGATGTAGGGATGATTTATTTCACTAGTGAGTATGGTCTCTAGTTGCATTCGTTTACCTATGAGTTTATCTTTTTTATAGCTAAGTAATACTCCATTGTATAAAAATACCAAATCATTTTTATCCATTCCTCAGTTGATGGGTATTTGGGTTGTTTCCTAGATTTAGCAATGACAAATTTCACTGCTATAAACATGGGTGCACATATAATGTTGTGAAATGATGTTTTTGGTTCTTCTGGAAAAAATATCCAAAAAGGAAATAAGCTGGCTTGAATGAGACCTCCAATCCTAGCTTTCTGAGGAATCACACTGATCCCCACAGTAATTACACCAGTCTACACTCGCATCAACAGTGGAAAAGAGTTCCTCTTCCCCACAGACCCTCCAGCACTTATTATTGGTTTATTTCTTGACAATAGCCATTCTCTCTAGGGTGGGATGGTATCTTAGTGTTAATTTGCATTTCTCCAGTGACCAATGATATTGAACATTTTTTCATATATTTATTTTCCATTTGTATTTCTTCATCTGAGAAGTGTATATTCACGCCACGTATCCATTTTTAGATTGGGTTTTTGAATTTTGGGGGCCTGATTTTTAAAAATTTTTTATATGTTCTAGATAGAAGTTCTTGTCTGACAGATAGTTGGCTAAAAAAATTTCCAAATCTGTGGGTTCTCTTCTTACTCTGTTGGTGATTTCTTTTGATGAGCAAAACTTTCCAACAAGATCCCAGCTGTTGATTCTCTGAAGCATTTCACACATAGTTTGGTTTTTGTTCATGAATTCTCTGCCTACCTCTGTCTTTAAGATTTCAGCTTACTTTCTCCACCACTAGACTTAGTGTTTCTGTTTTAATATCTAAATCTTCGATCCATTTTGCCTTTAGTTTAGTGCATAGTGATAGACATGGGTCTAGTTTTAGTCTTTATCATGTGGAAAGCCAGTTTTTCCAGTACCATTTATCAAAGAGGCTATCTTTCTTCCAGTGAGTATGTTTGGTCCCTTTATCAATGATAAGGTGGCTGAGAGTGTTTGTAGTCATGTCTGCATCTTCTAATCTGTTCCATTGATCCTCAGGTCTTTTTTTTCCAGTATCATTCTCATTTTATCACAGTAGCTTTGTAGTATAATTTTAGGTCATGGATTATGAGGCTTCCTGCCTTTCCTTTGTGACCCAGGATTGCTTTTGCTATTGAGGGTCTATTCTAGTTCCAGAATGAATTTTAGGAATGTTTTCTCTAGATCTATAAGGTATGCTTGTGGTATTTTAGACAGAATTGCATTGAATCTGTATAATAATTTTGAAAGTATGGCCATTTTCACAATGTTGGTTCTTCCTATCCTTGAACAAGTAATATCTTTCCATTTTCTGAAATCCTCTTTGATCTCTTTTTTCAGAGTACTGCAATTTTAAATGTATAGATCTTTCTTTTGTTAGACTGATTCCTAAGTATTTCAATTCTTGTATGCTATTGTAAAAGGTATGAGTTCCCTAATTTCTCTCTCATTGTGTTTGTTGTTTGTGTACAGGAATACTATTGATTTTTGAGTGTTGACTTTGTACCCAGCTAAACTACTGAATTTGTTTGTTAATTCTAGGAGTCTTTTGGGTCAGTTTTATTTTATTTTATTTTTTTGTATTTTAGGGAAGGGTCTAAAGTTGTTTAGGGTCTCACTACTAGATCAGACTCATAGTGATCTGCCTGTTTATAGCCTCTGAAGAGTTGGGCTTACAGGCGCGTGCCACAACACCCAGTCTCAATTGCCATCTCAGTGCACCCCAGGGGAGGGGCAGCATGGCAGGACCCTGGATTGAACCCCCAGCCCTGCGCTCCCTTGCAGGTGATTTAATCCACTGAGCTATTTGGATGGCCTTTTTCGGGTGAGCTTTTGGATTCTTCCATGTAGAGTATTGTGTCATATGTGAATAATGATAATTTTCTGTCTTCCTTTCCTATCCTTACTCCTTTTATCTCTCTCTTTTGTCTAATTGTTCTAGCTAATATTGCAAGAACTATGTTGAAGAGAAGTGGTGACAGTGGGCATTCTTGTCTTGTTCCTGATTTCAAAGTAAGAGCTTTCAGTTTTGTCCATTTAGTATGATGTTGGCTGATCATAGATAGCTTTTATCAGATTGAAATTAAAACCATCTATTCTGATTTTCCATAGGATTTTTATCAGAATGAGTATTGGACTTTATCCAAAGCTTTTTGATCTATTGAAATGATCATGTGATTTTTGTTTTTGGCTCTCATGATGTGGTGCATTACACCATATTGATTTGTGTATTTTGAACCATCCCTGAATTCCTGGGATGGATCCCTCTTGGTCATTATGTATAATTTTCTTGACCATTTGCTGAATTTTATTTACTAGAATTTTATTGAAGACTTCTGCATCTATGTTCATTGGAAAGATCAGCCTATGGTGCTCTTTTTTGGTTGGGTCTTTCTCTGGTTTTGGTATCAGGGTGTTTCTTGACTCCAGGAATGAGTAAGGGAGAATTACTTCCTTTTCTATTTCATTAAAGAGTGTGAGGGCTGGTGAGATGGCTCAGTGGTCTAAAGCACCTACTTAGAACAAGCTAAGCTAAGCAAAAGCACAGACTGCAGTTCAATCCCCAGCACCACGTGCCAGCCAGCCCCACCCCCTGGTGGACTGAACTGGCCACACACACACTAAAAATAAATAAATAAATATATAAAG
>NW_004524591.1:946678-1005121 GCF_000260255.1 Octodon degus
AAGTTAAAAAAAAAAAGAGTTTGAGAAGAATTGGCATTAAATCTTCTCTAAATTTCTTGTAGGATGCAGATGTGAACCCATTCAGGACCTGGGCTTTTCTTTGTTGGTAAGTTTTTTTTATTAGGTTTTTAATTTTGTTGACTGATACTGGTTTTTTTTTTTGGTTGTTTTTGTTTGTTTGTTTATTTGTCTTAGCACTAGGGATTGAACTCAGGACCTTATGCTTGCCAGGCAAGTGCTTATTCTACTGAGCTATCTCCCTGGCCCCATATTGGGTTATTTGGGATCTTTACATCTTCTTGATTCAGCTTTGGTAATTCATGTGTATCTAGGAATCTGTCCATTTCTTCTGTTTTCCATGCTGTGAGATTAAAGATTTTCAAAGTAAGTATTGATGATCTTCTGAATTTGTATAGAATCAGTACTAATTTTATACTTTTCATTCCTTATTCATGAATTTGAGGGTTTTTTTTTTTCTTTTTGTGACAAAGTTGGCTAGGGATTTATCTATTTTATTTATTCTTTCAAAGAATCAACTTTTCAATTCATTAATTCTTTGTATTGTATTCTTTGTCTCAATTGCATTGATTTCTCCTGTGATTTTTATAATTTCCTTCATTCTTTGGGTTTTGGGCTTGACTTGATCTCCTTTTTCTAGAAAATTGAGATGCAGCGTAAGGATTGTGCTCATCCTGTTTTCCCAATGTGAGAACTCACCACTATAAATTTCCCTCTGAGGACTGCTTTTATTGTATCCCACATGTTTCTGTAAGCTGTATCTGCATTTTCATTTGGTCCTTTTTTTGGCATGCTTTTATTGTTTTTATTCTCTTTTTTATTTTTATTGAGAAATAAATATGAATGAGACAGTTTTCATTTGATCTTAAATATTGTTTAATTTCTTCTTTAATTTCATCTGTGATCCATTGGCTGTGCAGGAGGGTGTTATTTAATTTCCATGTGTTTATGGAGTTTTTATAAATTCTTTTGTCAATACTTTCCAATTTCACTGGGATAATTTTAATTCCTTTGCATTTATTGAAGTATATTGTATGTGCTAAGACATAGTTTGTTTTACAGAATATCTCATGGGCAGCTGAGAATGTACAATCAGATGTTGGGTGGAACGTTCTGTAAAGGTCTACTAAATCCATTTGTTCACAAGTTTAGTTTAGTTCAGTTATCTCTTTGCTTATTTTCCTTTCTTGCTGGCTTGCTGTTTTGCATTTTTGGTGATCAAACCAGTGATTTACATATACTGGGCAAGTGCTCTACTACTAAGCCAGATTTCCAGCCCAACAATTAATTTCTAGGTTCTGGCCTTCTGAACCATAAGAGAATAAATTTCTGTTCTCCTTATTTATTTGTGTGGTACTGAGGATTTAGTCTATGGACTCATTCATGCTTAACAAAAGCTCTACCACTGAACCACACATCCCAAAGTTGCCAAATTTTTACTATTATAATCCACTGAATTCACAGTAATTAGAATTTTTTAATTTTTTCATCAATAGAGAATCCAAATAGTATTTTGGGATTTATCAAATCACTTCCTAAAGATTTGAATTCCTAACTAATCAATCTCTCAGGCAGTATTAAAATCAGCACATACCAAATTTGCCTCAAAAGGGAAAAAATTGAAAGTAAAAAAAGGTAAGAGTTTTCCTTTCAGTTATCAAAGAAGGTTGGGCAGGGGTGCAAGGAAGCACAAGCTATTATAAAAGAAGAGTCCAGCATCATGTCACTGCACCCTGAAAAACATCTGGCTCTCGTGATCAAAGAGGTTGTTGATTTTGAGATCATTGTGTAGAGTGGCTGGTACCAGGCTTTCAGCATCTGTCTCAAGTCATTCTGGGTAATAGTGAAGATGAAGGGTTTGGGAAGTCTCCTCCAACCCCCACCATCATGATTTGGAGGAGGAGGAGGAGGAGGAGGAGGAGGAAAAACCAGTGGCAAGAAAGGAGCAAGAAACCAGTGGCAAAGGAAGTGAAGGGAGGGGCAGAGCACTGCTTGAACTCAGACCCTGCTTCGTGCCACTGAGCTTTATGGTTGCTAGGGGTGGTCACTACCCAAACTGGTAATTTGTTACAACATCTATAAGAACCTACTACTTGGGGCAAAGGAGAATGAGTAATGTCATATCATAGGTCCCAGGAGGGAACCTGTCAGGTTCAGAAGACAGTCCTAGAGGAGGGCACCTCAACATACAAAGTACTTATACTTTGACCTGGAGGGGCTTAGGAAGTAAGGTATCTCAGATCTTCTTCTTCCCTCCTGTCTCCCACCAATTTTTCTTGCCTCAAATGAGTCCTAGAGACCAGAATTCTTCTCCTTCAAGATGAGTCATAGTGCTCTTTCAGAAAGAGTTCTGATCCACAAAACCAAGAAAGGTCACTCTCTCCTTTCTCCATTGAAGACTCCCTTCCTAAGGAGTCCTGCTCCTGAACAATCAGGAAGGCATGTTACACGGAGGCCAGCAGGACTCTGAACAGACAGGCTCTTCTGGGTTGTCTACTTTCATCAAGTCACACTCTTTTTTTCCAAGCATATTTTAACACGGCTATTCACTATTCAACACACCTAAGCATAAATACATTTTCTCTAGGTACTTGGATTTTTGAAGTACTTCTGAAGCCTCCCCTGTCACATGGGGCTTTGCTTAAATAAATTTGTTATGCTGTTCTCTTTTTTGAACCTCTCTTTCAACATAATAATATGAGATGAGGCCCTCATAATGGGTAAGAAAAATTATCACACTTTCTGTGTTGACTGAGATATTTGGAAATTATTCATGAGATATACAGTAAGAACTGGGATAGAAAGAATTTAAACTCAAAAGTTAAACTATATTAAAGTTCAAGAAATGAGGAAAAAACAAGAAACTACATGGAAAGAAAAGTAAATTTCAGAAATGATTAATAGCACAATAGATATAGGGGTTCAGAGCATGGCTCATGGTACAGCATCTGCCTAGCATGTGTAGGGTCCTGGATTTTATCCTCAACATCACATAAAAAACAAATAAAATAAAAAAAAGATTATAATTATAGTGCTTAGTTCACTACTGTAACACAATTGTTTCCCTCCCATTTCTAAATTCTTTTCTTATGTGGCAAGAATAGAAGACAAAACTGGTACTATTAAGGGGCAATGAATTTGGCCTATAAGGACCAATGAATATTTACAAGTAACTTTGGAAAGAGCCATTAGTAACACTTTGCTTCTCATTTTCCTAGGAGCAAAATTAGCAGTGCTTTTTAAGCTGTACTGTAGATTACTATCTCTATTAGTATTTTTAATGTGCAAAGAATAAGCACTAAGCGTAGTATTGCTATATCCTGTGTTCTTAACATAATATGCTCATATTTTTACTGTTGCATTTATTCCACTGCATTTTAATTATCATTCATTTTCTAAATTGCAAGTTCCTTGAAGGTAATTCACTGATTTCATTAATGTATGTATTTCTATTGCCTGGTACAATATTCAGCAGTTAAATCATTTACATAATGAGTATTAGACAAATGTCAGTGGCAATACTGGTGGACTTTACCACTAGGCTACCTGGGAGAAATCCTGCCTTTACTGTCTCTTTGCTTTGTGACAATGAGAAAATTGCATTTCCTCATCACAATGCAAATTAATAATATGACCTTTGTCATGTCAGGATATTATAATAAAAACAACATGGTAAATTAAACAACAATGATTTATTTCTTGTGGTTCTGGAGATTATAGGCATAGTCCAATGTCAAGGTGGCAGTAGATTCACTGTCTGATAAGAGCCCTCCTTCTGGTTTATAGCCTCGCTTCATTTTACTGTATCTGTACCTGAGAGAGCTATATCTGTGTGACAGAGAGAGAGAGAGAGAGAGAGAGAGAGAGAGAGAGAGAGAGAGAGAGAAATCTAGTGTGTCATCCTATAAGGGCACTAACTGCATTTACAAGGGTTCCACCTTCAGGACCTAATCATCTCCTAAAGATGGTCACCTCCAAATACTATCACAATGGGAAGTAGGGCTTTCACATATGCATTTGGGGAGGGCTGCAAACTTTTAATCCACACCAATCCTTCTCATGAAATTGTGGTGATTAAATAAATTAATACATTTAAAGTAGTCACAAGAATGTATCTGTGTATTCAAAGTGGTTGGGATAGATATATAGTTGCATTCTCTTAATGAATAGAATGATTTTTTCTAATGGTGTTTGTAAGTAGGATCACAAGTCTACATCTTGTACAGCAATTAACCACTAAGAAGAATATATGCAGTGTATTATTTGTTGAAACTGTACTTTTGATTTGATTTGAAACTGTCTCATTGCTATATGTTTATCAATAAAACTTTGAAAAGAAAAAAAAGAATGCTAAGTATATATTGTGTTCAAAACATGATCAATATAACCATTCCATGTTGCTGTCTAGTCCTGCCCTCCTTGTTTTATAATTTCATGCTTATTTTCCCCCCAAAAATTTCATAATCTATAAATTACTCACCTACAGGCATACAAGCCCCATGAAGGCAAGAACCTGTCTGTTAAATTCTCCACTGGTTCCCTACTTAACACAGCATGAGGGCTAGTAACAATTTCTTCAAGGGATAAGCTGATGAGTGATTATATTTTGCCTTCTATACAATCCATTTGAAATTTTCCTCATCCATCCAACCCTGAAATTCCAAGTTCAAAGTTCAAAGTAGCTTAAAGAGTAGTAATAACAGTCATTCAGGCAGATTCAGGAAAGATGGACTTTCTGGTAGCTCTAGGACTAACCATCTGAAAATAAAGGAATAGAGCCCAGCATTCTAATAACGCACTTATTTCTTTAGTTCTTTATTTGTAAGGGAAATGATTCCAATCTTACACCTACTGTTCTGCCTCTGCTTTCTTATATTTCCAACTGTTCTTTTACATATGGGAATAACTAATAACAATGCCATGTCCTTAGAGAAAGACTGATCTACTTGCTGGTATAAGGTTAAAGGTTATTTCACATGAGTTTTATTGTGTTAGTATGATTTATATAAAAGTACAATATTAAAGATTGGCTGTTTGGGGGATATAAAAGGATTTGTAAAATGAATACTAACAAACTCTTCATAGCATTAAATGTTTCAAAACCAAAATACAAAACACCTTTATGTAACATCAAGCCTTCCACATGGTCCTGTTCTACCACCCCACTATATGTTTGCCTAGAAGACACCAACAAAGGAAAAATATATAAACATTTTAATCATTTCTAACTTGCCATCTGCAACACAGTTCACCTTGCTGAGATCAGAAAGCATGGGATCACTTTTCCATTTTTGAAAGGTCACCAAGGACAGACAAGCTCAGAACATACTGTATTTGTCAAAAACAAAAGAGATGACTGGGGAGGTGGCAGTGACAAATCTGTTCTAGGCTCAGCTCATTTTACTGAAGAATGTGTGTCCCCTTCTGACATTTATCAAAAGAAATTCAATTTTATAAGAAGAAGGATGTCAAATAATAGTCCACTGCTAACACTCACTCTGCTGCTGTCAGAGGGGCTGATGGGGGCAGAAAGGAATAAGGGTTTTTTGTTTTTTTTTTTTTTTTCTTCCTCGAATGCCTTCAGGGCACTTTTGGCCAGCGGGAGAGTTGTGAGGTTCGAACTCCAGGAACCTGAGGCTGACAGGTTTGTGGAAGCAGCCACTTAAAGGACTGAGCTAGGGCCAGGCCCCCGGCAGAAAGGAAAAGGCAGATGGAAGGGTGAGTTGCACAGGCAAGGAACAAGCAAGGTGCAAGGTCAGACGATAGACTTGCAGGCTTGAATGTATTTCTAATTAAATCACTAATTTTTGAGCTCTGTGTTAGGCTTGGGTTCTTTCTTTCTCTTTCTTTTTCTCTTCCTTCCTTCCTTCCTTCCTCCCTCCCTCTCTTCCTCCCTTCCTTTCTTCCTTCCTTTCTGCATGTGTAATTTTCTTTTTAACCATTGTTGTCTTTTGACTGCCCTTGTAGTGCATCAGGGAAGAAAGTTAATGAAACAGAAAAGCCCTGTTCCCCAGGCACAGTGATGTGCTCCCTATGGGCAAGCTGTCATCAGTATTGCTTATGGTGAGGGTGAACATTGTTCTGTGACAGAAAAGGATATTGTGTATCAAAAAAAAAAAAAAAAGTAAAATCAAGAGATGCAGCACAGGTATTAGAAAAATAGAACTCAGAGGGTCGGCGAGATACCTCAGTGGACTAAGTGCCTACCAGCCCTGCCCCAGGGGTGTGCTGAGCCAGCTAAGGAGTTGGGGGTGCCCACAGGAGGATCACTATGAGTTCAAGCTACATAGTGAGACCCTGTACCAAATACATAAATGTAAAAAAAAATTAGATTAAGATCAAAAGAAAAAATTTATTGGGGGATTGATGAGGCTGATAAAATATTGCAACAAGTACATACTGCATTAACAATGTTTAACCACACGGCATAAAAAATACTGGATTGAGGGGTAAATTAAATGCCTTCCACAGTGAGGTTCTTGCAGGACATAAGCAATTAGGCTGCCTCCTAGGAAGACAGGAAACTTGATTAACAGATCCAAAAAGACAGCTTAGGGACACCTTCTGTTATGCAAACTGATTTTTCCCAAACAGTGGACAATTTCAGTCAAGGACTGAAATGCACTTTTAATGTCAGTATTCTCTGTCCTTAGTCACTGAGGTTAGCAGTAAGAGCCAAAGGAGGGTCTTATTAAGTAAATGCTACCAGTGCATGTGTTCTAGTCCCAGCCTGCGGAGGCAAATGTGGAGATTCTACAGAAAACTTAACCATGAAGTGGGGTTTTGCTTCTTTGCTACAAATTTTCAAATATCTGGAGATATCCTGAGGAAGGGTGGCTGAGCAGGCACCTGGCCAGAACTGAGAAAGGGAGCAGGAGCTGTAGAAACTGACACCAGGCACCGCAGACACGTTGCTCAGGTGTGGAGTTTGGCCTGTTCAGAATTCTGACCCCTGTGCAAGGTGCCTATCTGGTGCAACCGAAGGTGGTCTAATTTATAAGTGCTCTTGCGAGGCAGGCCCTTATTCTGCTGAGCAATCTGCCCAGCCCCCTTACATGCTGTAGTGTATTCTACACTCTGACGGCTACTTAACTGTTGCTGTCAGCAGCTAGCATGCCTCAGTAGAAATGGAGATTAAAACTAAGGACTAAGGAGCTATTAAAATTAGTCATTGGTCGAAGTCCAAAGGCACTAAACTAGGGATCCAGTAAAAAGTGTACCTGTAAGCCAGGTGTGGTGGTACATGCCTGAAATTCCTGAATTCTAAGAGACTGACGCAAAATGATTGACAGTTGCAAGTTCAGTCCTAGCTTGGGCAATTTAGCAGATTGTACTAAAGTTAGTGCGACTCTTTCTCAAAATTAAAAACCAAAAAAAGGGGGTCAAGTATATACCTCATTGTGAAAGCTCTGAGTTCAATCCCCAGTACAAAAAAATGAAAATAGAAATAAAACAAAATCCAAAACAAAACAATAATCTATACCATTATACTCAAACCCCAAACTTGTGCCTACTCTGTAATTTTCAAATTCAAGGTCCTGAAAATTACACAGAATATTTAAAAATTGACCTGTCACCAACTATTTTGTATGGAACAAAAATAGACTCGAAAACATGAAATTGATCTTTTTGCTTGTGCCTTATCTGTGATCTTCAACAAGGAATTATATAATCATTATAATAATTATTACCTGCACAGCTCCCAAATTGAAAATTTGGATTGGGCTAGCCATAAACATTTATGTAAATTATTTTAAATATAATACACTATAGGAAATAAGTAATAAAAGAAATAAAAGTAAGTTGGCACATATAAATTTTTAATCCTTTAAATTAGGGGTCAATAAACTTTTTCTAAGAGTGAGAGTGTCGGGGCCGGGGAGATAGCTCAGTAGAATAAGCGGTTGCCTGGAAAGTTCAAGGGCCTGAGTTCAATCCCTGGTTCTGACCAAAAAAAAAAAAAGAGTGAGAGTGTCTCAGTTTCTTTTCTCTCATTGCTGGAACAAAATACCTGACACCCAATGAAAGGAAGGAAAGGGTTATTTAGCTCACAGTTTGTGGAGGTTTCAGTCTACACTCAGCTGGCTCCAGGGCAGAGTGGCGCATGGCAGAGGGCAGCAGTTCATGGTGGTGGAAAACAGCAAAGAGCAAAGCAGGAGCAGTGACAACAGCAATAAAAAGTCCGTCTCCCTTACGCTGCATTCAGGCCATCTGCCCCATGCCAGGTGCAGCACTCACACCCATGTTCCCAGCACTGGATCATGAGTTAATCACAGACTCTACAAGTCTTCCCCATGACTGTATGAGTTTTTGGGGGGACAACTACACACAAACCATAACAGAGAGTAATTAAGTTTTGTTTGTTTGTTTTTTGGTACCAGGGATTGAACTCAGGACCTTGCTCTTACCAGGCAAGCACTTATTCCGCTGAGCAACCTGCCCAGCCCCCTTACATTCTGTTTTGTATTCTGTACTCTCATGGCTACTTAACTGTTACTGTTACCAGCTAGCATGCTTCAGTAGAAATGAAGATTAAAACTAAATGACTAATTTTTTTTTTTTTTTTGGTGGAACCGGGGATTGAACTCAGGCCCTTGCGCTTGCCAGGGAAGCACTTATTCCACTGAGCCATCTCCCCAGCCCCTAAATGACTAATTTTTAGAAAAAAAAAGTGATTTAGTTAAAAAATTAGAGGGAAGCTGGGGAATGGCTCTGGATCAGGTAGCTAGAGGAGGCACACAGAGGTTCAGACTGGCTCATCCACAAAGGCAGGAAGGAGAACAGCCTTGAAGGCGTAGCTGGTGGGCTGGGGTCCTATTGATCACCATCTCTATCCTGGCATCATAGCTCTAGACTTTTTATGGCTGTGGGATGGTTTTGTGCCCAAGAAATGACTATCTTAGTCTGTGGTTGTCTCAACTTTGAAGGGCTCTGCCTTTCCTGGAATCTAGGTTTAGAACAATGGAGCCTTCTAGGCATAGATGAATGTCCCTGTAAACTTCATATTCCTAGTGGGTTCTGGGGTTCTCTAGGCTCTTTCCAGGGATTCTTTCTAGGTTGTTGGTGATCTGAACAAATAATTGGACAAGATACTAAAAACAAAACAAAACAAAATGTAGTGAGGTTGTACATTTACTAAAGGTAAGACTAGAGGTATACTTTTTAGAAGGATAACAATCCATGTAGAATGCTCACAGTGACCATAAGGTTAATGGTGGCCTTTTTTTGTTTGTTTTTGGTACCAGAGATTGAATTCAGGACCTGGCACTTGCCAGGCGGTGCTTAAGCTGCTGAGCTACCTCCCTGGCCCAGTGGACAGCTTTTGTATTCCTCATTCTTCAGGGTAATGTCAGGTGTAGGCCATCCTACCAAAACCTGCTTGGTTTTGGCCAGAAGAAATGAAGATAGCACCCTGTGATTGGCCACTAATCACAGGTGCAGGGCATGGAAGCTGCTTTATAGGCATGTCCCAGATCTCTGTGATTGATGGGTCTTCCCACTTGCCCAGTCAAATGGCCACACCCTCACCTCCTTCCTCAATATCTTTGTATCCTCAGTCTTCAAAGGGCTGAGGTCCTGCAAATTAGAAGCCAATCAGTCCTGTCCAGCCTGCTCCTAAAGAGACATTCCCTAAATGATCAACAGAGCTAAGAAGAGATTTGACCCAAAATTTAGAGTAACCCAGAATCAAAAATGAAGGTTAAGCTTTGTCCTAGTCTTAGTTACCTATTGGACATCTATTTGTAGGCCCAAGTGAAGAGTCATGATTGTTAGCAAAAGTGGCTTTTAGTTTATGACTGTCCCAGAAGAAAACATACATTATGCTTTAAATGAATACTAGGCAAGGGCCCAGGCTTCTTCCTGTTCCCCACCTTACACTTGTCCCTCAATGTGCCATTACCCAAGCAAAAGCAGCCGTAGACAATATGGAAACAAGTGGGCATGGCTGTGTGCCAAGAAAATTTTACTTACAATAATAGGTGCCAGATGTTGGCATTTATGTCACATCTTACTAAGCCCTGGATTCCTGCTTCATATCCTCATTTTCCCCTCCATTTCTTTTCATTCATCCCTTATCACAGAGTCACAGACTTCCATCCAAAATGCAGCAACACTGTGGCTACAGAACAAATTCTGTAAAGAAAGATTGCAGGGGCAACTTGAGAATCAGATAGAAAGCTGGGCTAAATCAATAATGAAATATATACAAGCAACCCTCTGGGTTAACAATCCTTTCTCCACTCTGCTGCCTGAGTGATTTTTCTAAAATGCAAATCTGATCATGGAACTCCCTTGCTTCAAAAGCTTCATAGGAACTGAAGCCCTGGCTCTGAAGCTGGTCCCGGGAGACCCATTTATGACTGCCCCTATTCTCCTCTTCCGCTCGTCTCTTACCACTACCATTACATCCTTCTGTTGTGTGGTGTAGCTGCACAGCAGACCTGCAATTTCCAGAATAATATCTGCCCTCTTGTCTTTTGACCTATGTGCTTGTTACTCATTCTGCCTGAAACCTAGTCTTGCTAACTGCTGGCAGGCTGAGCGCAGGCGTCTTAGGTGACGTTGATACCCCCCGCATACCTGTATTGCACTACTCTCATTGCCATCCATGAGTGATTGCTACAAACAAATTTAAAATTCCTGAAAGTGGAAATTGCATTTTTTTTTAAGCAGCATGCCTGGTACACTGATAATAATGTGTGAGTGATTACTGAATGAACCAATTAAGTATTTATTTAACACATTAAAATGAGTTCTTGCTCTTCTACTGCAGCCTGCAATCTCAGTTGTCCCTAGTTATGGGCTATTCTCTTTGATATATCCCCTAAAAATTATACCAAAACAACTAATAGGAGTCAAATTTACCTCAGGTAAGTTATAACTAGATATCAAGCTGCAGGAGAAGAGAAATAATGCTTTTTCTACCATTTCTAGCTCTTAGCTTGGACTCCTTGTAACAAAAGACAGATGAACAAGAAAAACAATTAATTAATAAAATGTGTGTTTTTTGTCTTAGTCTAGTTTTTGCTATTGTCCTGAGATACCACACACTGAGCATTTATAATGAACATAAGTTCGTTTTCTAGTGTGTCTAGAGGCTGAGAAGCCTGAGATCAAAGTGCCACTATCTGGTAAGGGTCCTTCTGGCTGTGTCTTACTATGGCAGAAAACGCAAAGAGGAAAGGGGCAAGGAGAACAGGGAGCCCAATTAGCTCTTTGGGAATATACTCACAATAAAGGCTCCCTTGGAACTGTCCTTCACCAGCCCTCTTTGCCTTCTCCTTTCCCTCCCAATTTCTTTGACATCTCTTCATGATATTTGACATTCTAGAGACCTCAGCTAAACAGTTGAGATATTAACTGCTAACTGATCTTTCTTCAGAAACCAGAACATCTGGGGATTTCTGTGAGGTACCCCCCTTTCTTTAGTTCTGTAGTAGACAACATTATTATTTTTTTTTAATTTTATTTATTTGTGTGTGTGTGTGTGTGTGTGTGTGTGTGTGTGTGTGTGTAGCCAGCTCAGCCCACCAGGGGGCGGGGCTGGCTGGCATGTGGTGCTGGGGGATTGAACCGCGGTCCCTGTGCTTTGCTTAGCTTGTTCTAAGTAGGTGCTTTAGACCACTGAGCTATCTCTCCAGCCCCATAGACAACATTATTGTATCATCAGCTAACACAGAGTATATGAATTAATTTGCAAAAGAGTTGGCCAAGGGCCGGCAAGGTAGCTCAGTGGACTAAGTGCCTGTTTAGGCAAGTGCAGGGACTGGGGTTTGATCCACGACACCACATGCTGCACCAGCCTTGCCCCCAGGCATGCTGAGCCAGCCATGGAGACTAGGCATGGTGCCACATGCCTATAATCCCAACACTGGGGAAGCTGAAAACAGGAGGATCATTATGAGTCTGATCTGCATAGTGAGACCTGTATAAAATACATAAACAGGAAAAAGAAAATAAAAAAAGAGTTGGCCAGGTATGGTGGCAGATGCCTGTAATCCCAGTACGTTGGAGGCTGACATAAGAGGATTGATATGAATTCAAGACTACTCTAGGCTACATAGTGAGTTCAAGACCAACTTGAACTGCATAGCAATACCCTGTCTCAAAAATACCAAAACAAAACAACAAAAAGAAGAGTAATGGATCTGCAGAGAAAAAATAGGAGCAGACCCCAGGAGTCTGTTGTGATATTCTGGGGAAGACAAACACCCTAGTAGGGGAAAACCCCAGCTCACCTGTAGCCTCAGTGTATCTCCTTTTCCCTCTCTATACAAGAATTATACCATCCTGAGCCCCCAAAGATGGAGCTCTTCAGAGCTGGCTTTGAATAAACCTGATTCCTTTCTATACACTGTTGTCTCCCAAATGTTGGCCTTCTAATGTGGCAGCCACAGATTTGATTCTACTAACATATCCACTCTTCCTATAATGAGCATGCATTAATACATCCATGAGGATAGAGCCCTTGTAACCTAATTACATCTCATTAGAGTCCACTTCCCAACAATGCTGCACTGGGCATTAAGTTTCCAACAATGGCTTTTAGGGGATGTATTCAAATGATAGCCATTCCTGTACACGTGGAAGATACTGAGGGAAGTCTCAAAGAGGAAAATCTCCAGGGATAAAATGCAAGAGTACATCTCAAAATAGAGTTCAAATTTAAGTACCACGCTTTGTTGAAGGAACAAGAGAAGCATGCTGGTTATGGGAGATGGCTAGCAAAAGTATAGAAAGCTGGACGTGGTGGTGCATGCCTATCATTCCAGTTGCTCTGGAGGTTGAGGCAGGAGGATTACAAACTTAAGATCAACCTGGGCTCTTTCCAGCTGGCACCAAGCAATGGGCATCTCTTGGGACAACTGGCACAATCGCCGCAAGATCAGGGGCAAAAGAAAGCCCTATCACAAGAAGCGGAAGTATGAGTTGGAGCGCCCTGCTGCCAACACTAAGATTGGTGCCTGCCGCATACACACAGTCTGAGTTCGAGGAGGCAACAAGAAGTACCGAGCCCTGTGGCTAGATGTGGGGAACTTCTCCTGGGGCTCTGAGTGTTGTACTCGAAAACCAAAGATCACTGGTGTTGTTTACAATGCATCCAATAACGAGCTGGTCCGCACCAAGACCCTGGTGAAGAACTGCACTGTGCTCACTGACAGCATGCCGTACCGCCAGTGGTACGAAGCCCACTATGCACTGCCCCTGGGCCAAAAAAAGGGGGCCAAGCTGACTCATGAGGAAGAGATTTTAAACAAAAAACAATCAAAGAAAATTCAAAAGAAGTATGATGAAAGGAAAAAAAAAGGCCAAGATCAGCAGTCTTCTGGAAGAGCAGTTCCAGCAGGGCAAGCTTCCTGCCTGCATTGCATCAAGACCAGGCCAGTGTGGCCGAACAGATGGCTGTGTGCTGGAGGGCAAAGAGCTAGAGTTCTAGCTGAGGAAAACCAAGGCCCGGAAAGGCAAATAAACCTTCCCTCCTGGTTTAACTCATGTAATAAAGTTGTTTATTGTTCTATGTGCATGTTAAAAAAAAAAAAAAAAAAGATCAACCTGGACAACTTCACACTTTCCAATAACTGCAACAAGGTATCCGGCTCCTATAATTTATAAGGAAAAGGTTTATTTTAGCTTATGGTTCCAGAGGGTTGGGTCCATGGCTCCCAGGCAGAAACAAAGGGCAGAAGGGCCTGGCAGAGGAAAGACATTCAACCATGGCAGACAAGAACAGAAAGAGAAGGCAGGAACTGGGGCCAAACAAAAAAATACCTTCCCAGTAAGAGGTGAAGGAAAGGTAGAGAGGTGGGTGGGAAAGGGAACCGAAAAAAAAATAAAGATGTGCTATGTACATGTACCAATTCCCCACGATGAATGTAATCATTTCGTACTGCAAACACATACTAATAAAAAAAGAGGTCAGAGGCCAACAAAGCCATTGTAGTACTTATTTCACAATGTAGGTGTATACTAAAACATCATGTTAAATACCTTAAATATATGCAGTTTTTGTTATTTACATCTCAATAAAACTAGAAGAAATTTAAAAAAAAATATACCTCTCCAGGGACCAGGCTTTAGCCTGACCATACCTCCCATTAGGATGCTAACTAGGAGTTCATCAGTGGTGCAATCCACTGATGGGTATAGAGCTTCCCAGATCCAGTCACACGCCCAAGGCCCCACCCATGAGCACATAAGATTTGGGGGAGAAATTTGAGACCTAAACCATAACAGACACCCTGTTTTAAAAAAAAGAATATGGCAGCAGGATTTTGCAGATTTAAACCCAAGCCCTCTCCATTGTTTAAAAGGCTCTGAAAGAATCCTTGCAAGTGGAGCTTTCCTTGATAGTCATCATTTCTCTTATTAAAGTGAAAGGACTGTTGTTTTCAGAGTTTCTCCCGTGTTCCCTGTGTCCCAAAATAATCAGCTTAAAAATAATCATTCTGCCAAAAAGTTATATTTGGGGGTGGCAATTACAACTTTCCTACATCACATTTCAGGGTGTTATTTCCCAGATCCCATCAATATAAAGAAAACATCTTTTTTAACTTTTTTTTTCAGATTGAAGTTAGTATA
The DNA here is from genome assembly GCF_000260255.1 of Octodon degus. Classification (NCBI taxonomy): domain Eukaryota; kingdom Metazoa; phylum Chordata; class Mammalia; order Rodentia; family Octodontidae; genus Octodon; species Octodon degus. The sequence goes on from NW_004524591.1 coordinate 961,277, forward strand.
TAATTGTATAATTTTTTGCTTCTTTAGAGACAATCTGGAACCCCTTGCTGTATTCTCTATCAATACTAATGAAGCCATCTTGCATTTGTCCCTTATACTGGGCACCTTCTTTTAGGCAGCCATATAACAGTTGTGTTTTCTTTGAAAAGCAATTAAACATTCAGGGGACTCTCAGAGGTACTCACAGATGCTATGAAAATATGCAGAACAGACTGTTGAAAAAATAAATTTCTGCTTCAGTGGAAAACTATTTAGTAGGTACATAGAACATGTTCTTCTGGGTTATTAGGTGCTATCTTACCACAAGCTTTGCAATCTAAATTGATAGTGACAAGGGTTCTCCTCCAGTCAGGCTTCTTTGAATTCTCTTTGTGACCAGGTATTATCATCCATAGGTTCTGTGTTTGGCCTAGTTGGTCTAGTTTTTGTAAAATTTTCATAGAGTCAATTTGAGGGGAAAATACTACTTTGATCAAATTCCTCACCTTTCACCCTATGTAACCTGTCACCCTGGACTGCCTTCAACAAGATTACTGTTAAATTGATCTAAAAAGAACCTTCCTAACCTTGATAGCTCCGATGGGTGATTTTCCATTCTCCAAACCACACTCTGACCCTCGGCTACAATTCCTTATTCTTTTTTTTTTTTTTTGTATTAGGAATGAAATTCTAGACTGTGATTTCTTTTCACTACTTATAATAGTTCCAGGGGGAAAACTTGCCTTTACCGCTTTAACTACTGTTTGGCTGTGGTTTTCTTTGACAATAAACATGTATGTACTGTCTTGTCTAGGAGTGGTGAACTGGATTTCCATTCCTTGTGGAAAAATAGTTTTGCCCCATATGCAATTCTATTTCTTTTCTCTATAGAAATTTGGTGGTTTTATACCTCTGGCTGCTCTTCTGCAAGTTGCCTTCGTCAGAGACATTTCTACTTCCTTTCATTTTGTCCTGCCAGAGTTGTTCCCCCTCTCTAGTCCTTCTGACACCCCTCCCCTTTCATGTATTCTGAATTCTAAAGAGCAACCCCATGTAAGTGGTTAAGATGTGAACTGCTAGATAATTTTGCTTTAGCTTTACAGAACCGAGAACCTCTGGTGACCTTGAGACAACATCAGAATGCACTGCATCTCTCCTTGTCCTTTTAATCTTGTGTATCAACTAACACAAAGTATAGAAACCACTGTGAAGTCTAAGTTGCAGTCTGTCTACCTAAGAAAGAACTACAGGAACTAGCCTCCAAAGGCTGAGGTCCATTATGATGCCCTGGAAAAGGAGAAACAATAAGACAAATGCCTTGGGTAATGAAGACCCTACTTAGCATATGGACTCCTGGTCCTTCTCCTTTTCCTCTCCTCAAAGTTTTGAGGTCCTAAGATGGAGCTTTGAGGATGATAACCCCTCTGTCTTCCAAGGTATTTATTCTTGAATAAACTTGGTCCTCCCTACAGCTATCAGCTCCCAAATACTGGCTTTCAAGAGGCCAACAGTCTAGATGTTAGTACTCCAGTAACATGACTTTTTATTAAACTGATTATAATTTCTATCTGGTCCCTTCATTAAATGCATAAAATTAAAAGTTTAACACATGCTCATTTTATGTCCATGTTGGAGTCATGATTTTGCCTTTTCCAGAAAATACACATCTAACAATTTGGGAGGCTTACTTACCAGAGTGTACTAACATTTATACTCACGCAAAAATAATTTGTGGGCAGTTTTGAGGCCAAGTGGGTCTTCTCTTGGCTCATGGACATGAATCCAAAGTGGTAGTAGCAGCTTCTACCACTGTATTTTCCTAATTTAAACTCATTCCTTAATAGTTCTATGTTTTGTATTTTAGTTTGTGGCCAGTAAGTCCCAACTTCTGGAAGTAATGTTTTAGAATTCAGTCTCATGACCTGACTGTCTGATGATGCCTGTAATGGAATTAATAGAGTTTTCTGGTAGGGGAGTGATGACAGAGAATTTAGTCTGGTAGTCTTTTCTGTTTATGTTTTAAAATTTTGATCATTTTCAGAAACTTAAAATTGATTTAGGAATCAAGTTCACATAATTTAGCCTAATATTCTACAAATGAGAAAAGCTTAATACACTTGGTTTAATAAAATACTCATATCTTCTTTGATGTATTACAGTATAAGTGTAGATTTGTACTTTTCTTGGATGTGTTCTTGCTAATCTTAATGGGTCTACCAATTGAATAAAACTGTCTTCCTTCTATTTAATGTTTAAGATTATGAAAAATGTAAATTTATCTTTACCCAGATGGAATCATTATTCTGACAAACTCTATTTCTGCAGAAGTTACCTTTCATCATGTGCCCAGTGGAAGACAATTTCTGAGATCTACAGATAATTTCAGGTCTTTTTTCTTTTTTTTTTTTTTTTTTTGAGTTTTCTTATTCTTTATTTTAACTAGTACATGTTTTCAATGCTTGATAATTACACTCATCTTTTTTTTTTTTTTTTGCGAAACCGGGGAGTGAACTCAGGTCCTTGCACTTGCCAGGGAAGTGCTTATTCCACTGAGCCATCTCCCCGGTCCCTTAATTTCAGGTCTTGAACTGCCACTAAGTTATCTTAGTTAATAGGCACTCTTTAGGGAAACAGTCAGATCGTAGCCCGAGAGAGTAAGATAGAACGCTGAGATCCTGATTGTTCCTCAGATCTTCATAGCCTGTATCCTGTTGTTGCTCATTTTCACGGGGCTTTGTCCCTGGCTCTGCAGCTCATTTCTGCTACACCGAGAAGTATGCATGAATGACGTGGGCGGCTGAGGAAAGCTGTGCTTCGTGTACATTTACAGCCTGTGCTAGTCGGCTGCACAATGCTGATGTACGACAGTGAACAATTACGCACTTTTCAGTTTTCTCTGTGAAATACAAGTGAGCTACTTTGACTAAAAATTCTGGTGAATATGTAGTTTGTACTCTATTTAGGAGCCACAGCATCAGAAAAATACAGCTGTGTGTTTCTATTTTTGAGGAAACTTTGAAATAATTTTATCTCCAAGCCCCTTTGTGTCTTTCAAGGTTACTGAGGATCCCAAAGAACTAAAACTGCCACTGAAATGTCCTAGGGAGCCCCTGCAAAATCGCAGAAATTCACTCTTGTCTTTTAAAAAAGGAGGTGCTAGAAATGATTGATCTTCCTGGATAAGTGGTTATTGAAAAGTTGTACAGAAAGTGTTGTCAAATCAGAAGAGATGCTTAGCTTAGTCTTCCTTAATCTAAATGTGTCTCAGTAAAATCTTCCTAATACAAACATTTTGGAAATTGAAGCCTCTACATGAAGTGCCCTCCCTGAGATGTGTGTCACCACTGTCACTTCTAATGGAATGTTTGTATTTATCGAAGTCCTGGTGTTGCTTTGCCTGAAGTTTGACAATAGTATCCTGTTGCTAGTTGTAATTTCACTTGTTATTTTATGTGAACTTTATTGAGACATAATCTACTTATCATACAATTTAACCATGTAAAGTATAAAATTAATGGTGCCTACTATGTATTCACAGAGTTGTACAATCCCCACTACAATCAATTTTAAAACATATTCATAACCTCAGAAAGAAATCCTATAACCGTTAGCAGTCATTACCCATTTCCCCAGTAACCATCAAGCCAGACTCGCCTATTCTGAACATTTTATACAAACGGAACCATGCCATATGTGATCTTTTGCTACTGGCTTCTTCCTTTGGCATTAACGTTTCAAGATTCTGTGTTGTAACACATGTCAGTAGTTCAATCCGTGTTATTGCCAAACGTTATTCCATTGTATTTAACCATTCATTTGGCATTTGGATTGTCTCAACTTTTTGACTACTATGAGAATATTGTTGCTGCAGAAATTCATTTACCCATTTTTGTGCATACACAAACTTTTATTTCCCTTGGGGAGATATCAAGAAGCACATTCGCTAAGTCATATGCTAATTCTTTGTTTAGCTGCTTTCATGGCAACTCTACATTTAACTGCTGTTTTCCAAAGGGGCCAATCAATTTGCATTCCTATCAGCAATTCGGATGGCTCAAACTTCTCCACACCTTTGCCAATACTTGTTATCTATCCTCAGAATACAGGCATTCTAATGGGTATGAAATGGCATCATCTTACATCAAACACCTTTTTATATGTATATTGGCCATTTGTAGATACTATTCTGGAGAAATGCTTATTCAAATCCTGTGCCATTTCGTAATTGGGTTATCTTTTTATTACTGTTTGTGACTTTATATATTCAGGATACACATCTCTTCACAGATATAAGAGTTACAAAATATCTTCTCCTTGATCATGTCCTTTAAAGCACCACTGTAGCCAAGTCTAAAATTATCTAATTTTCCTTTTGTCACTTGTGTTAGTGGCATCATATCTAAGAAGTCTTGGTCTAACTCAAGGTCACAAAAATTTACTTCCTCTATTTTGTTCTAAGAGTTGTTTTAGCTTTTATAGTTAAGGCTCTAGTCAATTTTAAAGTATGTTTTATTATAGTGTGAGGAAGGCATTCATCCTGATTCTTTTATATGTGGATATCCAGTTGTTACATTTAAGAATAATGCTCATTTTATCAAATATGACTGCATACTTTGAACAAAGTAAAACTAAAAGTTGTAAAGGCTGGCCAGAAAGCTCAGCAGGCTAAAGTGTCTACCTAGGCAGAGCACAGCAGCCAGGTTCGATCTCCAGCATGCCAGCTCCACTCCCAGGGCGTGCTGAGACAGTGATTGAGACTGGGCGTGGTGGCGCATGCCTGCAATCCCAGCACTTGGGAGGCTGTAAACAGGAGAATCACTACAAGCCAGATCTATGTATTGAGACACTGTAGACTCTATACTAAATACATAAAAAATAAAAATGAAATTAAAATTTTAGATTTCTTGAAGCCAATACTTAAAAAATCCTTTTGGGTAGAGTGGCCTGATGCCTCCTTATAGGGTTCCTAGCCCATACATCAGAATAGAAGGTAATTTTTTTAGTAGGCTCAAGAATCTTAGACCATTTGGGGAACCTTACCCAAACTGATGGGAATTAAGGGTTAAATCTGATAATGATGCCTTATTGTAATCTGCTAGCTTCATGATAGCAAATAATACACTTTTTAAAATGCATTCTTAAGTACTGTACATTGTAAAAAGTTTCAACAGGCAGGCACGGTGGGGTACACCTATAATCCCAGCATTCAGGAGGCTGAGACAGGAGGACTGCTACAAGTTTGGCTACATACCAAGTTGAAGGCCTGGGCTACATAGCAAGATCTTGTCTCAAAAACAAAAAAAAAAATTTCAACAATGTAAACCTAAGTCTATTTAGTAAAGTGATATTCTTGATGCAATTATAAAATTAATCATGACAAATCTACTACTATCAATCTTGCTTGATAACCAAGAATAATCTTTTGAGAATTTTTAATCCAAAGGAAGATACTGCAGAAGAAAATGTATGTACTTCACTGGTAAACTGTACATTATCTACACAGTGCTAAGTCCTTCTGAGGTATCAGATTCTAGCCTTTTATAATCTCGGGGCTACTTTACAAATCTTTATAAACAGATAGACATGCATATTCTATCTTGTGTGATTTACACTTGATTTCCCACCCCACCAAGGAATAAATACAAGTACCTTTTAATCTAGCACTTATTAATTCCTTTATATATTTAAACAATTAAATATTCAAGCACAATATATAATTATATAGGTGTAAGGGACCTACCAGTTAGCTCAGTTGTTTAAGTACCTGATTAAGCAAATGCAGTCAGGCTCAGAATACTGTCCTTCAATTCCCAGATCCTCATGCCTTAACAGACCTGTCCTTAAGGCAACCTGAGCCAGCTTAAAAAAAAAAAGTCCTTCTCAATTTTGTTTGGACAGGATATCATGTCTGCATCTTGTACTATGAATAACTACTACAAAGACAACAATATGCAATGTATTAATTATTGTAACTGCCCTACTAACCTGTTTTGAAACTGTCTAATTGCAATTTGTTTCTCAATAAAATTAATTAAAAAATATAATTATGCAGGTGAAAAATGTTTATTTTTTAATACTGTTATAATAGAAATTCTGAAAATACCTTCAATTTCTAACACAGGAATTGCTATGGACAAAATATGTAGAAAATTTTAATTTTTGTTTGAAAAACAAATGTACGTGTATGAACAGTGATTATTATGGTTTGTGTTTAGTTGTCCCCCCAGAGCCTCATGTAGACACTGAGGCACACTTCTACAGTGTGATTAATTCATGATCCAAGGCTGGGATTATGGGTCTGAGTACTTCTGGGATTATGGGTGTGAGTGCCACACCCAGCCTGGGGCAGATAGTTTGAATGTGATTTAAGAGAGGAACTTGCTCTCTGCAGTCATTGTTTCTGCTTCTCCTCCCATTTGCTCTCTGCTCTTTACCGCCTCCATGATCTGCTGCTCTCTGCCACTGCCGCTCTGTCTTGGAGTTAGCCGAGTATGGACTGAAACCTCCAGTAACAGCGACTACACAGTCTACACTGCTACCAATAATAGAGAAGTGTTCCTTTTGCCCCACCTCCCCACCATCATTTGTTTTTGGTTGATTTCTTTATACTAGCCAATCTTTCTGAGATGGGGTCTCAGTGTCATTTTAATTTGCATCTCTCAAATGACCAATGATGTTGAAATTTTTCCATATATTTATTTGCCATTTGTATTTGTTCATCTGACAAGTATGTATTCACCTCAGATGCCCATTTTTGGATTGGGTCTTTGCATTTGAAGGGCCTGATTTTTTTTCAATTCTTTATATGTTGTTGATATAGGATCTTTGTCTGAAGAACAACTAGCTATAATTTTTTCCCACTCTGTGGGTCGTTTATCACTCTATTGTTGATTTCCTTTGTTGTGCAAAAGCTTCTTAATAGGGTGAGAGCCCATTACTTTATGCCTATGTCATGTACTATGAGTAACTACCATGAAAGTAACAGTGTGTAATATATTGATTATTGTTATTCTCCTATTAGCCTTAGTTGACACTGTTTCATTTTATTTCTCTTTTTCTCCTTCTTCTTTTTAAAATAAAATGAAAAATAAATAATTAATCTGTTATTTTATCTAAGTTTTATCTCTAGTCAACCAGTGAAGCAACAAATGACTATCCTGGATTAACAGAGGGTAATTTATAGCACTGAAGAAGAAAACTATTGACTCCAGATTACCAAGGGAGTCAAGGCTAGGGTACAAGCTGATCAAAGTCCTAGAGGACAGATCCACAGCATTTTTAGTATTGACAAGGCCATATGTTTTTGGAAAAATAAACCATACATGCACATATAAATTTGTCTTGGTCTGTGTATATTATAGAGTGAATGGCTTCATTAACAAATTATCTTTTCCTCACAGTTCTGGAGGACAGGAAGTCCAAGATTAAGGTAACAGTAGATTATCTAGTAAATCTAGTGAGGTCTTGCTTCTCAGTTTATAGACGACCGTCCCCTACAGCATCCTCACCTGGTGGAAGGGAGTGGTGACTCTGCTAGGAGGATATTCATCTCATTCATGAGGGCTTCCCCAGTGACCTAATCACATCCCAAAGTCTTCACCTCTTACTAACACTGCACTGAATCGGAGTAGTTTAATATATACAGTTTGAGGAGCACATAGACGTTTTTCTATAACAAAGTCCCTCATCGAGGCTGTAGTTCATACTAGATAACATAATAGTCCTCAAAGTTTCTGTGTCCCACTAACCCTGAAGTTAAAATATAAAGAAATAGGTCTATCATAGAACAGAAAGCACACGAGGAGATAGTGCACACTTTCTGAGAGGAATGGTGTTCTACTTTGTCCTCTGTGGTCTAGCTTCCCTGACATTGCTTAACCAGTCAGGGAACTAACCAGTGTACATGAACCAAGCAGTGCTTGCCAGTGAGAGACCCAGAAGACCGACATAGGTCACAAAGAGATATTGCAGATTGTATTTCCTTGGAGGCTATCAACACATATTTATCTGCCTGGAGTGAATTATCATTAAGGATACCCTTGAGGCCAGAATACTAATAGATGGTACTTTCAGGACTAATAATTCTTGAGAGAATATTTTCCCCCTTCATGGTTAGTTATAACATTTAAATAGTTAAATGATACCTCTGCCATTATAGTACTTGTCTGCTACCTCCCTTTTAGAGAAAGTGATTTCTGAATAATTTCTCTTGTACATGCATTTTAAAGGTGTGTAATTAACTGGTAACAGGTTGTTAGGTAGCTGATGAGGTGTGAACCAGCCTCTAATTTGTTTTCTTTATTTACAACTTTCCTTGCACTTGAAGATGACAGCATGGTGTTTTTTATTCCCTGCTTACTTCACCAGATTAAAAAGTGATTTGTGAAGCCATTTTTAATTCCTCAAATTCCATTAAAAAGGAATAACCAGGGGAGTCTTAATCGAGACATAATAGGCACTAAATGTGATCTCATAGCAGCACTTCTGCTGGGGCCCTATTTCAGTGGTGATTTCAGGGTCTGCTGCCCATTGTTACCTGAACTCAGCCCTAACACTGACCTACCATTTCTGAAGTAACCTCTGGACAGTTGGGACAATGTTTACTAGAAACATTTGCAGCTAATATACTTTGTTGCTTTAAAATTTATCATATAACCCAAAGGGATAATTTCTCATAAAATTATTATTATTGTACTATCATTAAAATGGTTCGCTTTCCCCTTCAAATTGCCTTGCCTTCTATTCAATAATAAATTTTTAAAAAATCAGATGGAGAAGAAATTAAAATAGGAACAAAATGAAATGAGAATTGCTAAAAACACAAGACTAGAATACTGAAGATGCAGCTGAAATAGAAGAGGCTGAATGTAAAATCCATATATAACCCAAAGGGGCAATTTGGAGCCAAGGAGTATATTGAGTTACTGAATGAGTCTGAAATGACAAATAAAAATAGAAACTCTGGCAAAAGTTAAGCTACAGAATATGTTAAAAAAAAAAAAAAAGGTCATGTTCAGAACTTCCCACCACCCTTAGAGAGATAGCTAACTGCCATTCATCAAAGCAGGGTATTGGGTAAGTGGAGAGATTTTCTTTTCAATCTATCAAAAGTCTCCATAGGTACTGTCATCTAAAACACTGTGGCCTCTAAGATTCTATTTCGAAATGTAGATATATCTCTGCACATCAGCTCCAGAAGATGCCACAGGGATCACTTTGGTATAATAACAATATCAGCACTTACTGAGGTTTTGATTTATGCCAGGCACCGTTTGAAGTGTTTTATATCACCTCATGAAATCTTCACAATGATCCTATGACGATTAGGCGCCTTATTTATAGACAAGTGAACTAAGGCCTAGTATTACAGTTAAAAGTAGCTTTCCTAAGGTGACCTACTGCTGTGAAAATTAACAACAAAGCCCCAAGCCTCTCCACAAAGAGAGGAGAGAAAGAAAAGTTTTATTATTGAACGAGCACTAAACCAAATTGTGGTGTTTATCATGGGCAATCAGCTGAGATTCCAGACAAAGACATTTCACCCTTGTGTACATCCAAGCAGACGCAATGCTGCACATACATGTTTTCAAGACAAACAATCACAGTCTTCAAGCAAGAGCGCTTGGCAGCAGCTACTGTCACCCTCACAGCTCACCCTGGCTTTACGTGGTGCTATAGTGTTAGCTAACTGGCTTTTCCCAGAGGAGGACCAGGCTTCTCATCTCCTTATGACACGATGTGACTTAGAAACCCGAACAAGATGCTCACCAAAGAGCTTCCTCCCTTCTCACAGAAACTGAAAGACAGAGATAGAGGTCAAGGAGAAGGCTCCCAGGTCCCCAAGAAAGGCATTCTTGGGTCATCCTGCTGACCAATGGCCTGTCTAGTTTTCAAAGAATTTATATACATTTCAAAGATAATAGAAATTATGTACAAGCACATTTTCTAAAGTAAAAGCTATAATGAAAAGATGGGGAGGGACATTTTCTCCCCCTAACTTTCTATAGGAGAATTAAGCTTTTTATTTTTTTTTATTTTTTTTATTTATTTATTTGAGAGAGAGAGAGAGAGAGAGAGAGAGAGAGAGAGAGAGAGAGAGAGAGAGAGAGGTGTGTGTGGCCAGCTCAGCCCACCAGGGGGCGAGGCTGGCTGGCATGTGGTGCTGGGGGATTGAACCGTGGTCCCTGATGCGTTGCTAAGCTTGTTCTAAGTAGGTGCCCTAGACCACTGAGCCATCTCTCCAGCCCCTAAGCTTTTTATTTTTTATTTAAACTTATTTTCTATTTTATTTTTCATTTTTGTTGCTGGAGATTGAACCCAAGTGTTGAGTACACTAAACACATCCCCTTGGTCCTCAAGCTTCTGAGTATTAATTTGTATATGTTCTTATAATATTGAATAAGTGTTAAATTAGGATTTAAGCTCAGGTAGACTTGCTTTAAAACCACACCTCTTTTAAAGCTGGACATGTTCAGACAGATAGTGAGGTTAAACTCAACAGCCTACGTTGTATGGTAATAACAATAAGCTTCTTTTCTGGAGGGTTAAGAACCTAAGTTTGCTAACCAAAATTAGAGAAAAAGGAGGGCTGCAAGGAAAATCAACATTTTGACCCTAGCCTTCCAAGGTCAATTAAGACTCAGGACTTATGAGAACTTCTACTGTAACGTCACGTAACTCAGTAGTGTCCCAAATTTTCTGATCAAGGAGATTATGGGGCTAAAGAGGAAAGTGATTGATGATGTAGAGTGTGCCTAAGGACAGTCATATGGAGAGAAAACATTCTCTCAGGCTTTCACAGAGAGCACATTGGCCAAGCAATGGCCGTGACTCATCCACATGGCTGACACTGACAAAGCTTCTACAATCTGAGGTACAGGATCTCAGGATAAATCCTGAGGGGATTTGACTGACCTTATCAGATCAAAAAGCTACAACTCTTGCTGCATAGGTCTTGCTTTACCTTGGTCTTAACCATCCAGCAGAAAAGTATAAAAACAAAGTATAAGAAGTAAAGCCATGCTGTTATGTTGAGCTGTAGGGAACTCAGGTCAACAATTTCTGACACCGCCAGTCAAGCAGAAGACCCAATACTATTATGGACTACTGGACTATTTTGGAATATTTTGCTGAGTTAACACACCTATAATATTCAAATGATAGAACTAAACAAAAAAGGGGATACAGGTGAATGTCCATTTTGCATCTGTGTATTCAAAATGGTTAAGATAGATGTATAGTTACATTCTCTTAATGAATAGAGGGATTTGTTTTAATAGTGTTTGTAAATAGGATATCATGTCTGCATCTTGTACTGCAAATAAGCACTATGAAGAGAGTATGCAATGTGTTAATTATTGAAACTGTCCTACCAATTTGATTTGAAACTGCCTCATTGCTATTTTTTTCTCAATAAAATTATGGGAAAAAAATTTAAAAAAAAGAACAGCAAAAAATAATAATAATAAAGCTGGGCATGGTGGTGCATATCTGTAATCTCAGCATAGGAAGCTAGGAGAGAATTGCCTCAAGTTCAAGGCCATTCTGGGCTACAGAATGAATTCAAGGCCAGCCTGAGCTCCATGGTGAGACCTGGTTAAAACAAAATACTGTCATATCCCCCAATCATATTATGTAACACATGGTGGTGTCATTTACTGTTCCTGTTGCTGGCCAAATTCCTGACACTTGAAATTAAAAAGAGGAGAGCATTGTTGGGCTCACGTGTTTAGAATTTTCAGTCCATAATCAGCTGGCTCCATGGCAGGGGCTTCATGGCAGAGAAGCCTGGCAGGGCAAAGCTGCCAAGTTCATGGAGGTTTGAAAGCAAAGCAAAAGGAAGGGCAAAAACTTAGATATAGTCCCCAAGATCACGTATACACCCGTGACCCACAGGGACACAGTCAGAAATGTGCTCCCAGGTCAATCAGGTTGACGATCCAGTTTAACAGTCACAATGACCATAGCTTAAAAAGTACTATCTTCTTCTAAGTGTTTTAACCTCTCTGTGTTTCCTAGTTGGCCTATTAGAGGAAGGAGATGAGCTGAGAAAATTCATACCTTCATTCAACACATATTTATTGAGCACCTACTGTGTACCAAGCATTTTGCTAGGCTTTAAGGTTAAAGATATGAATAAAATAATCAAGAGTTTTGCCTCTATGCAAATTAGTCTAAGAAGAAAGACCCATACTAACTAAATACATTTGCAATTATAGAACAAAATTAAAGAGGTGGAAAAGAAAAGAGTAGGGGGTACTTTTTAAAATAAAAATGAGAATTTTAATGGAGAGAAAAGAGACAATAAAAGAAGGATTTGAATTTTGGGGTACCAAAGAAATCAGGAAGAATGAAGTTTAAAAAGCATGGATGCCACATTCTTTGCATGCTTATCTACCAGAGGGATATGATGACGTTTGAGAGCACATGTAAAATATGGCTTTAATTGCCTAGGACTACTAGTCTATCTTATAACCTAAGAAAAAGCAGGAAACTGACACTAATGCCCACATCTCCCATTCATAGTAATATGAATGATTCTTTTTTATAAAAAAAAAATAATTTTTTTCTGGTCAAATTAAAATTAACTGGGTTGGTGACATAGCTCAACAGACTAAGCACCTGCTTAGGCAAGTTCAGGGATCATCGTTCGATCCCCTGTACCACATTCAGCACTGGCCCCACCCCAGGGTGCACTAGGCTCACTGCAGAGACCAGGTGTGGTGGCACATGCCTATAATCCCAGCACTAGGGAGGCTGCAAACAGGAGGATCACTACAACTCTGAGCTGTGTAGTGAGACCCTACACCAAATACATTTTTTAAAAAAATTAAAATTGATTAAGTTTTAGGAGAGATAATTCAAATGAGAAGAAAATTCAAAAAATTACATTTTATTGATCTGTATAACATATTAACTAATTAGTGTGCATCTATTAAGTTCATTTTAGCATTTCTGCTAACATATATGTATGTCTCATTCAATTTTTACTTCAAACTGGCTTTAATATCTTACTAGTTTCCCCATTAATTAACAAGTTAAAGAGAACATTTGACATATCTTCCTTTTGTATTTGTCCTAAGTACACTTGTTGTCTGCCATGAAGACACTCCTGGGGACAGGCCCTACACTTGCTGCCCATTTGGAAGAGTATTAAGGTAGCTTCAAAGTTATTTAATGATGTTATATTGTTTGTTTCAGCTAAGTCCTTTCAGAGATATTTGGAAGAAAATCAGTCAAAATTACCAAGTAACTCTGACTTGTTCTTTTAGGTGACCTACAGTATGCTTTGCTCATTTTAATATTTAATTCTCCACCCAGTGGCATTCACATCTGCCTTTTATTGAGTATGCACAGGAACATTCCCACCTTCATGTGTAAAGATGAGTCTTAACTACATATATATGTGTATATTTACTTAATAAAAGTCCCCTGATTTTTTTTAAAATGTATTTAGTACAGGGTCTACAGAGTCTCACTACACAGTCCAGACTTGTATTGATCCTTCCTGTTTTTCAGCCTCTCAAGCACTGGGACTATAGGTGTGTGTCACCACACCCAGTCTCAGTGCACCCCAGAGGCAGGGCCAGCACAGCACACTGGGGATGAACTCCTGGCCCCTGGGTCTGCCTAAGCAGGCATTTTAATCTGCTGAGCTATCTGGCCAGCCCTAAGTCCCCTACTTTTTGTTCATGGTTACTAAATCAGAGACCACTACACAGATAGAAGACAAAGAAAGTACCGAGCCCTTTATCTGTTACTCATTTTAAAAAAGGTTTTTTATATATCTATTTATTTGGTACAGGGTCTTGTGATGCAGCTTCGACTCATAGTGATTCGCCTGTCTCAGCCTCCCTCATTCTGGGATTACGGTGTGCACCACCATACGCGGGTTTGGTGGCTGGCACAGCATGGCCAGGGTTCTGGGGCCAGCACAGTATGTGGTACCAAGGATTGAACTCAGGTCCTTGCACTTGTCAGGCAAGCATTTAGACCACTGAGCTATTGCCCCAGGTGTGATCTGTTACTCATTAACACTGATTTATGCTTTCTTCTGAGGCAGCCAGGGACTTAAAAAAGTTTTTGCTACATACAAATGGCAAGTCTTCACTCAGGCCTATAGGTGCCCAACAGGTAACTAAAAATAAGATAAAAACTTGCCCTTCATTTATGTTTCTCTATTCCACTACCTTAAACATCTGGGCTGCATCATCTCCTAGCTCTGTGTACAAGTATGTTCATCGCTTAGGGATAGTCCCTCTAACAGTTGGATAAATAAGATTATTAGAGCCCTACTTTTACATAATTTATCCCCCTTCAAGACTGACAATACCAACATAAAAATTTTTCAGGACCATTCAATGACAAATGAGTGTTCTGAAGTCGCCTGTCCCAAAACTGTGGTCACCCTGGACTCCAGCTGAGCCTTCATAAGACTGAGAATACCTGAGCAGAAATAATCATCTCTTGGAGACCTACATGTGCCTTCAAGGAGTGACGGTGTCTCCTGAGCCATCTTGCAAAGCACAGCTGAGAGGACAGTCAATAAGACTACCTGCCCTTTCCCTCTTCTCTTTCCCTGGCTCACTACCGACTAACCCTCAGGTCACTTTGATTGCACAGTATTGTGGATTTGCTCTCATTAGAATTTATACCAAAAAAAAAAAAAAAAAAAAAAAAGACAAAAGCGCACAGAAAGTCCAGCCTCCTGCCTCAGGTTCTCGTTCATTGCTCCCTGGAAGGGAAGTAAAGTAGTCTCAGCTTGCTGGTTGATGCTGCTTGGCAGGCAATGCCCATCTTCTAAAAGCCACCTGAATTTAAGACACAGCTGTTATGAAATATTTTAACATTGGGATCACAGTGACATCCAGAATGGTGTGGATAGACATCAATTAAATGCATCATCACTGCCTTAGTCCCTTTGAGCCACCCTGATAAGGGCACGGAGTGTCTCATAAATGACAGAAATTTGTTTCTCATAGTTCTGGAGCTGGGTGTGTAAGATCACTGTACCAGCAGGTTCCGTGTCTGATGGGGGCCCACCTGCTTCCTGGGTCACAGAAAGTAGTATTTTCCTACTGTGTCCTCACTTGATAGAGGTGAAGAAGCTTCTGTGACCTAATCCCCTGCCAAAGTCCCCATCTCCTAACTCCTTCACCTGGGGGCTAAGATTTCAATTTGCAATTTGGGGAAGGATTGGGAGGAGCGCAAATATTGAACTTATAGCAACTATGAAATACTTCTAATCAATAAGCAATGAAATAAAATACTAAAGAAGTAACAGAAAAATAGCGAGTAAGAATTTAAAATATCCTGTGTTAATCAGTAGGGCTCAACTTTATCAATTAGAATTTTCACTGTGGTAGTTAATATTGGAATCTTAAATAGCTTACAATTGAAGTGATTTTCTCTAAAATTTGAAATCATCTCAGCTTAAAATTCTTCACATAGCTTTGTAACTTATTTTAGGTAAATAATGTTTTTTTTAATTAAAAAATAAGTTTATTTTTCAAGCTTCATCTTTACCCACTGAACTTATTCATGATTTGAAGAACTGAAAGGAAGGAGGAAAGATACATCAATTATGTTTCTTTTTAACTTTTTTTTTAACTTTATTTTTTTAAATTTATTTATTTATTTGTGTGTGTGTGTGTGTGTGTGTGTGTGTGTGTGGCCAGCTCAGCCTACCAGGGGGCAGGGATGGCTGGCATGTGGTGCTGGGGGATTGAACCGCGGTCCCTGTGCTTTGCTAAGCTTGTTCTAAGTAGGTGCTTTAGACCACTGAGCCATCTCTCCAGCCCCATCAATTATGTTTCGTTTCATTTCCAGCCATCCATTCCCTTCCCAGGATAGTAATGAAATTAGCTAATTCCCAGACACACCCAGACCCACATTTGTTAAGTAACAACTTGCTTAAATTGTTTCCTAGGGGAAGCCTCCAGAATCCTTGCAGGGTTGGTTCACAGAAAAATCCAGCCTGTCCAATCACAGATCTTTTGATGTCACAAGTTCAAAACTCTCCTGTTGGAAATAGGATCACTCTCTCACAAAGACCCACACAGGACTTGTGAAGAGTCCCAAGAACCAACCCATGCCCATACAAAACAACCCGAAAACTCCCCCTTCTTCCATCCAATCAACAAGCAGATTCTCATCTTTTCCTTTAGAGTCCCTTGATGCCAAGTGTCCCTGGAGGCAGACCTGGGCTTTGTTCTCTCCTGTCTTCAGGATAGTCAGCCTTCAGTAGAATTTGTTTTCTTTTTGCAAAAACCCCGTGGCACACTGACCAACTCTATGTGCACTGCGTAGTGGGCGCCACATCAGCAAACATGACAGGTGAGTCGCTGCTAAGAGCATGCTTAGCGGTGACGTACTTCCCCTCACTACTGCCAAAACAGTAAATAAATAAAACAGGTAACTATCAATACATGGACTAGGACACTTTAAATCTGTCTCTGCTGTCTTTAAGGAAGAGATGTCCTCTACCATTTTGTCAGCCTTCTAGTCCGGAATTTGTGTGTGCCTTGGGTCAAGGTGTTTTTTCTCCATAAGAAAGTTTACACAATTGCATAAATCTGTAATCAATGGATCGATTCACATATCCAGGCTTATGCAAGGGAGTGGGCATTTGCACACCTCCCACCTTTTTGTGCTAGGGATTGTTGAGCACAGCCGCACTACTGAGTTACGCCTCCTGTTCTTGTCTCTTGTTACTATAGAAACAGGGCCTTTGCATGTTTCCCCGGTATCTGAATTTCTAGCTTTGAAATCAATTCCATTTTTAAAAGGTAACTGTCTGAGTTACTCTTCTCTCATTGCTGAGACAAAATACCCGACACCCAAAATGAAGGAAGGAAAGGTTTATTTAGCTCATAGTTTGTGCATGTTTTGGTCCATATTCAGTTAGTTCCAAGGCAGCCTGGCACACAGCAGAGGGCAACCATTCATGGCAACAGAAAACAACAAGAGCAGAAGGGCAAGAGCAGCAGCAACAGTGGCTACAGAGAGCAAGTCTGTCTCCTTTACGTTGCATGCAGGCTATCTGCTCCAGGCCAGGTATAGCACTCATACCAATAATCCCAACAGCATTTACACCCATAATCCCAGCAGCATTCACACCCATAATCCTAGCAGCACTCATACCCCTAATCTCAGTGGATTATGAGTTAATCACAAACTCTAGAATTCTACCCCATGATTGCATGAGGCTTTGTGGGGGGGTGATGACTAGACACAAACCACAACACTAATAGTACTATAGATAAAATATTCTGGATACACTTCAGTGTAAATTTATTGGTTAATGAATAAACCCCAGGTCATATTTTTTAGGTTGAAAGGTTTTGTTTCTGCCTCTGTATATTTCCCACATGTAAGCCAATCATCATAACTTTCATGTTGCTCACCAATTTTCAGCAGGAACCCAGGAGTGGAACCCATGGGTCCCAGATTCTGACCATTCTCATGGAGAAATATCTTCTAGGTCCAGGGGCTGGGAGACAGACAGAGGGAGAGAAAGATCAAAGAGAGGGAGGAGGAGAAAGTGGAGGAGGGAAGAAAGAATGTGTATGTTTGACAGAGAGGGGTGCTTTACAACCTGCTGTTCTCCCACTAGGACATATGTTGCTAGTAAGTGAGTCTCATTTCTAAGAATTTCTAATAATGAAAATAAAAGCCTGCCAGGGTTGTTGGATTAGTGAAAAGACTTAGAGTAAGACTGTAAGATAGGAGGATTTTGCTGAGGCATATGAAGCCTAGACATGACATCAAAGGAAGAGGGCTTCAGAATACAAACTCAACACACAGAAAAGTCCACAGCATGCCTACACACCAGTAACGAACTCAACAAAAATGAAATCAGAATGGCAAAGCCACTCATAATAGTTTCAAGAAAGTAAGTAGCTTGGAATCAACCTAAACCGAGGGTTCAAAGACCTTGATAGTGAAGGTTACAGAACTCTGAAGAAAGGTGCTTTAGAAAATGGAAAGATATCTCTTGTTCTTGGATCAGGAGAATCATTATTGTTAAAATAGCCACATTACCAAAAGCATTCTACAGATTTAATCCAGTCCCTATTAAAATATCAACAACATTCTTCACAGAACTAAAAAGAGTTAAAGACATCATATTCCAGTGATCCATGTATATACATGTTCATAGCAGGAAAATTCACAATAGCTAAGTTCTGGAAATAGCCTAGATGACTGTCAATGGGAGAATGAATGAATACAATGTGTTATTACACATGATAGAATACTTTTCAGCCAAAAGAAGAATGAAATCATGTCATCTGCAGGAAAATGGATGGAACTGAAGTCCATAATGTTAAGTGTAACGTTAGACGCATAAAGGTAAATTTGTTTAGTTTCTCTTATATTAGAAACCTAAAAGGGGCTGGAGAGATGGCTCAGTGGTCTAAAGCACCTACTTGGAACAAGCTTGGCAAAGCATCAAGGACCGAGGTTCAGTCCCCCAGCACCACATGCCAGCCGGCCCCGCCCCCTGGTGGGCTGAGCTGGCCGCACACACACCACACTCTCTCTCTCTCTCTCTCTCTCTCTCTCTCTCTCTCTCTCTCTCTCTCAAATAAAAAAAAAAAAAAAAATTAAAAAAAAAAAAAGAAACCTAAAATAAGTAAATCAATAAAATAAAGAAGAAATGGTATGAAAGAAGAAGATAGGCTTTTAGTTGGGTATGGTAGCACACAGGTATAATATCAGCATGAGGGAGGCTGAGGCAGGAGGATTGCTGTGAACTCAAGGCCAGCCTGAACTACATAGTGAGGCTTTGTCCCTGAAAGAAAAAAAAAAAAAAAAAAACACCAAAAAATAGACTTTTGGAGACAGGAAAAGGGATGGGGAGGGACAGGGTAAGGAAGGAATGAAGAGATAAAACATGGTTTAGATATGTTATATGCAGTGCCAATTTTTCAAAGCAAATATCATCGCTTTGTATTGTAGACAAGCACTAATAAATGAAAAGGAAAAAAAACCCACAAGGGGCTGGGAAGATGGCTCAGTGGAATAAGCGCTTCCCTGGCAAGCGCAAGGGCCTGAGTTCAATCCCTGGTTGGGGGGGAGGGGGAACACCCCACAAAGAAACAAAACAAACGAAGAAAAAAAAAAAAAAAAAAAAAGCAAAGGGCGTTATAGGCACCAGATCTTAGAAAAGAAAATGTAGTCAGAGAGGGAGACTCATGGAGAAAAAGTAGGCCCCTAGAGCACTCAAAATATACTTAGAAAAGAATAGAAAAAGAGTTCTGTGGTTCTTTGGTTTTACCAGATTGGTTAAGAAATAGTTTAAGAACCTGTGAGTCTTATCAATTTTCTTATTGCTATGTAGTTTCAATACCACCTTTTATATAATTACCTTTTTTTTTTTTTTTTTTTTTTGGCCAGCTCAGCCCTCCTTCACAGCAGGGCTGGCACAGCATGTGGTACCAGGAACCTAACCGAGGTCCCCTTCGCCTGCCTAAGCTTGCCGGAGCAGCTGCTTTAGACCACTGAGCTATCTTGCTAGCCCCCACCACTTTTTTTTCTTATTAACAATCTTTCCGAAAACTTTTCCAATGCACTCTTGGCAAAACTTTCATGTCCTCCCGGCTCTCTGATGCTGCCCTTAGACATACTTCAGAGCAAGACTATGCTGATTTACAAGGACCGGGAGTCAATGGGCTGCAGAGAAATACCTGTGGACTAAAGCACCGCTAAGGACGAGAGCCCTCTCTCAGCCTAGAACATCGTGGGGGGCTTGTGCAGAGTATTTATGGTGCATTAAAATCTGCAAAGCATTTTACCAACACACACACTGGTTTCTTCCCAAGTCTCAAAAAAGAAAGCAAAAGAGAAGATGAAGGTATTACCGCTATGATGGCGCACAGTGCTACTGCCATTTGTCTCAGGCTGCTCAACACTAACTTCAATTCGTCTTTTCCCACGAAGGAGTATTTGTAAATTGCATCAAGACAGTTATAGACTATCAGGACAGCTGGTCTGGACTCCAGGAAGCAGCTAGAGGAGCTTTCATTCGTAAGCTTAGTTTGCTTTCTTATTCTTTAATATGCCAGACAGGGGGGAAACGACCAGATAGTCGGGCTCTCCACAGTAGGAAAGATTATGAAGTAGAGGTGATTACCTTGCCTGACTGGGAAAAAGAGGTGTGTATCTGTCATCAAGAGCTTTTAACCGGGGCTGGAGAGATGGCTCAGTGGTCTAAGGCACCTACTTAGAACAAGCTTGGCAAAGCATCAGGGACCGCGGTTCAATCCCCCAGCACCACATGCCAGCCAGCCCCGCCCCCTGGTGGGCTGAGCTGGCCACACACACACACTACTGTCTCTCTCTCTCTCTCTCTCTCTCTCTCTCTCTCTCTCTCTCTCAAATAAATAAAAATTAAAAAAAAAAAAAGAGCTTTTAACCGTGTGTTTGGTTAACTTTCTGCTGCAGATATTTTTAAGCATTCTGCTCCTATTATTCCAGTTGTGTGGTTTTAGATTTTAATGGAAACAGCTCCATTCAAAATCTTCATGCGCTTGCTCTAGCGGCACACATAATAAACTTGGAGTGATGCAGAGAGGATTATCATGCCCTTGCACAAAGATGATATGCAAATTTGGAAAGCATTTCATATTAAAAAAATATTCAAAATACCTTAGTGACTACAAAGAAGTTTAAATTGTATTTACCTATGCATTTGGAAATGCTAAAGATTGATTCACACTCTGTTAAGAATATTCAAGAAGAAAGAATATAGTTTCCATTTGTTTCAAAATAATCCAATGATGACTGTTCATTTATTTTGTTATCCAACATAAAAAAATATGTATGCCAGGCTAAAAAATGTCAGTGCACATGCCGTTATATCTATCTATCATTTTCTACATTTTCCTAAACCTTTTCATTTTTAATACAGTACATATCCTAAGATAAATCTTACTTAAGAAGATAACAAAGCTTCTCCAGTATTCAAGTTCTTTAGCCTATTGATGTTTTGCCATATCTATTAGCAGATAGCTAACATACAAAGAAAGTTTAAAAATTTTTAAAAAACCTAAGGGGCAATTCAATCTCTCCTCTCTAGCACTGTATTAACTCGCTCAGGCTAACAGAATTCTATTTTCTAGCTTACCTTCCCTAATAGCCTTCCCAGGGGCTTGAACAGAGGTTAGCAACATTTCAGGGAATAAATAGGAACACCGAGGATCATTGTTAGAACTGTAAAAATCAATCAAGAAATCACTCACTTATGAGTGCTCAGGTTCAAATGACACTGAGTTCAGCCAGTCTGCCGGGAAGAAGCTAGTAGATTGCTCTCTTTTGAAAGGGTCTAATTTTTTTTTCCCCAGGACAGTCTGACACAGTGTATCAAATTACTTTATTAAAAAAGTAGAACACCTTGGCTGAAGTTCCTCTGAGTAACACTTCAGTAGTGAAGGAAGATTGGTAACAGACAACATTCTTATTAAAACAGACTCATATAAACATTACATCCCAAATTTTTAGGGTTTCTAAGCTTAAGGGGAGAACAGAATGGCCCAGGACGTGGAGGGGGTTGTCATTTACAATTAGACTGGTGTGGGCTTACTGGTGCAGTGGAGGAATTTTTAATTTTCAGGAACAGAAATTAGAATTTTAGGAAAGAGCTGGGAATGTAGCTCAGTGGTAAAGCATGCATTTAGCACACGCGAGGCACTGAGTTTAATCCCCATTATCACATTAAACAAAATTAGGTGGTGGAGGAAGAAGAAAAGACAAGAGAATGTTAGTAGTTAGGCTACCTAGTTCAAGAAGCTAACAAGGGTAGTCAGAGCTCCTCCACGCTCTTTGGAAAGCAGTAAACCTTTCCTCTTCCCAGCTCCAGGAACATGCTTTGTCCTCAGGGAAGCACCCACCTTCCTGCCCGAAAATCTCCCAAATGAGGAAGAAAAAGTACGATTCTTTTTCTTTTTCCTTCCTTTTTTTCTTCTCTCTTCTCTTCTCTTCTCTTCTCTTCTCTTCTCTTCTCTTCTCTTCTCTTCTCTTCTCTTCTCTTCTCTTCTCTTCTCTTCTCTCCTCTCCTCTCCTCTCCTCTCCTCTCCTCTCCTCTCCTCTTCTCTCTCTTCTCTTCTCTTCTTCTTCTTCTTCTCTTCTTTTTTTGTGGCCAACTCAGCCCAGATGTGGTGTAAGCCTGCCTAAGCATGTTTTTTAAACTGCTGAGCTATCTCACTGGTCCCAAAAGTACATTTCTCATCCTGTTTCAGACAAGAGGAATTTATTGTGCTTTATTTTCTATAGTTCATATTTTAAATGATGGGTTCTGTAAATATGAAATGATGTTGAATATACAATTTTTTCCCCAAAATCATATCTCCCCTACCACAGAAAACACAAAAGACAAACATTTTGAGGGTTGGGCTATAGCTGACAGTTAGAACATTTCTCTAGCATGTGAAAGGCTTCAATACACAGAACACGTACGCATGTGTACACACACACACACACACACACACACACATACACACACTTGCTGAAATTCCATATTAGTTCAAATTTGGGGTTAAGGCAATAAAGCGATACTGTTGGCCCATAATTCAGTGGCTGGTCCCTTTCAAGATACAATTTATCAGATTCATTCAGACCTGGGAACATTAACATCAAGGAGGGAAGGAAACAGCCTAGCTGCCCCTGCTTGGTGAGGCAGCCTTAGATTAGGTCCCACTGAAGAGGGTCTCAGGCTGCAGTAGGATGAGAGCTAGGGACCCCAAGCTGGGGTGGCTTGTGCTCCTTTTTTCTTTTACAGCTGTGGTACGTGTACAACACCCAAAGGATTAATTCGGCTAAATGTGATAGACTTTTCTGCTTTTCCCTATGGAATCAGGAACAAGTATAGCTAACTGATCTGGTTTTACAAATCACCAGGGAGCTGGCTGACTCTAATCTGGACAGCTAGCTACAGTTTCCCAAGTCAGTTTTCTGGCAGATGTGTGTCTTGGAAGGCTGGCTTCCATGTTTGCCAGCATATACACTGTCTTTCTTTTGACCAAGGGAATTCAAAGGTAGTGTGCATCAGGAGGCAAGGAATCAGATGCAGACCCTCCCTGTAATTCTTGTGCATCCTACTTGACACAGTTTGAAAAGTTTAAAGAAAGCCAAAGCATTTTAAATTAAATGGTATACTGCCACTGACTTTTAGCTTATTATATGCCCATACAATATGAATCTTGAACATGAAAATATCAGAATGCCACATATTAACACAAAATAAAACATTAGAATAAAATAAGAGCATCAGAATGTTAAATGTGTTTTTGAAATATAATTGCAGTGCAATTGTCTATTGTGAAAACATAGACCAAAACATTGAACATGTCTTAAAGGGTCTCAGAGTGACATAGGAGAAATATACCTCCCAACCTGCTAGACATCAGATATGCTGTATTCCTGTCCTGTGAAAGCAAAGAATGACAGTGGAGATGAGAGGCAGTGGAGATGAGAGGCAACTCCTGCAAGACAGGAGGGGTCCTCAGTGGGTTCCCACTGAAGCCCTTTGCAGGGGGGTAATTTATACAGCCAAGTCACAATGTGGGTACACTGTGGGCCAGACTATAATCGGTGTACAGGATTAGAAGGTTAGCTGCTTAGCTAATATTGGTCCAAAAGGGAAGCATGTCACACACTGGGGGCACACGGAAGGCACAAAGCATCTTTGGACAGGATGGTCCAGAAGCTCTGGTCTCCCACCTGGGCAACTCATGGCGCTCCACACTTCCTGGACGAAGTGGTACTCATTACAGCATAATTTCAAGTTACTGCTCATCCTTTAGAGTGGAGTGGAGGCCCGGCCACTGCATCTTCATCTTGAAGCCTGGCTTTCTTCAGATGTGCCTTCAGCCACAATTCTAATGTCTCTACTGTTCACTGGCTTCCTTAAGTGCCCTGTCCTTCTATGATAACATATTAATTTCTATCTAACTTAGCTGTCTACAATAAAAGTGATTTTTTTTCTTACCCAAGTTTATTTAAATAATTAGTTTCTTTCCAGGTATCTTCACATTAAAAATCATAATAGCCAATAAGAAAACCCAAAGCAAAACAAAAAAATTACATGGCACCCCCCATTACATTTACTTATAACCGTCATCCTTGCTGGTGAAGATGTGCTACACATTCAGAATTATAAATCAAAGCACTTCTTTCTTGTAAAATATTCCTCAGATGCTAAAATCATCTGAGGTCCTTGTTAAAAAATTATCTTCTCAGTTCAGAGATTTGAGTACAAATCTGTAATTCAATATTTGGTATAGGGTCTCACTATGCAGCTCGGACTTGTAGTGATCCTCCAGTTTTCAGCCTCCCCAGTGCTGGGATTATAGGCGTGCACCACCACACTGGTCTCTGTGGCCAGATCAGCAAGCCCAGAGGTTGGGTAGGAGCAGCATATGAGGCCACTGATCAACCCCAGTCCCTACACTTGCCCAAGCAGGCACTTAGTCCACCAAGTTGTCTTGCTGGCCCTGTAATCCACTTTTTAAAAAGAGCTTCAGGTGATTCTGGTACAAAATAAAGTTTGGAAATCATTTGTGAATTCAGTTTCAGTATAAATTTTATGCATCATCTTAGTGCAGAGAAGTATAAGTAAAATGGCCCCTCATTTCACTCTTGGCATTAAGATTGAACCCCTGTGTGCTACACCTTCATCAACTGACCATCTTTGCCCCACGTAGAGAAACTCCCTTGCCTCCAAAAAACTATCATTGTTTCCCATCATTCCCCAGGAAATGCTAGCATTTGTATGTGTATGCCTGGTATTATGCACAGAAAGTAAATAATACTATGTTTACAGCTGTAATTCCTTTTAAAACAGTATGACTCAAGATTTCTCTACATAGAGCATATTGAGCTCAAGTTCATTCTTTTAATCTACTATATCAAAACTCATTAAATATTAAGGCTACAGTTTTATTTCTTACTTTTAGTTATTTTTACTATTATAAACAATATTATCAGAAATAGTATGGCTATGTTGTCTCATAAAAAGTGCAAATTTGTTATTAAAATTACTCAGAGATGTCTACCTTTTTTTAAAAAGCTTGAAACTCAGAATTTAAACTTATTTCTACTAGAAAGAAAAATTCTTAGTAAGGGTGGCTCATAGATAGTGTTCCCTTTGAGTTGACTTAATTATAAAAGTAGAGTGTTTTATTTATGAACTTAGGACCACAAATGCAAAAGACATAGCAACATAAATTGAAATATGTCACAGGGGGAGAAAATAGCAAATATAGCAAAACCCTAAGAAAGCATAATTAGAAAAGATCTAAAAATAAAAATGTAACTAATAGAGTTAGTAGAAAGAGATTTTAAAATCAATACAGTGATTATTTCAAAGATAGTAAAATTATTTCTGTGTGAACATTTTGCTTATTCAATAAACACATGAGGAAAAAAATAAACACATGAGGGACTGTGCTAAGATTGAGGGTATAAGGAAAGGCGCACTTCCTACCCTCAATTCAGATTGCTGTCCATAAAAGTACAGATACACACTTGCAAAGACAAAACACAACAAAAAAACCCTGCTTTATAAAAATAAAACTGGAAAATTGTTCTTGAGAAAGTCTAGAATGTTTTCAGAGAATAGTATCCAGGTCGCATGCAAAATAGAGGGAATAGCAGGGATCTAAGTTATCACGGAGAGAAGGAGGGAAGGAGCAGAAGCCAGTGTGTGGTTAGGTCTCTGCCTAGCATGCAAGGGTTATAGGCCAGCACCACCACACCTAACTAGAACAGTTTTAAAATCATAATTCTCCTTCTTTTTTTGTCTATCTATCTTTATTTCTTCTGTCCTATTTTGTGTCAGGCTGAGAGAAGAGAACAAATTCATACAAGTTTCCTTTTGAAAGACCAAATGCATATTAGAAAAATAAAAAGTTGTGTTACATAACATTTGGCAGTCCTTAAAGGTTTGCTAATTTTCCTTGTAAAGGATAAGAGATTTTTCACCTGAACAATATTCTTCTAAGAAAACTCTCTCTCTCTCTCTCTCTCTCTCTCTCTCTCTCTCTCTCTCTCTCTCTCTCTCTCTCTCTCTCTCTCTCTCTCTCTCATTTCAGTTTAGCTGTAAGTGCCTATTGTGTCTTAAAGCCTTCCCTACCTCCTCTTCAATTATCCATTTGGTCAAGGAACCAGCCCAAGGGGCTGAGAATAGGACCCTTAAACTACTTCCACACATTTAAATCACATCAATAAGTGAGATACAGCTAGTGGTTGCTAGGCTGCAGTTGAATTCCATTTCATCCTGTTCCATTACAGTGTAATTTAGATTTGTTTGGTTGTTGTTTTTTGTTACTTTTTAATCCTGTGGGGAAAAGCTTTTGATGACTGAACTGCTATATTTAATAGTGCCTACTCTAAGGCAATGGCTTTGACATATTTCATGTCATTCCTTTTCAGATCTTCAAATAAAAGAATGTATAGAATTCCTATGCTAACCCCAGCACTGGCAAAGTTAAAAAGAATGAAACTGAGTAGGAAACAAAAGTTGCTCTCTTTGGTCCTAAAGAAACTCAACTTCAAAACACCCAAAGGAGAGGACACTAAACTAAGTTAATTCAGTTCCTTCAGTGGAAACCTATAACTGGTGAATTAAGAGTCAATACTGCTGGGCTTTAAGGGCAGGCTGAAAATTCCAGAAGTGGAGAGGATAGGATCACAAATTCAAGCCCAAATGTGGGGAGCCACAGGAGATGGCCTTAAAGCCCAGGGCATTGGAGGACCCATAAGGGCATGACCTACCCCACCCCACCCCACCCACCCTGTCCCCCGCCCTTGCGGACTGGCACTTGTGTGCAATGGGAGGTACTTACATAAGCATGACTTAACACAGGCAACCATACACCCGCTGCATGGTTATGACAGCACACCAGAATGTAAAGCTTGATAAAGGCCAATAAATACCAGCCAGACAACAAAGATACCTGCTGCTGCTGTTGACTCTGCATACCTTCTTTTCCCTGGGGACCTCACCTGGAAAAATACCTCTTCAGCCCCCTGACCCCAACAAGGGGTACAGTTGGCAGGATGAGGTGAGTGTCACCTCAGAGTTTGTGGAAACAGTACCTGCCAGGGAAGGCGAGCCCTAGGGGATTGCTGACAGGCTTCCCTTGGCCTGTCCTGGTTACCCGTAGCCACCTTTTTCAGGGCTTGTGAGGCCCCCAGAGAACTGGAAAGTGGTCTGATACCCAGGGACATTTTGAAGGCCTTAGAAGTGATAGACACGCAAATTGCTTCTTCCACTGTGAGTTAGCGGACTGGGTGACTTGGTTGTTTGTCAATCTTTTTTCCTTCTTGAAATTGTAAGGGGCAGGAGCAATAAGCCCAGCACAGAATGCTTTCAGCTCCCCATGATGGCCTGAAAGGAAGCAGGACAGGATGTGGTGAATGACTGTGGATTACTGGGGATTGAATAAAGCGACTCCTCCATTGCATGAAGCAGTGCCTAATATTGTTGACTCGAAGGATCATCTCACCCTGACACTCGGTCAATACCTTTACATTGTAGACTTGGCCAATGGCTTCTTCTCTATCTCTATCATACCTAACAGATCAATTTTCCTTCACCTGAGAGGGCAGTGGACCTTCAAGGTGTTTACATAACACTATTTTCGTAGCCCAAATCTGTGTCATGGCTTGGTGGCCCAACACTTGGACACCTGGATCAAGCCTATACTCAGTCCCTATTTCATTATGTTGATGGTATTATGTTAACCTTTGATTGCCTTACAGATTTGGAAGCCTCTGTACACAGTCTAAACGAAGCTTTTCTGGCCGGGGTTTGGGCCATCAGTGAAGACAAGGTCTGGAGACCTGGCTTACCTGTCAGATTCTTGGGTGTTATCTGGTTAGATAATATGAAAGTAATTTCTGATGTCATTATCAGTCATATCCAGGCATATTGAAAACCTGTGACAGTATGCCAATTTCAGGCATACATGGGCTTACTGGGCTTTCGGCAGATGTTCATAGTGTACCTAGGTACCTTGCTGTATCTTGTATATCAGATGACCAGCAAACATGTGACATGGCACTAGACAGATGCAGTAGAGGCTGCTTTTCAGGGCTCTAGGAAGGCAGTCATGCAGAAAGAAGCCCGCTGAGCCATTGACCTACACTGCCATTTATGCTAACTTGAGTGTAGATGATGTTAGGTTTGGCTGGGACCTATAGCAAAAGCAAGGGAAGTGGAAGTGTTCTATTGATTTTGATTGCAGCTGTGGTAAGGAGCTGAAAGCCAGAATTCCCTGATGGAGAAACAGCAGTATATGCTGCTCTGCATGCCTCTGAGGAGATGAAGGAGCAGCAGGCAGTGGAAGCACAGACCGAACACCTGATAGAAGGCTGGGTCTCTACGTGGCCATCCTATCCCAGGACTGGAGCAGGCCAGGCCCCTACCCTCGTGTCAGGGGAAGTACCTTCTCCCATGGCAGACTGTGCCAGTGTCCCTGCTCATTTGGATGACAGGCTCTGTCTGGGATCAGCTGAGCCAGGTTGTCGAGGCACTGATCCACAAAAATACTACCACCCCATAAGGATAGGGGTCTGTTATGAACAGTGACTGGGGGTGGATACTGGGAACCAAGCAACATTACTAGATGCAGCCCTGCTTTGTATCCAACAGGCTAAATACATCAGTGAGAAACCAAATGGCAAGGTGGATACTGCCTGACCTGTGTAACCACACACTACTGATACATGATACAAACAAGTGGTGGGGTGGCCACAAAGTCGCAAGCACTGTGCCTACCATTTGGCCCATTGTGGAAGTCTCATGAGTCTGTGGCACCATGGGCTGGTTGTACCCACCTGCACCCTGTGCAGGGCACTGCACCTGGGGATTTTCATATGTTAAGAGCACTATGAGACCCACTACCACGGACACACTCCACAGTTGGGATGCTGTGTACCTCAGGTGGTACCATATTTGATGGCTGGCTTGGGCTTTTATCTGGTGTTCTGGCTGCTGTCAGGAGCAGGGACCACAGACCAAGCCCTCCATGCTGAACCCCTTGGCAAACATATGGTCCCTGCCTTAAATGTCATGTGCCAGGCTTTGGATAAAATTTCACAAATTAGAAAGGTGGTTTTGTGAAGCCACATGGCCCTTGTTTTGCTAACCACTGGAAGGCACTTGTGCATTTTTACCCGTGACCAACAGATTCCGATGCAAGGAGCCTTACCAGAAATGGATGCAGAGGTTTCCGCCATCCAGGGCCTGCAGAAGGACCTGCTGGCCCAGTGCTGGGAATCCCTAGGGCCCACGTGACACTCGGTGGCCACTGGTGCTCCGTGGGCTCCGGGCTGGGGCAGCACCTTTTCCTTTATTGCCGTTGTGGTCTCTGTATGCAAGGGTCAGCGCTAGGGGGCGCTCACAGAAAGCAACGTGTGTGTGTGTGTGTGTGTGTGTGTGTGTGTGTGTCCCTGTCCCACCTCCTCCTTCCCTGCCTTTGATGTGGGACATGGGGAGCCTGATTGCTTCAAACCCCAGGAAGGCCAGGAAGTTACTTCAAGCTCCAGAAAGGACAGGCCCTGCTACCTGGCTCATGTGTGCAACAGGATATGCTTACATAAGTGTCTTAGTTACTCTTCTCTCGTTGCTGGGACAAATACCTGACACTCAAAATGAAGGAAGGAAAGGTTTATTTAGCTCACAGTTACTGGAGGTTTCAGTCCATACTCAGCTGCGTCCAACACAGAGCAGCACAGAGCAGAAAGCAACTTTTCATGGCAGTGGCAAAGAGCAAGAGTGCAAGGGAGGGGTAGCAGCAGTTCAAACAGCTAGCTTCTCTTCCCACCTTACATTGTAATGCAAATTACCTGCCCCAGGGCAGGGGAAGTACTCACACCTATGGGTACTTCCCAGTACTTACCCACCTATGGGTAATCCCAGCAGTACTAAGACCCATAATCCCAGCCTTGGATCACACATAATCCCAGTGGATCATGAGTTAACACAAACTCCAGAAGTCCTCACCCCATGACTCATGAGGCTTTGGGGGGACAACTAGACACAAACCATAACAATAAGCACGCCAGCGTAGGCAACCACACATGCGCTACACTGTTGTATCAGAACGCAAGCTTGTAAAACTTGCTAACAGCCAATATAAGCCCAACAAAAAATGGGCTTGCTGCTGTTGTTGCTGATGTTGAGTTGTGTGATTTCTTTTCCTTGGGAACTTCACCTGGGAAAATACCCCTTCAGCCCCCCAGACTCCAACACCAAACAAGGCAAGTTAGCTTCAAAAGCAAAAAATAAAAAATGGTTAGGAATGTAGCACCGGGCAAGGACACTAGTTTCAATCCCAAATATTGAAAGAAAAAAAGGTGAATGCTGAAAGACTGCAGCACTTTGTGCCAGAAATAGCAGGAGGATTCCATCTTCAGAGCTCAAGTGTGATCGTTGTTAGGTAGTTAAAACACGAATTTTCAATCTACGGCAAGCCAACAACAGACAACAACCCCTGGACTATGGCCAACCAGCCACCTGTTTTTACGAATAAAGTTTCATTAGAACTTGATTTCATTTTATGGCTGTCTTCAGTCTATAACAGAGTTGGGACAACAAAGGTCGCATGGGTTATAAAGCCTAAAATATATACTGTCTGGCTTTTTATAGTAAATGTTTGCTAGAATAGTATGTTGAGAAGCCTCACCTAATCTCAGAAAGAAAGGACACATCTTTCTATAATGATTGATTTTTATGCCTGCCATGTTTGTGGGAAAGGAAAGCTACACATATACTAGCTCTGGTTTATCTCTTTCCTGGAAGTAAGAGCACCATTATGGGAAATGGAAGATGTAAGTAAGTGTGAAAAATTCAGCATCAAAACCCAAGCCTAATATCTCTGCCAACAATGGGAGGGCATTGAATAGGATGCTTAGGAGACTTGGCAGCGTGAATGCAGGAAATGATATCAGAGAAAAAAAAAAAACCTAAATTTTTACAGGGCATGATCAAAAAGTTGTACAAGTCTAAATACAAGACTACCATTACAAAAGCAAATTCATTCAGTTTAGTTTTCAAGTTGGTGGACTGAATCATACAGATTCAGAATATAGAGAAATTTGAAGGAAAATCCTCTATGAAATCCTCTATGAAATAAGGCATAGTGGTGGGAAAGAATTCACCTTCCTTTGAAAAAGGTACTTTTTTTTCACAACCTTCATATACATATACATACTCAATCCACCTGGCACACAAAGCTGCTGATCTGGGATTGATGACTTTTCTTCTAACTAAGATACTGGAGTCAGAGCTGGTACATAGAGATGATCTTTACAAGGTGGTTATTAGTTGAAGTGAGATACAGCATGAATGAATTGACATAGGGATTATTTTCACTATTTCCTGGATCCTAAAGGGCATATTCTTATATCTCAGTGTCAGAATGGAACCTAAGAAAAATGTCTGAAGATTTTGAGCCTATGGCCTTAGGGATGCTTGTGTAGCTGAAATACACAAATTTCCACTTGTGAGAAGATACAAATGATCCACCAACCAGCAAATTAACAAGTGAGAGTGAACAGTTGGGTGGTTACCATCATGCACCAAGGAAGAGACCGGCCAAGTAGGTTTAATTCTTTCTTCAGTACACTGACAGAAGAGAAGTAATAGATATAATATATCCAGACTTCAGCAAGACTTTTGATACCATTTCACATGACATTTCTTTTCAACAAGCTGGTAATACATAGCTTGGATCACAGGGCTGTCAAGTGGCTGAAGAGTTGCAATCAAAGAATAGCTATCAGTGACTTCTTGTCATTCTGAGGACGTTTGTCAAGTGGTGGCCATCCATAGGGCTGGTTGTGAGCCAGAGTTATCCACTGGGTGATAGAAGTGAGAGTGGGTTCAATAAATTTGCTGATAACACCAATCTGGAGCAGCTGCTTATACCTGGCTAGATGGGAATAGCTTTCAATGACCTTGATTGAGTTGGGCTGGTAGAGTGAGATGATCTTGGAGCCAGGATGTCAGGCCAAGACTCAGCAGGCAGATTTTCTATGCAGGAAAGCTATGGCATGGTGCAGTCAAATTCGGTAGTGTTTTATCTCCAAAATTTTTTGAAGCACTATAATTAATTAACAACTCTCCATGATGCCAAATGGTTTAGAGCTACTTTTATTATACTAATTTTCTAATTGACAAAATGAAGACTCATAGACTTGTCTCACAACATTCTTTTAACATTTAAATAACCCCCGGAAGACACCTGGCAGATATTGAGTGCTGAGTGTTATACCCCTTCCTCCTCTCCTCTTTATCAGGCAAAACCCCGATAATGATACAGAAATTTAAAAGGAAAAAAAAAAAAAAAAACAACTCCCAAGAAACAAAAATATGGGCATTAAACCATAATCTACCACCTGGCATTCCAAAATGCTACTCTTTCACTTATAATATTTCACCAACCAAGAAGAATACCTTTAAAGTGATGTTTGAAATACTAAAAATAATGAGAATCTAAAGACATTCATCTTCAATGATTATTGCTTTCTTTGCAACACATCATACAAAATATCAATGCTCCACACACTTGGCGGGTCCTTTATTTTATTTGCATCTTGGGTCTCCAGAATGAATGCACTGTACAAGTCTGCTCTGTCTTACAACTCAAGCCCTAGGGCAGCACCCTTAGCCCTCTGGGTCTTAGATACTCCTCTGAGAACAAGGAAGGAGTACTTGGTCAGAACTTCCTCTAGAACACAGATTCACTCACAGGCTCTCACAGTCAGGACAGGTCCTCCACATCTTGCCCTGAGAAAGGACAGCCTACAGGCTAAGGAAAGAGAAACCTAGTTGGAGTTTTTGGTCAGTCCCTTGCAAAAACAAACAAAAATCAACTCTTAATTACAAATAATCTGCTTGAATATGCGGTAAAAAGCTTCCCGTTCTAAATTCCTTAAATTCAACTGAAGAAAGCACCAGGGTCAGAAAACTAAGTTTTGGGCATTTAACATTTGTTCTGCTCACCCTCACCCTCAGCTCATTGGTTTTATGTCATTGTAATAAATGGATAATCAAAAGATGCACATTGGCACTCGTAAGCCAACCAATGTCCATGCACCCATCCCCAAGTCCCTCTCATCTCCCTTAGTGGTAGTGCCTGCTCAGTGAGGTCATTCCCATTGCTGTACTTGTTTGTACTTAAATCTTTAACCTGAAAGAAGAAAAAACCCTCTGGTGTCCTCCTCAAATCCTGCTCTGCATGCTCTTCTTTACTGCTTATCTCAGAGCTCAAAAAGTGCTCCCTGTATTTTTGTCTATGCTCCTTGTCTATGCCACTTTGAATGGATTCTAATTGGGCTTTTGTTTACTGTCTTCAGGTTCCTATTATCAATATAGTAATAATCTCCACATCAGTAAAACCAGTGATGAGTTCTTAGTCTTTGTTTTACTTCATCTGTCTGTAGATGACTCTTCCCATTAGTGTAGTTCAGAAACTTCCGTCCTTCACGTGTCCTTGAAGGACCCACTTTCTCTGGAGTTCTCTTCTAACTCACTGGGTGCTTCTCTTCAGTGTCCTCTGCTTGAGACCCCTCTCAATCTCATCTCTAGTCCTTGGAGTGTCCCAACTCTGTCAGCTCAGCGTTCAGTTTCTACATTTACCTTCCTTGGGGGCTTCATGAAGTCTTATGCTTTTTCTTAAATATTTACTTTTGGCAGTGCTGAGGAGGGAGCCCGGCCTTGTGCATAGCAGACAAAGCCTCTACCATGAGCTACACCCCACCCCTATCCTTATGACTCTGTAAACCCTGTGTTTGTTGATAAAGCTCAAATATATTTCAGCTGACACTCACCCCTGAACTCCATACTGATCTGTTTTCTTGAAATCTCTACTTACATATTTAAGTGACATCGCAGATACAATACTTCCAAGAGAAAATCCTTGATACACACACACACACACACACACACACACACACACACACACACACGGTCCCTTCCCTGAACTTTCTATCTCAGTAAAGCTAGATCTATTTTTCTACTTGCTCACATTCCCAAACGTGAAGCCATCCTTGACTCCTCTTTATTTTTCGATTCTGTGGGTTCCATCTTTGATATACCTCCCACTCTACTGTTCCAGTTGTCATCATTTCTGGACAAGATTTTGCAATAGTCTCCATTGAGTCTCACTCTTTCACAAGTTTGTCTAACCCCTGACTCTGTCCTCTGTCTCTGTCTCTCTCTGTCACATTCTCTCTCTCTCTGTCTCTGTCTCTGTCTGTCTCTGTCTCTCTCTCTCTCTCTCTCGCTCGCTCACTCACTCTTTCTCTCTCTCTCTCTCTCTTTCTTCCTCTCCCTCTCCCTCACCCTTTCTCTCTCTTTCTCCCTCTCTCCAGAGAAACCTAAGGGAACCTACTAAGTCTGATGCTAAATTATGCAAAGCTTCTCAAAACACTACATTTGCTTTCCATCTCATCCAGGACAAAGTCTTACCTTCTCCCTGATTTTCATGGCTCCACATGGGCTCATCCTAGGAATTGATCTGGCTTCATCTCCCACCATTCTATTTCCCCCAGATCTCTCAGGATACAACAGATTACCCTTCTTGCCTTCCTCTAACTCCCCACATCTTCCCAAAGCCTTCACTGCTCTTGCTGCTCCTATTCCTAAATGTGAATGATTTTCTCACATTACTTGTCTTCACTCAACTCTCACTTACTTCCAACTCTGTACATAAAGTTGCACAAGCCTATCTCATCTCATAACTCTTCATCCTATGGAAGCAGGGAGCTGCTTTAGTTCTACTGTTGGCACTTACCATCATCCGATGTATATAAATTTATTTATGTCCTCCAAGTAGGACAAACACTCCACAGAAACAGGAAATTCTTTTAGTCACTTTATCTCTAGCATTAGTAGCACTGCTTTGCACAGAATAAATACCCTAAAAATATTTGTGGCTTAAGTGCTACATATTTCAACTGTGTGAATTTGCAATCTCTGCTTGAGACTGAGTTGAAACTAGAATTAGTTGAAGTACTTTGAAAATTGGTCTACTGTGTACAAATAGTTCCCTAAAATAATTCAGAATATGCACAAAAAGTGTGCAATATTGTCCAAGAGGCTTCTTCCCCTGGTGCTAAGGAGCAAACCCAGAGCCTCACATGCTAAGTAAATATTCTACCACCGAGCTACTTCCCTGGTCCCTTGACCAAGAATTTTTGTTGTGGCTCTTATGGCTAAAATACAAAAATAGCCTCAGTAGCACATTAGTTCACAGAGACAAAACCAACAGAATCTATCTATCTATCTATCTATCTATCTATCTATCTATCTATCTATCTATCATTTTGCAAAAGTATAACTCACAGTAACTTCTAAGGCTCAGGGTAAATGCTTAGCTGTGAACCTCTGTAAAAATCAAAATCAAGTTATGTAACTTCAAGGTACAATAAACATTCTTGTCCCAAAGGGAAGATTAGAGGACTAGAAAAGAATTGTGGCAAAGCAAGTCCAAAAACAGCAGGGCAACACTGAGTCCTATAGCTCACTATCCAGCTTCAGGCACACCCAGTGCTGAGCTGTGAGCTCCAGAGGGCTTGAGCAGCCCCCTCCCCCACACCTTGCCATCTGCAGCTCTCACAGCTTCTTCACTCTTGGGCTGCCTCCACTCACTGTCTGCAGCTCTCCTCACTAGACAGACGCTCCATGCTCCTGGCATCTCTGACCTCCTAGGGTCCCCACTGCTCCTTTTATCTTCATTCCCTCAGCTACCTGATCTGCCCTGATAGGACTCTGTTACTGTTTATATCTGGGTGTCACTGAAAAGCCTCACTGACGAAAGGTAGGGGTTTTTGAAGATGACTGGATTATGTGGGATTCATCGCTGACCTGCTGTTAGGAGGTAGAGCCTGGTCACAAAAGCAGAGTCACTGGGGATGTATTCTGAAAGGATTTTCTCCCTCCCCAAGTCCTTGTTTCACTCTCTGCTTTTTGGAGGCTGTAATATGAGCCTCTCTCCTGCACGTATGCTCTTGTCCCATGCCACCAACCACAAGGACTAAAAGTTCTAAAACATGAATCAAAGTAAACATCTCTCCCTTTAAGTTGTGGACATTGGGTATTTTGTCCTGGCAACAAGAAGAAAGTGTCTAAGTCAGACACCTTGCCTGGCTTCCCCAGCCTTCCTTTGAAATTTAGGTAGAATGCTCTGGCTTTACTGTAACAAAATTAGGGGTCTTTTCCATGTCTTGATGTTCTAAACAATGACAACAAAAAATAAGCAGGATTCCCCAAGTTAGGCCTTCCCTTCTTTCCACAGTCATTACTTGCTTCCCTTTTGCCTCAGATCTAGCCCAGCAAGAGGCTCCAAAGCAGGCAGGTTCCTTTGTCCAGCCATTTCCTCAGCTACCTCCTACCTCACCGTAAGTTTTTCAAACATTTTTCTTATGCTCAGCATTCCAGTAAGTGCAGCGTCATGTAGATGATACCAAGATCTGCTGCCAGCTCAAGTAGTAGCCAGCACCTCGATCCCAATTCTCTGGTCCCAATTTTCTGTGTTAGTCAGCTTTGTCACTGCGGGTCACAATAACTGATCCACACAATTAAAAAGAGGAGAGGTTTCATTTGGCTCATGGCTTCAAGATATTTGGTCTAGGTCGCTGACACCAAAGTAGGAACATCATGGAGAGAAAAGGGGCTAAGCTCAGGTCTGGGAAATAGAGCAGGGCAACAGTGCCAGGGAGGAAGGGGGCAGGGATTGGGCCTAGTACCCAAGGCCAGACCTTTAGGATGCACCAAGATGCATCCAGAGGTGTGTTTTTTTCACCTGCTAGGTGCTTCCAAGCCAGTAAAGTTAGAAATTAACCTAAGTCATCGCATATACCTTCACTCTTTCTCTTGGTTTTCACCTCACCACATATTTCTGCTATTTCTTAATCACAGCAGTTCAGTCTCCTTAGAGATTATGCTCTCAGAGTCTCATCTTCTTGCTGAAAGAAATCTTTCAAAGTATAATCTTAACCCAAGGCAGCAAGGCAGCCAGCTGTTAAAATACTTTTCTCATCTGTTATCTGAAAAGGTGACAACGGAAGTTCAAATTCTGTATTTGCCACTCTGCATGTGCATGTCTCTGCCTCTCTCTTTCTATCTGCCTGTCTGCAGGCCTGTGGCCCCTCCCCATACCACCAAGTCTGGATCTTCTTGTTCTAAACTATTGAAGATTTTCCAGTTTGTTTGTTTGTTTTTGCAATTCAAACTTTTATCCTGATTCCTTAATAAGCATCCTCTTTTAAAGAATGAATGTCTTCTTAAAAATTCTATCATGAAACTCTTGTATTTGTAATGAGAAGCAATTAGGATACCTGAGTAAATTTACAGAGAATTGCATTTCTTTAAACGTTATCTGTTTTACTGTCAAACATTCTCTGCTTGAATTATTTATTCTATATCCAAAAACCCAGAAAGTAGAGTCTTGTTATGCTGCACAATTGCAGAGACTGCAAAGTATAAATGGAAGACCCTTGAATTTGAGCATTTCTCAGTAGACGAGGACTACCTGGATATTTTCAGTTGCATCACTTATGATTTGTTATTGTTACAGTCAAAAGCCCTAGCTTAATAGTTGTTGAAAATAATACCTTGTAGGAACTAAATTTGTGGAACATTTGCATCCAGATGGAGCCGTTGGGTCTTAGAAAATTCATTTCCCATGCTGTTATGTTGAGCTGTAGGGGACTCAAGTCAATAGTTTCTGACATTGCCAGTCAAGGGGAGGACCCAAGCCTGTTATTGGTTACTGGACTCTTCTAGAATATTTTGCTGAGTTTACACACCTATAATATTCAAATAACGGAACTTAACAAAAAAGGGGACAGATGAATGTCCATTTTGTATCTGTGTATTCAAAGTGGTTAGGATAGATATATAGTGACATTCTCTTAATGAATAGAGGGATTTGTTCTAATGGTGTTTGTAAATAGGATATCATGTCCACATCTTGTACAGCAATTAACCACTAGGAAGAATGTATGCAATGTGTTAATTATTGAAACTGTCCTACCAGTTTGGTTTGAAACTGTCTCATTGCTATTTGTTTCTCAATAAAATTATGGGAAAAAATTTTAAAAAATAAAATAAAATTTTATTAAAGTAAAAAGAAAAAAAAGAAAATTCATTTTCTTTAGGTTGGCAAAAACTCCTTTAAGTGCTGACCCTGCGCCCAACACTGCTAAACTGTATGTGAGTTCAGTAATTTATTCTGCCCACCACTCCCCAGGTGAATGAGTCATCTTTATCTCCGTTTCCCATACAGGAATACTTAGGTTGAAGAAGTCAATGCACCTGAGGTCACAAGACGTCAGTATGTACTGATGTGCCACACAGGACCCTGTCAAGGAACAGGTGGCACACTTAAACCAGGTCACTGAGGAGTTTCGGGAAGGAAGCGTCCACCAGGGTGTGGGCAGAGGTGAGTAGCCTTGGTAAGCAACAGTGGGAGCTGCCGCTGCACAGCCAAGGTGCACGGGGTTTATGTTTATTAGTTTATAATCTAGGCCAAGCAGTTTGCATCTTTCCTATCTCCCACAGACCTCCGGCAGCAGGAGGAGGGGCACTTGCTGGGTGAATGAGAGATCCGCCAGATAGACACTTAGGTAGAGAAAAGCAAGCTCTGTCAAAGTATTGCCCCACGGGTGGGATTGACGGAATAAACTGCTTGAGCTATTTCCCCTCACACCTTTTGATCTTCCAGTAGTACCTCTTAATTGACCAAGCTCTACCTGAATGCAGAGGGCAAAGGCTGGTTGATACAGTTTCTAGAAATAAGATTCCTAAGCAAAGAACAGGACCGAGAAGATAGACAGCAGGTCTGCAGGAGAAAAGGGACCATTCAGTACCCACATGTTTCTGCAGCCAGCGTTTGAGATATTGATTACTGGCCACACGGTTCTCTTGCCTCAGAGGTGTGTGCTAACTTCTATGACATGAGTTATTCCTGGTAAATATGCTTTTGTGAAAGTAGCACTAGAGAAGTACTTAGGAAAAGCAGATGCTGGGAAGTAGACAAAGTGCCTGGCACACACACTGAGGCTAATAAGTATAATCCCCTTTTCCTTTCAGATTATAAATCATGAGTTTTCAAAAACAGGATAAAAACTTCTGTGGAAATATTAGGGGAAAGGTCATAACCTTGTCACTGACGTAAAGGTTTTTCATCAGACCGAGGAAATTGGAATGTAAACCTCCGAATGATGACAGCGGATAAGCACGGAGGTAAGCAACACATAAACGCTCAGGGTTTTTAAAACAGGAGCAGGGGGAGACCATAGCATGATGCTTATGTGAGTCTGCCATCCGAAGTGTCTCTTAGAGCAGGGCCCGCAGCAGGCAGAATTACGGCCCTCTCGATGCTCATATCCCAGTCCCTGGAACCTGTGAATGTGTAACCTTACACAGCCAAGGGGACTTTGTTGCTGTGATCAAGGTTAAGGATTTTGAGATAGGTGGAGTAGTCTGGGTTATACAGGTCAATCCAATACACTCACAAGTCCTTAAAAGTGGAGAACCAGATGATTCCAGAAGAAACAGGACAGTGAACATGGGGGAACAAAAGGAAGCAAGAAGGTATGCAACCATGAAGCAAATGCTTAGTCTCAGAGATGAGACTCAAAGAAAAGAATACATTAAAACCTAAAAAGAGAGAAAAGGGAGATCCCAGTGCTCTAAAGGAAAGAGATGTCCCTCAACATCCTTCCTGCTTATTCTTCCAATATAACACACAGCTGGGCCCACCTTATCATATCCTGGTTGATACAAACTTTATCAACTTTTCTATCAAAGCCAAATCAAACTTGGTACAATTGATGATGGACTGGCTCGACGCCAAGTGTATCCCTTGTATAACTGATTATGTAATGGCGGAAATTGAGAAATTGGGATAGAAGTATTGAGTGGCCCTAAGGATTGCCAAGGATCCATGGTTTGAACGATTACCTTGCACACATAAAGTAACTCAGCACAAGTGTTACATTGTGGCCATGGTTGACTGGCACGGTTGACCGGAACCTTAAAGAGAGAATCCAGAAGATCCCTGGAGTTCTTATCATGTACATTTCTAAGCAAAGATACAAAATTGAGCAGATGCCAAATGATTATGGAGCCCTTGGTTCTGATTTTTACAAGACAAAGTTCCTCTGCCTTCTTCCGACCAACTTTTTGTTTTCAGTTCATTCAGCATGCTATAGCATGAATTGTTCACCCATTTGCTGTATTATGGTTAAATAATTCACTTTTTGATGCTTTCTGAAAAAAAAAAAAGTGGAGAACCATTCTCACCTGTAGAAAACCAGAGGCGTGGCCATGTGAAAGGGACTCAACCTAACATTGCTGGTTTTGAAGATCAACAAAGGGGCTCACTAGCCAAGGAATGTCGGCAACCTCTAGTCTAGAAGGTGGAAAAGGCCTGGGAATGAGCTTTGTCCTATAGCACTGGAAGGAGGGCAGGTTTGCTTGATTTCACGCCAGTGACATCTGTGTCAGATTTGTGACCTACAAAACTGTCAAGTAATACATTTGTGCTACATTGAGCTGCTGAAGGTGTGGCAGTTTGTTATGGCAGTGATAGAAAACGAGTGCAAAGCTCTTCATCTTTTTCATCTCAGGATAAAAGAGTATCTTAGTATATAAATTTCTGGGTTGTGTGATGACCGACACTGAAGTGCTCTGCAGGCTCTAAACATCAATCTAAACGTTGGCTCTGTTCAAGTTCTAGGGTAGAAGCAGCCTTCAGCTGTGCACCAGTGCAGTTTGAGGATAGACTGATACATCTCACTGTTTGTTTTTTAAATATCTTTGCCTTGTCACTAAGGTTTTGTTTCAGGCAGTAGTATGACAGTCCGGAGCCAGTAGGCTTAAAAAATACTCCCAGAACAAATAGCCTTGTTCCTGGCCGTGTGGTCGTAGAGAACTGCAAGCTAGACAACAACAACAAAAATAAAACCATCAAGTCAAGCAGAGTCCTCAGTCCTCAGCACACGCACACTGTTTCTGCACCAAAGTTGTGACCCTGACCACACGCCTAATGTCTGGGATTCCTGAGCAGCCTGTATTCATCACGGAGGTTACAATAGGCTGCTATTCTTCAAACACCAGGGGTTTCAAAGTACTGCTTTATACAGCCACACATGAATCCATGAATCGGAAGCTGAATGGGTTATTTAAGCCCGAGCTACCTGTATCCCAGAGGTACAAATGACTAGGATGAGAGTGGTGTAGGGAAGACCCAAGCTATCCAGGGGTTTGCATCAATTCTTTCATTGCGTATACGTGGTGTGGCTCTCAGAATCTCAGGGACTGAGAGGTCCTGGCCACAGGAAAGACATTCAACACTTTGGCATCTGCAGAATCTTCAAAGCAGAAGTCATATCGCAGAAGAAAGTTCATTCCAGAACCTTCCTTCTGTTTTGCAAGTGGTACCACCTAAGGAAGGGGCGGCTCTGCCTTTGTATTAAGCTTCTTTTGTTATTTTTGCTTCAGACACGATCGCTGAGTTTGAAGTCCTTGAATTCTTAGATGAAAAGCCTTTCAGAGTTAGTTAAGGAGGTCACTAGTGAGAATGTCTGCTTCTAATCTCACAGACTGCCCACATGCAGAGTGGCTGATTGGAAAGAGGCCACAGGAAGAGAACAAGGCAATCAGCTGCATTGGGGTGTGGCGGGGCAGGGGGCTCAACTTTCCGTGGGGCTGACACCTATTTATTCTTTATCATCAGTCTCCCAAGGGAGAAAGGGTAGTGTGTCACCCTTACCA
Organism: Octodon degus; assembly: GCF_000260255.1. Lineage (NCBI taxonomy): Eukaryota > Metazoa > Chordata > Mammalia > Rodentia > Octodontidae > Octodon > Octodon degus. The sequence goes on from NW_004524591.1 coordinate 1,003,047, forward strand.
GATTGCTGCGGTGACTGCACGAGGGTGGATTGCAGGTATCCTGCCGAGGAACAGAGGAGTAAAACCTATAGGCGGCTGCTGATTTTCTCTGCAAAGGATGTTATATTTATTTTTTATTTCTTAACTTTTTCAAAAATGTTGGGCTGTAAGCATCCTTTTTGCAACTGTGGCAGGTAAACTGAAAACCACCGTCGATACACTGAGGCTTATGCCAAATATTTTAGTGATACCTCCTAAGGCTGGTTCTTATTATGACCTCCATCCAAGTGTATGGCTACAAGTCAACACCTGCTGATTCTTTCTTACTTTTAACAAGTATACTTTTTGATTCAGCTCATTACCTAAAGTCACAGATCCTGTGACAAACTTCAGTTTCTACCAAATGTATAATTCTTACAGGAACAAAAAAATCAAAAAATTCTGCGGCACATCCCACCAGTATATCACATAGCTCGGTCTTGGGAGCAGGCAGTAGAATATCCAAGGTTCAAGTTAGAGTCAAACAATCGGGGCAATGACTGCCCTCCAGCCAGGAACCCTGCTGACTTCAGGTGGGAGGGAGGTGAGCTCCAGGCTTCCCTGCCTTTCTGCTCTGCCTCCCCTGCACCTTTGCGCCCCAAAGCAGTAGTGTCACTTCTCTATGACCAAGCCCTTCCTCTGTAAGTCTTCCCTTCCTTCTGAGGAAAGGAAACTGCTTCCCAGCTGGCCCCAGCAGAATTGCTTTCTTTTAATATTTTGTCAAAAATAAGTCCCTAAACCAACCCCAGGAAAAGAAGCTGAGAGTAATGCTGTTTGGCTTAGGCTGATCTTGACCCAGCCTAGGATCTAGGTCCTGGGCACAGCTCCTAGAGCACCTCAGTCACTGCCAAAGCAACGAACTGGGTTTTCTATTAATAAGACAGTGAAGAGAAGGGCTCTCAACTGTCAGCAGTGCCTTCTGCGTCACAGGGAGAGCTTCCTGGGGTGCATTAGAACTGATGATAGTGCTGGCATGAGCGGATCCCAGAGAGCAGATCTGGGTTCCAGGTGAGGTCCATGCTGGAAAGTGAGAGTTTTTAGCATATTGGCAAGATCTATGGCAGCAACTGCACAGAGCTTTAAATTTTAAAGTGGGGCCAGGGATATAGCTCAATGGCACAATACCTGCTTGGCAAGTGTGAGCTCCGGAGTTTGATTCCTGGTATACCCCTCAAATGACTTTTCCATCTCTTATTTCCTATGACTCCAATTTCGCCATTGCACTGTTATCTCAGCATCAGTGAACTCTGATTCCAAAGTCTCACCACCCTAAGCGTGATGCGGAGAGGGGTCAGAGTAGAGGGAAAGAAGGTTACGTATATTAAACATTTGCTGCCCTGAAAGTGAGTTTTGCCTGCAAGAGAAGAATGAGCCAATAAGAAGTAGGATGTTTCCTTGATATATTCTACTGTGATTTATGATCTGTTTTAATTATCAGGTCGGTAAATCTATCAAGCCCCATGCCGAGTGTGAAGGATGGGACTAGATAGGGGGGATTAAACTAGCTCTCACAACATTGGATGCTAAGGACTGGATAAGCAGAGGCACTCAGTGCGCAGGCAGGCAACTTCTTTAGGCTTTGGGGGCAGGACAGTAGGCAGTATCATGAAAGAGTACCTGATGCCTCAGTCAAAATCTCGAAGTGTGGGGCCGGCCAAATAGCTCAGCAGATTAAAGCACCTGCAAGCAGGTGCAGGGGATAGGGATTCGATCCCATGCCAGCCCTGCCCCCAGGGAGTGCTGAGATGGAGATTGAGACTGGGTGTGGTGGCACGCATCTGAAATCTCAGCTCTTGGGAGGTTGTAAACAGGAGAATCACTGAGTCCAATCTAGTAGTGAGACCCTGAACAGCCTGTAGACCCGTCCCTAAAATACAGGAAAAAAAAAGCTCAAAGTCTGATTCAGTCAGATTGTGTACCAGGGACAATAGAGCAAAAAGAAGAGGAGGAGGAAGAGAGGAAGAGAGGAAGAAAAGGAAAAGGAGAAGGAGGAAGAGGAGAAAGAGGAGGAAAAGGTGGAGGAGAAGGAGAAAGAGGAGAAGGTGGAAGAGGAGGAG
>NW_004524591.1:1005221-1017223 GCF_000260255.1 Octodon degus
GAGGAGGAGGAGGAGGAGGAGGAGGAAGAGGAGGAGGAGGCGGAAGACATGATTAGGGCCATGAGAAAGTTTGTTCTTAGGAGACCTGAGTATTCCAGCCCTCCAAATGCCTCTTTGACATAAGGATTATTTTGAGCTGAAGGCAACTGAGGAGATACAAGAAAAATGTCTTGCTTCCCTTCTCTGCCCCCTCTACCTAAAAGCAGGACATAACTTTATAAAACCGAAGGTGCCGCCCTCCTCCTTCTACCAAGAAGGGCAAAGCTCCATCCATAAAGACAGCTTTAGGACCTTACAGTTTGAGAGCTCCAGAGGAATCCGTCAGACGAAACACCACTTATTTCCTTTCCCACAGTTTCCCGTTCCTCAGAGTCCCTTCCGTCTGACTTTCAGTTCTCTAAACGTCTGTGGTTCTGCCTTGAAGGTGCAGGATAAGACTGAGTCCAAAGCCAGGGCCTCGAGAACGCCTTTTGCATCTCCGTGTGCGCGCAGCAAGTAACGTGTTAATGTGCTTGTTTATCTTGTGTTAATCTCTCTCTTGCTACAAGGATGTGTCCCAGCTACAAACTGTTAAGGATAGCGAGAAAATTATTCCTCCTCCCCCGCAGTGCCAAAGACCCAGCGGCAAAGAGATTGTCTTCCTGAACCGAGAGTATGGTGCATGGAGGACACCGCGGAGAAGCTGTAGGGAGGCGGAGAGGGCGCCCCCCAGAGGTAAGCACTGGAACTTAATAGAACCCCAGGGACAGTCAGCAGTTGGACTTACTCTGCGGGCAGAGAGCCAGGATACAGGATATGGTAGCTATTAGGGGAAAATCCCAGGAAGAAAATGTTATTCGTCACTGAAAAATACAATAAAAGCAATAATCCCTCTGCCAACATGGTGTTTTTAAATGATTATTAAATGAGTGGGAAAATGTTCTAAGGATCAGTCCTAGAACTCACCAGGTCGTCAGTAAATGGGCTCACGCAGGGGGAGCTGTTCCCACTCAACCAGAACAGCCTCTTGGAAAGCAGTTTGAAAATTTAGATCGTGTGCTGGACATGTAAAGATTTTCATGTTTTTTGATACATTTTTGGGTTTTACATTTTTAAAAAATAATCCAAAACATGGAGAAGGCTATAGGCCGGAAGTTGTCCTGTACAATATTAATATACCTATACTAAATTATGAAATGATTAAATTGAAAGCTAGGACTGCTATCCACAAGAGGGTATATCTATTATGTTGTAGTACTTATAGCTACATAATAAATAAGCCATTAAACATCGGAAAGGGGCCGGGGAGATGGCTCAGTAGAATAAGTGCTTCCCTGGCAAGCACAAGGGTCTGAGTTCAATCCCTGGTTCCACCAAAAAGAAAAAAAAAATCATGCAGAAACATTAGAAAACTTGAACTGAGAGATAATTTACAACATAACTGCTTTACATCCTCAAAAGTGTCAACATTCTAAAAGATAATAAAAGGTAAAGAAATTGTTTATATTGAAGGAGGCTAAAGAGATGTCACTGATTTTGCATTGGACCTTGAACTGGAAAATAAAAATATTATAAAGGATATTATTGTGATAATTGGCAGAATAGAATTATATATAGACAATAGATTTGTGTCAATGTGAATTTCTTGGATTTAATCATGTCTGCGTTACCCTTTTTATTAAGAAACATATGCTAAAGTATTCAGTGGTCAGGGAATGTGACAAATGAAACCTCTCAGAAAAATAACCATTCAGTGAGATGGAGAAATCATGAGAATGATAAAGCAAATGAATGGCAAAATATGAACAAATGATCAATTAGATGAAGAATGTACCAGAATTCTCAACTTGGAACTTGTCCAGATGTTAAAAGTTAAATTTGAAAGTCACCCATACGTGGTGACAGAATAAAAAACAGCACATCCAAATCATGGACGTGATGGTACTAAATTGCTGGAGTAATGGGCAATTTCTGCTCTTTCCATCACATTTCTGAAAGTAGCTGTTATATCTATCCTATTATTTTACAAATAGTTCATTATTTCAATTATTTTATTGCATTTTTGTAGGTACATGTTTACAAGAATACAGCTCAGCAGCACAAACACCTGCCTGGCAAGCACAAGGTCCTGAGTTCAATTCCTGGTACCAAAAACCAAAACAAAATCCAAAACCCATGTGGTGGCACACACCTATAATCCCAGCTGTGGGCAGGCTGAATATGGGAGGATCAGTATGAGTCTGAGCTTCATGGTGAGACCCTGTACTAAACACATTAAAAACAAACAAATAAATTAGCCACCTTCTAATGAATACTTGGTGTCAACCTATCTTCATAGTCAAATCATGTGTTTAAGGCTACATATTGGTCATTCAATCTACTTTTGCTAAGGAAGAGCCAATTACGGAGAGCAGCCAAAAATTTCCTACCTAAAAGCATAATGTAGAGAATATTGAGCATCTTGATCAGCCAAGGACAAAATGACTCAGACTAGAAACCGCTCACACCTAGGTGACTCAGATAAAGACCTGCCAACGTATTTACCTGTAGAAAACTTAATTAACTTTTTAAAAACACCTTCCCCTATATTCCAGTGTGAATAGTGAAAACAAGTAAAAGTTATTATAGATAAAGACCCAAACAGTTAAGTTAAATTTGACACTCTTGAGGTCCCCATCTCAGTGTCAGAATTAGGGGCAGGTGGGTGTGGTCTCAGCTACAATGGAGGCTGCGGCAGGATAGCTTGAACCCAGGTATTGAAGGTTAACCAGGACAATATGAAGACCTCTGTGTCTCAAAAATAAAAACAAAAGAAAATGCTGATTACTTAACAGTTTAAAGATTCAAGCACAACCCTTCTGGTATTTGCCCTAAGAAGTCGGTAAGGAAGTCAGTTTTCAAAACCCGTGCACCTATCAAAATGGTGAATAAACTTGTGAAGTAGAGTGCGTAGTCCCTTCAGCATGTGGGCAATGCATACACACTACCTGCTTTATTAGCTCTTTCAATCAACTTACATTTTCTTAAACAAATGTAATTTATAAAGGAACTTTAAATTACTACCACAATTTGAGGAACATTATTGCACATCATGAATAAAAGATACCATGCCGCAAATGAATACAAATGAAAACAAAGTGTTGTATTCTTCAATTTCTAATTATCATTGTTCCCTAAGTTCTTTATTGGAAAGAGATATTGTCAAGTTTCACAAAGGTGTTTAAGATTTACACCACGCTGAGATTTTTATCTTGGTACACACAGAAAGATTACAAACAAATCAAAACAGAAGGGGGAAAGTGGCTTTTTCATTGTGATTCCACAGGTACCGGACACAATTTTTGTATTCACCTAAAGCCATAAGGTGATTAAGGACCAGGAAGATAGCTCAGTAAATAAGTGCTTGCAAGGTCCTGAGTTCAATTCCCACTACTGAAAAAAAAAAAAAAAAAAAAAAAGAAAAAGAAAAAAAAAAAGGTCAAACTTGGCTGAAGTGTAAGTTTACCTCCTTCTTACACAATTAATATTGCATCCCCTCTTTCTTTAGATCCGTGTAGAAAATTTGTGTTATCTAAAGATTTCCCTAGGGAGTAAAGACGAAAAATGAAATGTCGCTTCGCTAAATGCTGACCCAGGTAACATCTTTGAGATCATCCCAGCTGATCTGTTTTGTAATAGTTCTCCAAGCTATGTGTGAAGTGTGTGTCCTTTGGCCCACTGGCCTATATATTTGCACAGCATCTGCCTTCTCATCTTCAGAGCTAAGTTTTTTTTCCCCTCTGCAATACTTCCTTGACTGAGCATTGGTTCTGGGCAGGTTCCCAAGCCTGGGAAAGGCCAGCGAAGTGTCAGGTGGCACAAGCAGCAGGAACAGTAGCCCCCAGGAATCCATGCTGAACCCGAGAGTGAAAGCAGGTTCGGCCCGCTGGCCCCTCCCCACCTCCCTATCTCTAGTTATTTTAAGTTAGCAATTAGGCACTTCCAGTGGGACAAAAATAAGAAGCATAAAAAAGCAATATGGCAAGTGCCAGCCCCTCATGGGGCTTCTGTAGAGGAGTTTTCTTGGAATTGGAGGTCACCAGCGTTATCCTACAGGGAAAGCTGGGCTGCCTTGCTTGACCCCCGGGGGCTCCACAGCTGCTCCTGCCAGGCATTAAACAGGGCTGCAGGTAACAACCACACCTCAGCTGGCCTCAGGAGCCCGCGCTTTAATTCTGTGGGGGAGAGCCCTCCTGCCAACAGTGGGTTTGCTTAGTTTTGAAAGAGTCTCCTGGGCCGGTCAGATAGCTCAGTGGACTAAAGCGTCTGTTTAGGCAGAGCACAGCCGCTAAGGTTCGATCCCGGTGTGCTGTACCGGCGCCGCCCCCGGGGCCGCTGAGGTGGTGATTGAGACTGGGTGTGGTGGCGCGCGTCTGTAATCCCAGCGTTTGGGAGGCTAAAGATAGGAGGATTACTACGAATTGGATCTGTGTAGTGAGACTCTGTAGACTCTGCACTAAATACTAGAAAAGAAAGAGCGTCCCTGTTGCCCAGGCTTACCTCTCAGCCTCCGGAGCTCCTGGGCACCTGTGACCCCCCAGCGTAGCTGCTACCACTCCGTGGCCTGCCTGGAGTGCAGCTGCAAAGGCGTGCTTGTGAGCAGCTCCCCAAGGGTTCGGCGGCGTCAGAGCCTAGAACCACAAAGGCATCCTACTCAGCGGAGCTTGTAACTGGCATTGTCACGAGAGTGTTTCTTTGTATTGTAGGAAAGGGTCTACAGGGTGTTCAGGGTCTCACTAACTAGATAGGACTTGCAGTGATCCGCCTGTTTACAGCCTCCCAAGAGCTGGGATTACAGGCACGTGCCACACACCCAGTCTCAGTTGCAGTCTCAGCAAGTCCCCGGGGCAGGGCCGGCAATGGGGGGGGGGGGGGCAGGTGCTTTAATCCGCTGAGCTATTTGGCTGGCCCCAGAAGATGTTTTAAAGGAATTCCTTTTTTAAAAAAATCCCACATAAACTTATTTAGCTTAACAGACCAGTTGTCTATTTGCTTAATGTTAAACATCTTGGCCTCTCCGGCTCACACTTCAGGGGCTGGAGGCTGCTCAGGACACCCAGCCAGGTCCTTTTTCTCTTCCTTTCCCCGTTTCCCTGTGACTCTTAAGCTGAAGCTCCGTTCGTTTAAAAGGCAGGACAGGTGCATCTAGAAGTGAGCGCCTTTCCAGTCCTGGGCTGTGTGACCGTTTCTCACTGCAATTGTTTAACTGCATAAAACTGAAAGCTGTTCTTAAAGCAATGTTTATGGATTAGTAGGATAGAACATTGAACTGAAGTTGATTTCAAAACATTCATGTAGTAAGACTCAGATCAGCTCTTCAGAGTCAAAGATAAAAATAGCCTTGCACACGTGGTGAGAGAGCAATTACTTGATAGGAAAAGTCGCTGCATCTTCCTCAAAGCAAGCACAGGCATGATGGTGTCATTTGTAATTCTGGCGGAATCAGCTCATCCGCTCCTCCCACAGGTTAAAGCTTTCTGTGCTGATTCGGAGTGACAGGAACAAATGTCATTCCAACCACCATCTCAGCACGAGCAGGACTCGTGGGTATAAAGCTGGTCCTTTTCCTTGCTGGGCTATTGCAAAGCTTAATTAATGTTTGCAAAACACTTGGAGGCCCTTATATGGAAATTACTGTGTAACTGCAAAAGATGATTGTGAAGGGAAATGCTACTAAAATTTACTGGGAGAGGAGGATAATTTAATCGATAAATCTTCTGCTTTACTTTGAAAGTTATGTCAGAGAGAAGTGAATTGACTTTGTACGTGCCAAGAAAAAGGAGTTATTTCGAGTCCAGTGGTCTATAAATTCAAGGTATTATTAAGTTTCACGGCTCAGTTTAATTTTGTTTAAATTCATAATGGTACAAACTTAACCATCTACACTAAAGCCACTTGTTACAGAGATTAAAATCTGTTGTTTATTTGATATGTCTCCCCCTAAAAGCTCTAGTGCATAAGGATCCTTAGTTTTCTATGAAATTCAACCAGAAAAAACACACACCAGGCACACAATGGTAGTTGGACTTCTTTTAAAGTCCTTCTTTGACAAAGGTTCTACAATCTGAGGTACAGGATCTCAGGATAAATCCTGAGGGCATTTCACTGACCTTCTCAAACCAAAAAGCTACAACTCTTGTTGCATAGGTTCTGCTTTACCTTGGTCTTAACCATCCAGTAGAAAAGTATGAAGATGAAATATAGGAAGTAAAGCCATGTTGTTATGTTGAGCTGTGGGGGACTCAGGTCAATAATTTCTGACATTGCCAATTAAACAGAAGACCCAATGCTATTATGGGCTTCTGTACTCTTTTAGAATATTTTGCTGAGTTTACACACCTATAATATTCAACAACGGAACTTAAAAAAAAATTGGGGTATAACTATGAATGTCCATTTTGTATCTGTGTATTCAAAGTGGTTGGGATAGATATATAGTTGCATTCTCTTAATGAATAGAATGATTTTTTCTAATGGTGTTTGTAAGTAGGATCACAAGTCTGCATCTTGTACAGCAATTAACCACTAAGAAGAATATATGCAGTGTATTATTTGTTGAAACTGTACTTTTGATTTGATTTGAAACTGTCTCATTGCTATATGTTTATCAATAAAACTTTGAAAAGAAAAAAAAAAAGAAGAAGAAAAAAAAATAAAAAAAAATAAAGTCCTTCTTTTTCCACGTTGTTCTTGGGTGTCTTGTCAGCTGCGTATTATATTTGCATCTTTTCTTAAGAAACTTCAATAATATCAGTAATGGCTTGCATTTGATTAGTTTTTCTTTTTTCTGAAGCAGACTGTGGGAGATGAGCTTGTTTATTTGCTAACAATTTCATAACCATGTCATCTACAGTATTTCCCCCCTACATCTTCTGGTCCAGTGGTAAGTTTACTCATCTCATTTCAGGGCTAATGGATTAGATATTCTAAGTAATACACAGCATGGAGTGTTTGCAAATCCCAATTACAGTTACAGTCGAACCGAGTGATTACTGTGAGGCTTGGGGCTTTGGTGTCCGAGAGTTAAGCAGCTCAAGCCAGGGCTGAGCTTACTCAGAGATCCAATGCAACTTTCTCACATACCCAAGTGGCAGGAGTGGGAGTCTAGAGCGAGGGGAAGGCACCTGGGGAGCGGTCAGCTGTGCTGCTGCCACAAGCCAGGTTTTGCCAATGACTTTCTCTACCCAGGAAGGGCTGTCTCCAGGCTGTCCTAGCATGGCTATTTGGTAGCAGTTACAATTTCAGATGTGGTCAAGCCTCAGAACAAAAGGAAGACAGCAGAATGCTTAGGTTGGGATCCAGAGAAACTAAGATTGGAAACAATGACAAAAGTAAGGATGGAGGGCTGGTGAGATGGCTCAGTGGTCTAAAGCGCCTACTTAGAGCAAGCTTAGCAAAGCACAGGGACTGCGGTTCAATCCCCCAGCACCACATGCCAGCCGGCCCTGCCCCCTGGTGGGCTGGGCTGGCCACACACACACACACATACACACACACACACACACACAAAAGTAAGGATGGGGCTAGGTGAAAGGCCTGAGACAAGGTTTTTTTTTTTTTTTTTTTTTTGTCTTTAGCCAAGGTCTCACTGTATTGCGCAGGCTGGTTTTAAACTCCTTGGCTCAAGGGATCTTCCCGCCTTAGCCTCCCAAGCAACTGGGATTACAGGCACACACCACTGCCCTGGCTAGGGACCAGTCTTTCTCATGGGTGCAAGTGGCAGCAGCCAGTTTTCATGCAGCACTCCACAGTGTACAGTCTCTTGCACGTCCTCTTTGGTAGGACCAGAAGAAGGTTGAGGATGTTGACATTTGAGCTCCACCCCAAGGGAAGCAGTAATAGTAGAGGAATCACCACTCTCTGTGATCCTTCTGTGTTCTGAACATTTTGTTTTGCAAAGGATCAGCCTGTCCTTACATTTTCCCACATAAGATCCACTTCCACCCTTCCCCAGTGACCTACTTTTTTCTCTCCTTGTGTAATGGTTGATTGTGTCAACTTGTTAAGAGAAGTTTAACTAAATTGGCTCAGCAATTCTACACCTAGGGTGTAGAAGACCCACCCTCAGGCCACTCATTGCCTTGATGGTATAAAGGGGACATTATGAAGGACAGCTCAGGGAAACCAGGAAGGTCAGCTCTGCTTCTGTTCTTCAGAGGAGCCCTTCACCTTTAGCTTGGACATCATCTCCACCTTCCAGCACAGACTCTAGCTTCTGCCGTAGACCCTCCAGCCTCCCATCGCAGGCTCACCAGCCTCCCAGTACAGATGGAGGCTGCAGTGGGCTCCAGACCTTGGGCTGAGTCCTTCAGTCTCCAGACGCCCTCTGCATGCCTCCTTCTCCTACTCTGCAGCTGACCGTCGTGAGCCAATCTCATAATTTCTTATACATTTGTACATCTTGTATTATATGTTTCTCTAGTAAAACCCTGACTGATACATCCTGTCTTTGAAACAATCTGCATTCATAAATGCTCTCCCTCTCGTATGAGCCCCAGTTGCCTGGTGCCTTTTGCCTTTCGTAACTCCAGACTCCTTACGAAAGGCCCTTTGTGGCCTAGTGCTTACATCTTCAGATAACCCTCTAGCCTTCTTCCAGCAACTGCACCCCAGCTTTAGTCCCCTTGCCCTCCCACCCCTACCTCCACACCCCATTCCTTTTCTTTTTTTCTTTTTACTGGGGATTGAATCCAGGCCCTTCATACTAAGCTATATCTCCAACCACTTTTCTATTCTGGGACAGGGTTGCATAAAGTTGCTCAGTTGCCCTGGTTGAGCTTGAACTGGGCACCCTCCTGTCCCAGCCTCCCAGAGTACTTGGACTACGAGCATGCACCACCATGCCCAGTGGTCTACTTGCATTTTGCTACTGGTACTGTAGAGACAGAAAGACGTGATACCTTTATCATGCATCATGACTGACAGATATAGTTGGCAATCCTATGACACAAGTTAACATGGGAAAAGCATAGCAGATTTATTGAGAGCCTTCAGAAATGACCCAAAGATCCAGGGAAAACTGGCTACTTTTGTGCTTCAGTTTGTCAAAAATGGACAGGCATGTGGAAATGTGAATGGACAAGAGGGTGTAATCTGGTGGAAGTAGACAAGAAGACATCTCAGCAAGGCCTGTCTGCCCAGACTCCTTCTGGAATCTGTGTATCACTCCTGCCTTGGGAATATGGCAAAGACCCCTGGAGAGTGGAGTTTTTCAAGGGAGAAGGGAGAGACTAACCTTTCTTGGTTTTATGGCTTGCTTTCATGGAGAGTTTTACATTCTATGATCTGCCTTGGGGGAGAGAAATTCTGGATTCTGTGATGCAGTTTAGGGGAGTGCAGCATAGGAAATACATACACCAGCAGCATACTTGGTCCTCCTCTTCATCAAGTATGCATGTATGTAATTTCGATGCTATCCTACCCGTCCTGTACTCACGCCATTTACACCATCAGCATCATCAACATGTGTGTAATCTCATACTGCTACGTGGTGATGACAACAGCTGAAGTCACTAGCTGATAAGATTTTTTTCAGATCTGTTATGATCTGATGGGACCCAATGGGCCAGTTGTGTGGTCCACTGTTAACCAAAACATGGTTATGAGGCATGTGATGGCACAGTTTTCCTGGGGTCTTTGGGACTTCGTGTTGGCAGGCTCCCATGCTAGAGCAAGCTTTGATTAAATAAGTGTTTATGCTTTCCTCATATTGATCTGTCTTTTGTTACAAGAGTACCACGACCTTTGTAATACTGAAGGATAAAAACTTCTTGCCCCTTGTGGTAGTTAATGTACTGTGTCAACCTGAGCAATAAACACCCCACTAAACTGGGTCAGTGTAGTTCTGAGTGTGGCTGAAGGGATTTACTGTACACAGAAGACCATCCTGGGTGTGCCTGGCACCAACCAACAGGCCTGGAGCTGAATGGAATAAAACATGAATAAAGAAGGAAGGCTCGCTTCTGTTTCTTGGCAAGAACTCCAGTCTTCACCTTTCCTTGAACATTGTCCCCTGGCTTCTGGGGAAGATCGTTCAGCCTTCCATGGAAGACTCTTGGATCTTCTGATACGAGCTCACATGGGACCCTAGAATGGGCTCTGGGACTTGGCCCATTGACTGGATCCTTCAGCTCTTTATCCATTTTGCACTCTTCTGCACCTGTCTCTGCAGGCCAGCATTGTAGCTTGTAAATCCTTATACATTCGTATATATCTTACAGCAAATTGTGTTTCTCTCATGAGCACTGACTGATACAGATTTTGCATACCAGGAGTTAAATTTGTCTTAGTTACTTTTCTCATTGCTGGGACAAAATATCTGACTCTCAGAAGGTTAAGGAAGAGAGGTTTGTTTCAGCTTACAGTCTGTAGAGATTTCAGTCCTGGCTCCACGACAGGAAGGCACAGTAGAGATGCAGGGGAGGAACAGTCCATGGCAGGGCGGACAGAAAGCAGTGCTATAGCAGCCAGCCTTCTTTCTGTCCCTTTGTAGTCCATCCTGGCAAACAAACACACTGATTGGTGCCACCCACAGTGAGGGTAGAGCTTCTCTCGTTAGCTGCACTCAGAACAGTACTATTCCAGTTAGGGGACTGATCCAACCACCTCCAAAAGCCCCATTTATGAGTGCATGGGGCTTTGAGGAGACATCTAAATACAAGCCATAAGACCCCACACTGTTATTGTCACTCCTCTCCCCTTCTGTTCACCTTAAATAGGTAAAACCCTAATCGACTCTGAGCTCCATGGTACCTGCTGAACAGGTACTTAATAAGCGAAAAATCATGCTTGATTAATGATCCTAGAGTGAGCGTGGACCGGCTGTGACAATGCCACCTCCATGCCATTTGTGTGGGAGCGAGCATTGCTGCTGCTCTCACTTGATTGATAGCACTTGCCCTTCACAGATTGGAAGCACTAATTAAATGTCACAGAGACTAAATTGCAAAGAGTGAATTGTCTCCTAATTAAAGGGAGAGAGCAATTGAACTAAGTGATCTCATAATTGTTTAAAGTGGCCATGCTGAAAGCTTTGAGTCACCCACATCCTTACTAGTTCTGGATTAGGGTTGAGTTGTGGCTGTCACATTGGCACACAGGGCCTGGAGAAGGAAACTTCCTCCGTCTTCTCTTGCCCCTTGTTGTGGCTTCTATCTTGATGTTCCCCCAAAGCCTCATGAAGTCATCAGTGAGGCTTTTCAGAACCGGCCTGATCTGGAGTGTGTGATTCCTGGAATCAAAGAAGTGTGATTGTTAAGTTAGCCCACTGACTGGTTTGGCATAGTCTGGGTAGGATTAAGGTTGCCCCACCCTGGTGTGAGTACTACCTTCCCTAAGGGTCTGTAGCCTGGATGGAATACAGAGGGCAGAAAGAGGGTCTCTGCTCACTTGTCTCCTGTAGCTCGCTGCCTTCCGCCTGCCATGGGCTGTTTCTGCTCTGTGGCGCTCGTGTGCCAGGCCACCCTGCCTGGGAGCCAGCAAGCTCCGGACTGAAACCTCTGCAACTGTGAGCTGGCTAACTCTCTCCTCCTGTAACTTTGAGTATTGGGTATTTCATCTTAGCAATGAGAAAACTAACTAAAACAACCACCATTGCCTACACTTCTTCCTCCTTTTTGCTTGTTCACATTTTACTTTACTCTTTCCTAGCTTTCATTACCACACATTTTTTTTAATTCCTGCCGTATCTGTGCACCATTAATATTTTGTGTGGTTTGTATTTTACTGATGAACATACAAAACAGTACACTTCATGTGACTACCTTAAACACTAACCAGTATTATTTACCATAAGCCAAAGCTCACCTCAAAAACAACAGCAAGAAATTCTTGGCCTTCTTAGAAAACAGAAGAATCCAGACAAGCCTCCTCCTCGGAGACTGGCTGCCTCTCCAGGGTCTTCCTCTCAGTTACAGACAAAAGCTATAATCCGGGTCCTCTGTGAATGGAGGCAGCGAATAAGGTCTGAAGTGAACCTGACACTT
>NW_004524591.1:1017359-1057041 GCF_000260255.1 Octodon degus
CGCTGGTGCTGTAGTTTATCTCCAAACAGATGAAAACATCTTGTTACTGCATTGACCACCCTGTGTCAACTAGGAATTCCTCATTTGACACTTTCGTGCCATAAACAATTCTCATGAACAGCTCTTGTATTTTTTTTGTTTTTTTTTCCCAACCCTTTTCATCTCTTCAGAAGCGCTACTCTGAGATTCGGTCCCTTTCAAAATCATGCAGCTATCATTTGGAACGGATACACGGCAAGCACCTGTCTTCAGGAAACTGACATGGCCTATTCCATTCATCTTCTCAACAAACCTTGAGAAATGGGCTTCATGATTCCTATCTTATAGATGTGGGAATTTTGCTGAACATTATAAAGCGAGACGTTCAATCCCACCATCGTTGCTCCCCACCCCGGGCTGCCTCTGTGAGCCTGCCAGCGTCTGCAGCCGTCACATCACGGCTGGGCGTGCTGAGGACATTGGCTCAGGCTCCTATTAGCTATGCTCCTTGTGAGGAAATCAAGTCAGTTATGCCGAGGACTCATTTTCAGCTCGGGCTCCCTATGACCATTCTATCCAGACGGCAGGTAGGTTTCATCTGAACGCCAGCACCAGCAGTAAGCAGAAGCTGCATGGAGCTCTTCATCAGAGACTGCTGTGGAGCTGGCGGGAACAATGATTAATTAAAAATGTCTCCCACTGGCTTTGGAGCAGGGAGCGACAGCTTCAGTGCCACACATTCGCCATGCGTCGTACAATCTTTTCTGGAATTACTCCTGTGTTTAGTCATTTCCCAGGTAGCTCTTACATGCACCACATTTTCCCTTTTTATTTATGGCTTAGCGGTGCTTTGGGATTCATATTACCTCTTTAGCTACCTCAGTTTTCAATTTTGAACCCAACTGTGTGAAGGTGCTGCAAAACTTTGTTTTCCTTCTTTGCATAACTGAATGTAATCTATATGCCTAAGGTGATGTTACGCAAACTAGTACAGGGACTTCACAGAAATTGTCAGGAAGACTGCATGCCTGCATTGAATTTTATAATCTGTTCAAAATAAATTTCACAAAGTACATAATTAGGTTTTGCCAATTTTGGTGGTCATGATTGTTAATTCCAAAATTGTTTACCTCTTACTGAACAAGTCCAATATTAAATGTACTACATAATCCATTTTCAATTTCACAGATAAAATTTTCCTAAGTTTGAACATTAGCTTAAGGGTTCAAACATAATTTGGGTTGTTTGTCATAAGAATTTTACTGTTTAACTCACTGGCTAGAATTCAATAAAAGTGATTTAAAATTTTATCTATGGTTTCTAAAGCCTCGTCACATAATTTTTCTTCCTTTTTAAAATAAAGTAGGCCCTGGATACAAGTTTATAAGGACTTTCAACCAATGTTTGAGGAGGCCATGTTTTCTGATATCCACACAAAGAAAACATTTGAAAAATTTCCCCCTGAAATGACATTTTAATAATGTAAGTATTGGATATATTTGGCAAGAAAGGAATGAAATACCTAAGATGTTTGATATTCAGACAGTGAGGCGAAGCTCAACAGCCTAAGTTGTATGGTAATAACAATAAGCTTGTCTTCTGGATGGTTAACAACCTAAGTATGCAGACCAAAATTAGAGAAAAAGGAGGGCTGCAAGCAAAGTCAACATTTTGGCCCTAGCTTTCCAAGGTCAATTAAGACTCAGGACATATGAGAACTTGTACTGTAACATCATGTAACTCGGTAGTGTCCCAAATTTTCTAATCAAGGAGATTATGGGGCCAAAGAGGAAAGTGATCAATGATGCAGAGTGTGCCTAAGGACAGTCACATGGAAAGAAAACATTCTCTCAGGCTTTCACATAGAGCACACTGGCCAAGCAATGAACGTGACTCATCCACATGGCTGACACTGACAAAGCTTCTACAATCTGAGGTACAGGATCTCAGGATAAATCCTGAGAGGATTTCACTGACCTTATCAGACCCAAAAGCTACAACTCTTGTTGCATAAGTCCTGCTTTACCTTGGTCTTAACGATCCATCAGAAAAGTATAAAAACGAAATATAAGAAGTAAAGCCATGCTGTTATGTTGAGCTGTAGGGAACTCAGGTCAACAATTTCTGACACTGCCAGTCAAGCAGAAGACCCAATACTATTATGGACTACTGGACTATTTTGGAATATTTTGCTGAATTAACACACCTATAATATTCAAATGATAGAACTAAACAAAAAAGGGGATACAGATGAATGTCCATTTTGTATTCAAAATGGTTAGGATAGATATATAGCTACATTCTCTTAATGAATAGAAGGATTTGTTCTAATGGTGTTTGTAAATAGGATATCATGTCCACATCTTGTACAGCAATTAACCACTAGGAAGAATGTATGCAATGTGTTAATTATTGAAACTGTCCTACCAATTTGGTTTGAAACTGTCTCATTGCTACTTGTTTCTCAATTAAATTATGGAAAAAAAAGAAAGGAATGAAAATACACACATATTAAGTTTGCAGTTAAAATTCTTGATGTGTTGTGTTGTACAACCAGGAAAATACAATACTTTTTCCTACCAAGAAACCCCATATAATTTTAGAGAATGCAGTTCTAAAAATTATTTCACCCTGTGTAGCTAAAATATTCTATGGCTAGCATTTGCATACTGGTCCTTGGTTAAAGAAGGAGAAAGAGGAGGAGTTGGAGGAGGAGATGGCAGTTCTGGATACCAAATTTACCTGCTTACAATTTTAGTATTTTCTTTGAGGGTTTTGCTCTCTTCAAGTGCTCTAACTAAAGGCATATGAAACAAGAGATGCACGAGTCATATGGCCACCTCAAGAGAATACTCATTTTAATTGCACTGATCTTTCTAAATAAGGTTAAATACAATTGTTCCCCAAGTAATAGATCATTTTTATTGAGGCTAATGTAGAGTCAAGATGTAATTTCAGTAGCTTCTTCAAGTTATTTGAACTGTTTTCCCCAGCTGCATGATGATGTTGCTCGCTTGAAACTCCAATTCACAATGTCTTACTCATTTATACTTTTAATACTTTCAATAAATATTTACTTTTAATAAATATTACGACTCAAAGTAAGAGTGTGTGCTAGTTCAGTACAGAAGCTTCAGAAGGTTTCCGTTTCTGAATATGGCAGACTCAGTAGCTTTCTTTCTTTCTTCTTTCTTTCTTTCTTTCTTTCTTTCTTTCTTTCTTTCTTTCTTTCTTTCTTTTTCTTTCTTTCTTTCTTTCTTTCTTTTTCCTTTCTTTCTTTCTTTCTTTCTTTCTTTCTTTCTTTCTTTCTTTCTTTCTTTCTTTTTTGTGGTACTGGGGATTGAACTCAGGACCCTGTGCTTGCCAGACAAGCACTTATTCTACTGAGCTATCTCCCCGGGCCCAGTATCTTATTTTAAAGTATGGTTGTTTTGAAGGTTTCAAAAGCAGGACTTCACATTCTTTGACATTTCTCCCATTGGGAGACAAAGGCTTGACTTCCCCCTTGCTTTCTGGCCCTTTTGCAGGGTGTCACTCAGCAGAAGGGCACTATGTGGCCTGCAACGCGAGCATGGAAAGGGCCCCACAGCTTGTTTGCTGGGACCCCTGCTGGTGGAGCCCTAACTCACCCCAGAAGTGGCACCACCTGGAGGCTGAAGTGTTGGAAGTTTTATGGCAGACCTGGTCCAGGCCAGCCTTCCACCTTCCCCACAAAGGCCCACGATGGGCAACGGAGCTTCTGCAGGACTCAGCCTCCGGGAGTCACACCCCAACTATTCAAGGCTTTCCAGCTGAGGCCTTGGACATTATAAAACAGGGACAAGTCTTTCTTCATGAACACCACCCCTTATCTGAATTCATCACCCCTAGGATCTGGGAGCAAAATAAAATGGTGGTGATTTTGTGCCTCTGAATTTGGGGCTGTTATTCACCAACGGGTAATGAGAGAGTTACTTGGTGCTTGGAAGACTGCTTTTGGAATAAAACCACACCTGTGGCACTGACTTTAGAGCCAGGCTGCTGATGAAAGACACATGGGCTTTGATGGACCTGGGATGAAGGACAGGCGGAGAGAATTGTTGTGGAAAGCTGTGGTCCCTTGCTAGTGTTGGTGGGAGGTTTGGTAATACTGGCACCTGGGGTGATGTACAAAAGCTGGGCGATCCAGCTAATGAAAAAGTCTAGAAAAACAGATTGCTTTATTTTTCCTATTTGTGTGTGTGTGTGGGGGGGGCAGGGAATGGTGCTGACACACTAAGCTCTACCACTAAACAATACCCTCAGGCCCCAAATAGAAGTTTCTCAGCCAACTACGGAAGGTGTCTCTGGGCTTCATCCATCTACCTCCAATAGAAAGTGAGAGAGTAATGCACCAACTAGAGCTTAGAAAAACATTCAACAGGCATGAGTTTCCCAGTTAGGAAAGGCTTCTCCAAGTAAGAAAAGACTTGGAGGTAAAAACCATGCCCTAGAGCCAGGTGTTGTAGCACAGGGCTCCGAGCCCAGCACTTGAGAGGCTGAGGCAGGAGGAGCAGAAGTTTGACCATGATTTATATAACTGTGCTTTGAGATTATAGCACTCTAAGGTGGGACCTCACACAGGCTTTTCAAGCAAACACAGATCCATCCAGGTGCTCCAGGGTGCCTTGGGTACATGCTCCATTAAACACGGGTTTCCTCCGAGCGACATAAACAAACCTGAAGGCTCCAAGTTTGTTCCACAGCAGTGTCTGAGGAGGCTGCCCGGAAAGACTTCCTAGCTGAGCTCTCTTCCTAGCAGGTATATCTAATGAAGTGTGTTACTCATGGATAATTAAGAAACTCACAAATATTAAAGAAGCTGTATCAGTTTGAGATCAAAGGGAGAAAAACTATAGTACGAAAGGACATTTTTGAACCACTGAATGCCTATGGATAAGAAGCAAACAAAGACTGTTTAGCAGATGACTGTTTGTGGCCTGTGAGACAACTGTGGCAGGTTTTAAAAACCTAGTTACAAATTCTGGGACACTTCTCATTTAGGGGTGAAGTGCTATGGATTGGATGTTTGTGCCCCTCATCCCCAAATTCATACATTGAAATAGAATCCCTGACATGAGGGCATGTGGAGGTGATGCCTTGGAGGTGATTGGTGACTTATGAGGAGAGATTACAGGGGCCACGCTCTTCCCTTGACCCAGCCACAAAAGGAAGAGATCATGGAAGCACAGTGGAGAAGACAGTGTCTACAAGCCGAGAGGAGAGGCCATAGAACCAAGCCTACCTTGCTTGTACCTGGATCTAGGGCAGACTCGAGCCTTTGGAGCAGTGAGAATTGAGGTGACGTGGTTAGAGCCATCAGTCTACAGTTCTGCTGTAGTGGCCCAAAATTAAGTCACGGTAGCTGGGTTTGGGGCTATGCCAAGGTTTCCTTACATCAGGATCGGGTTTGTGTGGTCTGAGTCTCCCACCAACACTGAGAGACGACCCAGGCTTTCTTAACATCTCGCCCAACTGTAGGGTAGAAATGGAAGGGAAGGGATGATCAGGAAGGCCACCATCAGCACTCAGGTGTCAAAGATGGGCCAGACTCTTTACAAGGAGCAGCTGCCTGTTTTAGGATGCCCTGCACCTTGATGCTTTCACTGAATCTATATACTACTATTGCAGGCAGCCGAGTTAGATAGAAATATTATAGGCAGTCAGACAGGGCCAGGTCCTCGAAGGAGACAGCACAGAAGATGAGATGCCTTACACCTGTGGGAGGGGCGGATGCTCCTGCTGTGAACCAGACCTAAAGACCTAAAGGCCAAACAAATGCTAAACGAGTAGCACCTCAGATTGATATTCTAAATATGGATCAATCACCTGGAAAGACCCAAGTGAGTCACTAGCCCAACCCCCAACAGAAAGAGACCCTATCCCGCATTCCAACCCCCAACAGGAAAAGACCCTGTCCCATATGTAATCCCATTGGTTGACCATAGTTTTGTCCCACCTCCTGCCCACCTAAGCGAATTCCCATTCTCTCTACCTTAGCCTCACATGGTTTTACACTATAAAAGTCCCTGGAAGAGACAGCTTCCCCGGGGAACTACCCGCTCGGGCCTCCCTCCTGTCCCTCTCTTGGACAGGAGCTTTCTTTCTCTCAATAAATATATTCTTCTCATAACCTCTGTTTGTTCCTAAAATTGATTCTTCGGTTTTAGAGAACATGAACTGGTGCAGGTCAGGTCCAGAGATCGTTTTTTCTCTATGTCATTTGGAGGTTCCTTGTATGGTTTGGAGGTTACCCACCCGAGACCAGTTTTTCTCCCTGTATCACTACTGAGCCAAAGGTCTTGGAAAGGCCAGCTAGAGCCTTCCATCCCCTGCCTCTCCAGAAAGTACAGGACTGAAGTGAAAGGAAAAAAGTACTCAGAAATTGTAAGCAAGCAATCTGAAGATTAAGTGGGTGAATCTGTCTTACCAATTGGCATAAAGCTATGTTAAGAACACAAAGAGCAGGGGCCTGCCCCTTAGCTCAGCTCTTTCCGTGGCTGCTTCAACAAAGCAGTCAGGCTCAGGTTGCTGTGCTTCGATCCCCACAACTCCAGCCAGCCAAACCTGCCCTGAAGGCATTCGGAGGAAAAAAAAAAAAACACAAAGAGCACTGCACATTTGTGAGAAAAAGACAAAGGGCTCAAGAGAAAAGGACAAATGCTTTGAACCTAGGATTTTGTGAAGCGAAAGGAAAAAAAAATATGAAAAGATGTTGGGCTGGGGAGATAGCTCAGTGGCATAAGCACTGCCTGGCAAGTGCAAGGTCCTGAGTTTGATCCTCGGGATCTCAAAATAAGTAAATAAATAACCAGGGAAATGAATAAAAACCACAATGACAACTCTTATCTCTAAATTTGGTAAAAATTAATAATATAAAGCATAGTCAAGATAGAAAGCAATAATGACATCCAAACCCTACACTTCCCTTTGTAGATAAATGGTATAATCTCTAACAGACTTGAAGATGCATGTACCTAGATTTGGAAATTTTATCCATACCTAAATACCCTGGATAAAATATCTCACCAAGCACAAAGAGACACAAAGAAGAATGGTCACTGTACCATTAAGAGTGAAAAACTGCAAGGCTGGAGAGATAGCTCAGTGGTTTAGGCACCTGCCTGGGAAGCACAAGGACCTTGTTCGATCCTCGGTACTGTTTGCCCTGCTGACCCCGGAACCCCAGGCCTCACTGAAATCGAGTGCGGTGGCTCACATCTGTAATTCCAGTGCTGGGGAGGCTGAGACAGGAAAATCACTATGAGTCTGAGCTGTTTAGTGAGACCCTGTATCAAAAAAAAAAAAAAAAAAAAGTGCAAAGTTGCAAATAACACAAATGTCTATCACCAGGAAAAGACACATTGGGTGTTTTCTTGCAAAATAATTTTATTGTCACTGAAAATAACCAAATAGGGTGCAGGTATTGCAATACCATGTATCACATAAATGTCGAAAACATAGTATTGAACAAAATGAACAAGGTGTAAGACGCTTACAACATATTCTTTATGTACATTATATCCTAAAACATGTAACTTAATACTGTATCTTGCTTGTAGACATACATCTAAAAAGCATAAAACATGCATTCAAATTCAAGATGATAGAGACCACTGGAAAAGAGGGGGAGGGGTTTGGCGGTGGAAACAGGCAGCTTCCCCTCGGTGTTTGTTTCATTTCTTATAAAAATATCGGAGGTCATGGTCTGACAAAGCTGGGTAGTCAGTATGTGATTTTTATCTTACATGCTTCCTATGGGTTCAGCGTATTTATTAAAAAATGCTTTGGGACAGCATTCTGACTTGGTTGTAAAATGTCACTTCTTTAAAGCCCCTAATAATATTCTTAAGAACTCCACCCCCTTCTAGTCCTATGACTGCACACAGTACCAAATGTCAAAAGACACGAAATACTAACAATGGAGCACCAGCATCCTATCCACATACTCTTTTTCTGCTTGCTAAACTAAGGGCACAAATGGTTTGTACTCACCCACCAAATGTTTCGTCTTTTAAGCCAGTTACTGTGATAGATTCTGGGCACAAAATTATAAATAAAGTGTGCCCTTGATTTTGGACAGCTGTCTGGCATCACAACTATGTGGACGATTATTGCCTCTCCCTGATAAATGCTGATAGTTTACACAAGGTGCTCCAGAACAGAGTCAAGGAAACCAGCCTCAGGGAGAGGAAAAGCATGTGGGAAGACTTCAGGAAGAAGGGGCATGTGAACTCTGCCGACAAGTAAGTAGGAACTAGGCAGAAAGAACGCTCTGGGCTCCCAAGGAGTTGGGGTGGGGAGGCTAGGCCTCCAGGTACATGGAGCTAAAGAAAGGCTGAGGTCACAAAGGACGAGACTCTATCCAGGGCCAAGGAGGATTGCAGAAGAATTTTCAGCAGGGGAATAGTTACTAGGGGTGAGCACCTCCTAAGAAACCTTCATGTGTTAGTGGTCTTGTTGGAGCTAGACTCAACAAGGTGTAGAGGAGGTCTTTGGCATCTCCCAGCCCTCCTCAGTCACCTGCCCTGTTGAAAAATTCCTCCTCTTGTCCTGGGTGAAAATGTAGGTACGTTTCTTAGCTTGCTTCGTCACTATAATAATAAAACCTCCCATTAGTCTAAAATCCCTGTAACTCCCAATCTACTGTCCCTCAGTTTCCCAGAGAGCACACTTAAATCTTAGGCAGCTAGCTGCAGGGAAAGTGAGGTGTGGTTTCTTCCCCCTGGGCCATTTCTTAATCCCTGTCTGCACTTTGGACCCAGCCGAGGGGAGGCAGTTGGAGCAAGGTCTTACTTGATTGAGGCAGTTGAAGTTTGAAGCAGGCATCCCGGGTGTGGCAAGAGACCAAGCTGGCTTTGGGTCCTGCGTGTTCCCCGGTGGTCCTGTGCGGGGTCCTGAGACCAGAGCTCCCTGTCTCGTGCCTTTCCTCCAGCAGCTGCCCCTCCCCCACCAGGACTGGTACTGAGGCCTCACAGTATTGCACCTCTACCAGTCCTGCCAGGAGGGGCCCCTTTAGGATGAGCCTGGATCGTTCTTCTCAGTGCCAACTTTTGTGCTCTGGAAACAGCCATCGCTGGTGGAGCAGGACGGAGAGCCTCGTGCGAGGGCAGCCCTGTATCTCTCTTCTGCCTCCCGCTGCAGGTCTTAACAGCACCTCTCATCTTTCAACTCTCCACATGCCACACTCAGTCGTGAGCCATTCCCCGTCGAGGTGCTTTCCATTCTGACACACAACTTTTGCATCCACGGGGGAGGTGACAAATTAGCCAACTCTCTGGTGTCACTTTCTTCCGTGAATGGTCCAGAACAAGGTTTGTCAAACGATAGCTCCGGCCCGCCCCCTGTTTAGGTAAATACATTTAAGTTGAACATGGAAATTGTGGCGGGTTGACAACTGGGGTCAACCTGTGGCACCCAGCTGAACTGAATCAGAGTGGTGCTGGGTGTGGAGGCCTGGAATGAGTTCCTAGAAGGAAAGCCAGCAGGACAAGCTCCTCCTGTCGAAGTAACAGCACCTCCTGACACTGAGGACGGCGGGGAGCTCTGGTAAAACCTTGCATGAGCCATTGTCGTGGGCTCTAGGCCTCCAGTTGGGACTCGTGGGAGGCATTGTGATGGGTCTAGGTCTTCAGCTGGACTCATGCAGGACATTATCGTGGGGTCCAGGCCTCCAGCTGGAGTCTTTGGGTCTCTAGGACGTGCACGGATTTCCCGCGCTCTTTTGTACTTAACTTTGTGTGATTACTATAAAATAATCCTATAAATTATGTGACCTATATTAAACTGTTTTCCTTTGCAAACTCTGACTACAACAGAAACGTCCATTCAATTACATGCTATCTGCGGTTCTCCTTGCGCTACACTGGCAGGGCTGAGTGGCTGCACCAGACAGTGCTCTCGAGCCTAGAATGTCTGCAGAGGAAGCTTGCTGGCTTCTGGTCTAGAAATGTGCTCTTCAGTACGGTACCTAGTGATAATGTGGCTATTTAAATGAAAGTAAAAATGTAGTTCCTTAGTTCCACTAGTTCTATTTCAAATGTTAAATAGCCACACGGACCTTGATACATCTATCTATCTATCTATATCTCAGAATATCTATAAATATATATCTATCTCTGTATGTTAATATCTCTGTCTTTATCTATCTATCATTATGGAAGGTTTTATTGGACAGGGATGACTTAGAGCATTCATTCAACATATAGACACTCGACACCAATAGTATTTTCTGGCCTTTTGATCCTAAACAAAACTAAGAAAACCACATTCTGAATGTGTAAGCATACTGCTCTGAGTGGAATTTTCACTTAATCCTCTCAGTGCTCTCTTAAGCAAGGCAACTACTCACAGTTGATAAAATGGAGGCACTGGGAAGTTACAAGTGAAAAATGCTGCAGGACAACATTTTCTTTTTAGAAGGAGCACTTTGGAAACATTGTGGAAAATACATATTGGGTGTGAGTCAGAAGGCTAGCATGTGGGTAGAACAACCCAAGCGCTAGACAACGAATGTGTACTAATTTCCTAGGGCTGCCGGAAAGTAGCCATCAAACCGGGTGTTAAGACAGACAGAAACGTCCTCTCTCTTAACCCTGGCAGAGTCATGCTCTCTCTGAAGTCTCCAGGGGAGAACACATCCTTGCCTGAGCTTTGGTGGCTTCTGCTTCCGTGGTCTGTAGTGCCATCACTCCAACCCCTGCATCCTTCATCACCTGGTCTTCTGCCGCGCGTGTCTCTGTCTGAATTTTCCTCTTCTAGTAAAGCTAGCTGTCGCTGGCCGAGGGCCATCCCGAGCCACGTCTTCCCTTGATCACATCTGCATGCATCCTGCTTTCACGTGAGATCACATTCACACGTACCCAGAGTCAGAACTCCAACGTACCACACTGGGGGTCACTGTCTAACCCTCAACAGAATGGCAGAATTGATACAAGGTCATGGAAGGATCAGGAAGGAAAGAAGGAAATAAAAATTTAAGAAGAAATTAGATGTACTTTAGAAATGTTTGTGAATCTTGAGAAGCCTGACATAATTAGGTTTGAGGCAGGAGTGGCCTGTGAGAGAGAAGACGGCAAAAGGCAGAAACCACTCTGGGTAAGAACATGACGGCGCCTGATGCTGGCACCCCCCTAAGCAGAGCTCTCCACTCAGGGGAAGGCGTGGGACAGGGGCCAACTTAGGCTGAGACTGTCAAGAAGGGCATAAAGAGTGAGGCCGAGCGGGGACAAACGGGTGCATAGATGCTCAGTGGATGGGAGAGGAAGAGCTGCCCACAAGAGGAACTGAGAACGAAGACGCCAAAAAGAACGCCTCGATGTAAGTGTGCTGTGGGGGGTAAAGTCAGAAGCATTTCTAGGCCCGAGGAGAGCTTAACAGCGCTGCATGTTTATAGGACGCCACTATAATAGAATGGAAATGATGACAGGACTTGGAAATTGGCAGTGCCACTGGCCGGGCAGGTGCCACTGGGGTGAGAAGAGAGTGAACTGAGGAGACTGTAGGGGACTGTGGGAACAAAGAGAATGTTATCAGCTCTGGCCTGGACTACAAAGGGAATTTGAGGCCAGCATGAGCCGCAGAGCAAAGTCCTGCCTCAAAAAAAAAAAAAAAAAAGAAAGAAAGAAAAAAAGGACAATGGAGGAAAGAAGTTTAAATAATAGCTATATATTGATGTGAGAGCAAGATTTCTTCATTTATTTCATTTAGTGTTGCTTATTTTGTTTAGCGTTGCTTGTTTCAGATGAGCGATACTTGAGCTGATTGGACACAGAGAGGATGGGGTCGAGAGGGTGGCAAGACAGAGCTTTCTGGCACAAATGAAGATTCAGCGTGCAGCAAGCTTTCTGAGAAGGAAGGAGGAACTGAGAGGACAGATTTTTGACAGGAGGCGAGACACATTTTCCCAGTGAGACAGTGAGAGAGAGCCAGCCAGTGACGAGTGTCTGGTAAATTTAGGAGGACAGGGAAGAATTTGAAGAAGTTCTTTCCTGATGGCTTCTATTTTCTTGTCATCTATAAGGTAAAGTCATCGAAGACAATAAATTTAAAGCATTTAAAGAAACTTTTATTCCTTTATGTCAGTGATATTCTTTAATATTTTATCCTCTGAGATTAAAATTATTTTTATCACCCATAGAAACATGACTGTATAAATCATTTTGCAATCATCCTAAAATTCATCTTCCATTATTTTCATCGAGAGATTTGCCCGTCTTTCTTATTTGTTTGAGTTATTATTATTTTTTTTAAATGTATTTCGTACAGGGTCTCACTACACAGCTCAGATTTGTAGTGATCTTCCTGTTTTCAGCATCCCCAGTGCTGGGATTATAGGTGTGCGCCACCACATCTGGACTTGGCCACTGGCTCAGTGCGCCACCACACCTGGTCTTTGTGGCTGGCTCAGTGAGCCCAGGGGCGGGGCTGGTGCCTCGTGTGGTGCCAGGGATCAAATGCCCTAAGCAGGTGCTTACCCACTGAGCTATCTCACCGGCCCTGTTTGAGCTACTCTTACCACTCCTGCTTGTTTTGGATCCAGAGAACTAAAGTTTAGGGAGGCTCAGCCTGTGACAGTCACCCACAGGTTTCTGAGAGGGCGAAGAAGTCAGGTTATTTTATTACTGCTTCTCACAAGTGATGATTTTATTTCCGATCAAACGACTTGATGATGTGTTGCCTCAAGAGACTCCATGAAAAATGGGGCAGGCTTTGCTCTAAATTTTACCAACAAATGAGATGAAGATATTAAAAGTTATGAGGACTGGATGATGTTAAAAGATGATCAAGTTATGATGCCAAATGGACTTGCTGCACTCAAAGAATAGTCCAAATAAGCAAAGGAGACTTTGAAAGAGCTGAAGTTAAAGTTCTGCATTTAGTTTTCAAAATAATTAATTGTCAGAATCTATGCCAAGTATCCTCAGAGAAAAGCCATGAGGGGTTGCTGGTAGTAGTGATATAAAAATGGATGATAAAATTATATTAAGAAAAATATTAGGCTGCTAGTGCAGGCAATGATAAATAGTCAGAAGGAAGAGAATGAAACCCAGGAGCACACCATCACATGTGCAAGTGTGGTATAGTGGTTCCCGCTTATTCATGGAAGAAGTGTTCTAAGACGCCCAGGGATCTCTGGAACTGTGGATGACAGAACCTCATGTGCACTGTTTTTTCTTATGTTCAGACCTATGGCAAAGTCCAATATAAGGTAATGAAATTTATGTGAATGTGATGTACCTGCAAGTGCCTGGCTGCCCTGTGCTCACCGTCCTCCTGGTGCTGATGTGAGGTGGGGCCATGCCTATGTGAGGAGATACAGTGCAGCAAGCCACATGACACAGCGTGAGGACTACAGGGCAAGGGCTTGGGGAACCCTGGCACCACCACACCACCACGCGCACTCTGGTGACATCAGGACCAGCGGGTGTGGCATAAACAGGGTGGGCTTGCTAGGCAGAGGGATGAACCAGGATGTGAGATTTCATTCCATGCACAGTTTAAAAGTTACGAATTACTTATTTATGACGTTTCCATTTACTATTTTAAATTTACAATTGACTATGGATAACTGGAACCTCAGAAAGCAAAACCATAGATAAGGGGAACTACTAACTGTAATTGAACTGGCATTGTAGATCAATAGGTAAAACAAAAGAAAAAATGATTCAGGTGCCTGGGAGATAGCTCAGCGGTCTACGCGCCTACCTGGCAAGTGCAAAGACCTGGATTTGATCCCTGGTACAGCATGCTGAGCTAACCCCAGAACCCCAGGCCTGCTGTCCTGCCCTGAATCTGGGCACGGGGGTACATGCCTGTAATCCTAGCACTGGGGAGGCTGACATAGGAGGATCACTAGGAGTCTGAGCTGCACAGTGCAACCCTGTATCCAGCAGATAAAAAATAAATACACACAAATTTAGAAAATGATTCAGTACATGGAGTAATTATCTGAATTTTTAAAAAAGGAAATATAGCCTTACCTCCATCATATATAAACTTTGAGCTCCTGATGAGTCAAAGATTTCAATGTGCAGGGGAAGTATATATTATGAACACTGCAAAAGAACATCTTTATACCTCCACTATGGAAAGATTTCTTAAATAAAACAAACAATCCTCATGAACCATTATGAAAAATATAAATGGAGCTACACTGAAATTAAAAATGTGATTACCAAAAGCGTCCTAAAGAAAATAGAAAATTCAAGGTACAAGCTAGGAGGTATATGTAATACACTGACATGACAGGTTAATATTCAGAGTATTAGATGTAGCCAATCATCAATAAGAAAAGATTTCAAGTCAATAGAAAAAGGCACAGAGGTGCCTCACAGGGAGGATCCAAGAGCAACCAATAAGCAAACAAAATGATGTTTAGCCTCATTAGTAATCAAGAAAAAATAAAATAATATCACAGTGAGGCACCATTTTATCCCCATTAGATTGAAAAAGCCAATTAGTTTTACAATATTAAGAATAGCAAGAAAGTGGAACTGCAGACCTCTTAAGCACTGCTGATGAGAATGCATATTGGTAAAATAAGACTGGATAAGAAATATATTTCTGGCAAAGATGAACATGTGCTTACTCTGTGACTCTGGTAAATTTCCTAGAGAAAATCCTGGACATGTGCCTCAGAAGGCAGGTACAAGAATATATACAACAAGCTTTAAAGGCCTAAAACTAGAAACACCTCAGAATACTTACCATTGGGAAAAGGATCCATGAATCCGTTAAAACTAGCCAAACTACAGGACTGTGGATAAATATTTGAAACAATACATAATGAAAAGGACACATAACAAAAATGATAAACAAAATGATTCTTTTTATATAGGTCAAGATTGGATAATATAGGCAATATGTGATTTAAAGACATGCATTTTATGCAAAAACTGATAAGCCAAAACAAGGCCATATTAAGTTCAAAATGGAGAACAGGGGCGCACCCTGGTGGGAGGGAGAGGGTCTATCAGCAAGGGGCTCACAGCGGGCTTCAAACGCATTAGAAATGTTTCTTCTCAAGTTGGCTAATGAGGACTCTGGTGTGTGAATATTTGTATATTGATTATTCCATAACTGTATAAGTACATGCCATAGGCTCTTAGAAAAAAGTAACTAAAAGTATACTTGTATGTGTAGGATAGTCCTCACAATTTAAAAAAAATCTAGATATGCAGTATTTATCCTTGAGTGACTATTTCTTAGCACAATATTTTCAGGGTCATTTATCTTATGACAGGATCTCCTTGTTTTCTGTAGCTGAGTAAAATTTCATCACATATGTGAGCTATTTATATGAGGTACCTATCTTGGTTACTTTTTTCTTGTTGCTGGGACAAAATATGCAACACCCAAAATTAAGGAAGGAAAGGTTTACTTAGTTCGCAGTTTATAGAGGTTTCAGTCCATACTGGGCCAGCTCCAAGGCAGGGTGGCACATGGCAGAGGACTACAGTTCACGGCAGCAGAAAACAACAAAACAACAAGAGCAAAAGGGAGGAGCAGGGGCCGAGCGCAAGCTTCTCCGTCCCTTGTGTTACACTCAGGCTATCTGGCCCAGGGCCAGTGTAGCATTCATACCCATAATCCCAGCATTGGGTCATGACTTAATCATAAACTCCAGAAACCACTTTATGACTGTATGAGGCTTTGGGGGAAATCTAGACACAAACCATAATAGTACCCAAAGTCATCCAACTCTTTGGAGAAAAGCAAAATGGGAGTTTGTTAGTGGGAAGTTGCTCATCAAAGGATCTAGAGTTTCATTCAAAAGGAAAATTCTAGAGATCTGCTCTATAATACTGTGGTAATAGTTAACAACTTTGTACTGTGCACTATAATTTTTTTTTTACAAATTGTGTTTATTTTGTGCTCTTTTATTTTATTCTTTAAACTTTTATTAGTACATATTTGCAGTACATAATTAGTACATTCACTGTAAGGAATCAGTACATGTACATAACATATTACAAATTGTTCATTTTCATCATATATACTACAATTTGTCTGTGCGCTATAATTTTGTAAAGAGGGTAGATTTCATGTTATGTGGTTTTTATAATTAAAAAAATGCATGGTTAGAGTATTCTAAGCAGTATGTGATCACTGTCAAGTAGTAGTCGTTCCTCAAAGTGTGGCCAGCAGTACACGACATCTCAAATCCACCCAGGGCACAGTGAATTCTCTCTGTGGGTGTCAGCACCGGTGTTGGTCAATGACCGCCATAATCTGCGTCAGGGTGGTAGGTGACCCTTAGACCATGGCAGAGCATTTTAAAGGAAAGCACAGTAGGATATGAAACAGACTGAGCTCCCGTTAAACGGATGAAGAGGTGTCCTTGGGCAGACAGAGGCTTATGTTCCAAAGAACCAGGATGTGAGAACTAATGTATCCAGAAAGCCCACAGCTAGTCTATCCAAGTACCCAGAAATCCTGAGTGACAGAATCTGATGTCTCATGAGGGGGTGAGTTGAGTCACACAGTTGCTGGTGACCATCTGCTAGAAAAATCACAGGAAAGTCTCATGGATTCAGTGACAACACTTATCAATTAAATTAACAAAAAATCCTATGCTATGCACTTAAGTTTCAGTAAAGACTCACTATATTCATTTCTCTACTCTGTGATAAATATTAGTGTGGCTTAGACTTGGGTGAAATGTTTCAATCTGGGCTAGAGGCCTCTGAGTGCCCTGACATCCTGACCTCGTGGCCTCCGCAGATGGAGCCATGTAAACTCCTGCTTGGGAAGCCAGGAGTCATATATGTCAGAGTCACAGAAATTTGCTTCAAACCAGCAACAGGTACTGCACGAAGTTCAGTCAGGGAGCATAGTCAAGTATGACAAAACGCAGACAGGAAAAGCGATCAGACTTTCAATTTCTCTCTTTCTTGTATATCATTCTTCCAACTCTGTGGCCACATGGTCTTTTTATGAACTGAGTGAGCCCACTGTCTTCATTCTTTTCCCTGCAGATGGGCGTCCTTGGCCTTCCCACGTGGTGCCTCACAGGCTGACGGGCAAGCTCAGAGCCACCTCCAGAGATATTGGTTCCCGGTGGAGTCTAAATGGGCTAAGATCGGATCAGGGTCCTCGTCCACTCTGCGTGGTCAGTAGCCAATGGTGTGTGCTAGAAATGTGGTCTCAGGGTCTGACTACAGAGGTAGAAGAAAGTTTTCAGAGGAATGGCGCGTAAATAAGTGAGAAGAAATTCCAAGTTTTTTCAAGCAAATCTCAAACTCACAGGACTGTTTTGAGGAGTCAGATCTTATAGAGCATATGGCCGTGGGCATCCAGCTACTGTTTGTTTCATCTCTTGTTTCTTTACCTCATTTCTAAGCCTCAGTTCTTTTTATGAGATCTAGAAGGCAAAACCTTTACTCTTTTCATGTGTGAACTACATTAAGATAATATGTGTGAAAGGATTTTGCAAACTTAAAGCACAAGATAAGCTACCTCTGTACTTGACCCTGGTCAAGTAACAGCAGGCATGTAGAGCTGGACTTGGCTGATGCAGATGGCTTCAAGCTCCCACTGCAATGGCTTGTTGCCCTCCAGTTCCCTGCCTTACCTTTGTAGGGCTGTCCAGTTCCCAGATGACGGAGGCTCACTGTGCCCTGGCACTGACCAAACCCTAGTAAGAGCCAGTTACTCATTTCCAGGTCAGCATCAATCCAATTTTATTGCTTTTATCCCCAGTTTTCTTTGCCCTTAGCTAGAGAGCAAAACCTGTGGGCAAACTGAAAGCTCAGCTGCCTCTTACACATGGTCAGGTTGGCCCACTGCATCCACTGTGGCTTTCTCATTCACAAGCAGTTAGTTGCATTTGCACAACTGTTTTGCTTTTCCAGCTACCTTAGTGACTACACTGGCTCAACGGTGCACTTATAAAGCACTCCTTAGTCATTATTCTATAGCTAAACAGTGATGAGGCTAGAAGCTGTTAATTCAGCTGTGTGTTAAGACATTGTCCCCACTCAGCTCCTTAAGATGCTTGCTTAATTTACACTGATCAAGGGCTGGGAGATAGATCAGCGATCTAAGAACCCACCTGGCAAGCACAAGGACCTGGGTTCGATCCCTGGCACTGCATACCACACCAGTACTGGGCACTGGCCATTGAAACTGGGTGTGGTGGTACACACCTGTAGTCTCAGCGCTGGGGAGGCTGAGACAAGAGGATCACTATGAGTCAGAGCTGCATAGTGAGACCTTTGCACCGAATAAATAAGTAAATATATAAATAAATAAATACATAAAAGATTTTAAAAATTACACTGATAGAACCCAATAAAAATACTGCACGAAATAAAATAGAGGAGCATAGACATTTTTTGCTATGTATAATTAGTAGGCATATTTATAGGGATATTTTATGTTTATATTGTTATAGTTTATATCTAGATGCTTCCCCAAAGCCTCATGGGCTTATAGACGAGGCTTTGGAGAGACAGTTGGATTATGGGGTTTAATCCTGACTTGCAGTTAGGAGATAGGATCTGGTTGGAGGAAGTGGTCCACCAGGGCACAGCCTCGAAGGCTGTATCCTCCTTCCTGGCTCTTCTTTGCTTCCTGCCCACCATGCTATTACTCTGCCATTCAGTCTTGCTTTGAAGCCACTGGACTATGGACTGTGAGCCAAACCAAATGGACTTCCTTTAAATTATGGGTGTAGGGCATTGCGTCTCAGTGATAAGAAATTAACCAGTAAGACAGGCATTACTGGAAATGAGGTGATGTGTGTAAGGGAATCTCCTTGCTAGATTCTGCTTCCTCTTTAAGTGTCATGACAACAACAACAACAACAACAATAAAATTAGTTGTTTTTGAGACAAGGTCTCTCTTCGAAGTTCAGGCTGGTTTCAAACTTATGATCCTTTTCCCTTAGCCTCTCTGGTATCACAGGAATTTTACCACCATGGCTGGCTAAAATTAACAATGTTTGAATAACATTCTCTTTTTAAAAATATGTAAGTCTAAAGCAACAACAACAAAAAAGATGCAATGCAGCACAACCTTGGTATTTGTAAAGATTTGCTGCGGTCTTGTCTGCCCTCAAAGTTGAAGCCATGCGGATGCTTGTATCATGCCCAACTTTCCCATGGACCATACTGATCACAATTTTTAACTTCCATGGAAGTTCTATTCTTCAGTGGCTTCTGTTCACAGAGAAGTACACCGGCTCTTGTTGCACGTGATTCCAATGTGGCAGCGCTGCAAGGAGGTAGAAAGCAGAGGCCAGGACCCTGGCTTCAAATCCTGACTTCTGAGTAGCTGAATGACCTTGGCAAGTTGCTTGGCTTTCTTACACCCTGGTTTCCCTTATTTGTCAGCTGGGGATTGCTATGATTTGAATGCAGACAGTGTCATCCAAAAGCTCATATGGTAGAAGCTCTGTCCCCAAGGTGGCCTTATTGGGAAGTCCTGTGGCCCTCTAAGGGCTGGGCATGTGGACAGTCTGCCCACTGGGGATACGCCCTCCAAAGGACTGTCAGAGCCCAGTCCCTGAGCCTTGCACTCTGCTTCTGGGCTCATGACAGAAGCGGCCGGCTCTGCCTTGTGTTCCCACGGGTATGTGCTGCCCTCGCCTGAGGCCCAACTGCATGAAGCTGCCTGGTTTGGGCTGCAAAATCAAGAATGGTGAGCCAAAATAAACCTCTGTCTTTCTGTTACTTGCCTTGGGTGTTTCATGATAAAAAGCTAAGACAAGGATCATAACAGACTTACCTCAAGGTATTACTGAGAGGACAGAGAGATAGAAGGTTTTTCTAGTACTTGGTACAGAGTAATTCTCAATATCACATTTACGAATCACAAAGTTGACTTCAGATACAGATTGCCCATGGGGTATGGTATAGGCTCAACAGGAAGCGATTTGAACATCAGAGAATTCAATTTGTGTCTCAGTGAAGTCCAGTTTCACGTCACAGGTATCTAATGTGCATCACTACTACTAATCCAAACTGTGATTTTTTTAAATCAGTGTGTCAGAGACCTATTATAGTTACAGCATTTCTCTCCAGATCCCACTTATGATAACAAGCAAAAACAAATGGCCAAAGATTTCCTGTGCAGTTCCTAAGATGTAATGTTTTGTGGGCAAATAATTTCAGTGTACTTGAACATTTCAAATTTGCTGTCACATACTGATCAGAAAAGAAAAGTGAAGGAGCAACAGGGAAAACTGCTTAACATGTTACAGCTTTGAAGTCCTTTTTGCAAACGTTAGGTAAACTTTGATATTTTACTTAAGCATCTGTCACTTGCCAGGAGAACTTGTACTGGAAATATCAAAACCATCCCAATGGGGCAAAAGCTGGCCCGGAGGCTGGGAAATTTGCTTCCTGAGAAAATATAATCTAAAGCACTATAAAGTCTGAGTTGGTGTGATTTTATGACAAAGCCAGTTATAGGCACAGCCACGCTCTACGAACTGAGAGCTAATTTAAGCTCACATCATTTCATATAATCTTCCTTGGGAACTAAATCCTTTGCTTCTTAGGTAGGTAAACTCCTTTTCGACTTCAAAGGGAGTTTCGCCTACCACAGAAACAGGTTCCTGGTTTTAGTGTATTACCCCTCTGTGATCTCTTTCTCTACTCTTCTTTTTGGTTCCTTCATGTCTGAAAATTCTGATGGACTACGTACGAATGGATAGATGCTACGGCCATGCCAGTTTGCATTCATGTCTCTCCCTTTTTGCCTCAACTGTTCTAGTAGATTTTAAGGAAAGTGGAGTTGCCACACTTCTGAGAAACTTCACATTGTAACAGGCATAGTTGTCTGTGTTTAAGACACCAAGGGCTATGTTATATAAGGAAGTATATGGTCTACAGCCCTGGCATGTTGAGTACACATCTTCTGTTTTGTGCCATTATGCTGGTGAAGTACTTTTAAATATATGTGTGGGTCATGTAGGAAGGTAGAGGCTGCACCAAACCACAGCAGCAATTATTTGATATTTAAAATGACTGATGAACAATAGCCCAAGGGTGCTTCCCACTCCTTTCAAATGAAAATGCCTAATCCATCTTCTTTCCCTCTCCAAATGGCGACCAGGAATCAGGCTTCCCTCCACAAGTCAAAACTAATTTTGCTCCATGGATTTATGCAAATTGATATTTCACATGAAGATGTCTCAATAAAGGTCAAGAGAATGTCCTGGACTGGATTGGGTTTCAAAGGCCAAATAGGAATTCCAGACACATTTGTTTTCATTAACTTTGCGCTGCACTCTGGATGCACAGGGCTTAGGAAGAGTCACCTCTGCAGGAAGGCCTGCTCCCCGCTGCCTGCTGCCTACGCCTGGTGGTGCCTGCCGCTAGAAGCCCAGTGTGACCAGTCCTCGGCCCTCCTCTTCCCTGCTGCTCACCACTGTGCTCCAGCTGGGGCAAGTGATGCCAAGCCCAGTGATTTGAGTTGTGGTTTTAATTACTTGAGATTATGCGATCATACCTAGGATTTTGGCAGCAGTAGTTAGAACAGAGTTATTAATGATGATCAATTACGGCCAGGTGGGCTTTTTGACAGCTGATTTTTACCTGACAATATATATAAGAGCTTTAATTAGATAAATAGAGCTAACAAGCTGACCTCACCATCTGCTGTCATTTCTCTTCCTGGACAGAGCATTGTCTTCATTGTGTATGAGATTGCAGCCCTCCTTGGCGCTGGCCCCGGCCTCCAGCCCAGAGCCCAGCTTAGTGTTCATCTGTCAGGAAAGCCAGTCAACTGAGCACCTACTTATAGGCTGTTAAAGCTCCATGATCAGAATCCAATTTTCCAAAACCAGTTGGTGAGGATCAAAACAATTCCATTGTTATTTCCCACTCCTTTCAAATGAAAATGCCTAATCCGTCTTCCTTCCCTCTCCTTACCAAAGGGAGTAAGTGTTCTCTTTTATCCAGTTAGCAATAGCTTCACATGCTGAGGTCATAAATGCTTCCTTCACTGTGGTGGCTGGTGACACTACAAGGCCATGGAAGGATGATGACTGAACCCAGGCAGTCGTGGACTTCTGAGCCTGACTCAGGTCCCTTTCAGCCCTGAGGCATTAGTGTGGGTACAAATGGCTCACAGATGGGGTTCCTATCTCTTTGCCCACGTCAGACACTGTCCTTGGCTAAAAGGAACTACCTTACCCTGTAATGTCACCACAGCCTCACCTTCCCTAGCCCCCAGCAGATGCCATCCAGTGATCACAGAGTTGAGAAGGTCCGTCTCCTCATCTCAAGCTGGGACAGCTGTCTGTGGAAGGCCACCTCTGCCCAGCCTTCTGTGGGGTCAGGTGAGACTTCTGTACCAAGAGCACACCAGTCCATCTCCCCCTCTTCCTACCCTTGCCTCCCTCGCCCCTCATGATCTGTTCTAGAGCCTCCTGGTAAAACTACACAAAAATCTCTTAAGCAGTCTGCTTTCTGAATACCCAAAATACAACACACAGCCCTGTCACAAGAGCTCACTTGCAAACAATTACTGGACGTGGTCCGAGTTGAATTTTCTGTCCTAAGACGGAACCACATTTCTCTTTGTCTCTCAGGGGGGTAACAGAGACATTGTGGTTCTATCACACTTGGAACTATGGGTAGAGTGTGGTGGAGGCCACAGCTTCTCTGGGAATTCACTTTCCATACTTGCATGCAGTTAGTCAGGATTTCAGGGCACTATTTGACCAGGCAGTGCTTCCTGCTCATTTCTATGGAGCACCCTTTCTACTTCCTTTTTCTAGTCAGCTGCTCTAATTCCTCATTGCTACCTGCAGTGCTCAAAATTACTCTGACAGTTTGGTTTTGAAAAAGCAAAAATGGAAATGCTTGTAAGACACTTAGTCAGAGTTATCAATTAGGTTACAGAACAAAGAAATTCTGAACTCAAGAAGAGATGTGAGGGCTGGCTAGATAGCTCAGCAGATTCCTGAGGTTCGATCCCTGGTGTACTGTGCTGGTCCTGCCCCAGGGCGTGCTGAGACAGGGACTGAAACTGGGCATGGTGTACCTGCCTGTAATCACAGCGCTTGGAAGGCTGAAAACAGGAGAATCACTGCAAGTCCAATCTGTGTAGTGAGACTCTGTAGATCCTGTACTAAATATATTAAAAAGAAGAAGAAGAGGAAGAGGAAGAGGAAGAAGAAGAAGAAGAAGAAGAAGAAGAAGAAGAAGAAGAAGAAGAAGAAGAAGAAGAAAAGAAGAAGAAATGTGAGTGCTAGCATAAAAGGGCTATTATAACCTGGGAATGGGATGAAGCCATTCATGGCAGGAGGAAAACAGAAGAGGCGCAGCCATGAGTTTGGGTGTCTTGAGCCAGAGTTCTAGGAGGGGAGGTAGAGCCTGCATAGGAGACCACCAGAGAAAGGGAACTACGAAAGTGTTACATCCAGGCACTCAGGGTGCTGTGGGCAGGAGCAGGTCACCAACCATAGGTTTTTATTTCTTTTTAAAATACAATAGCTCTGGTGATGTATAATTCCCTATCAATTTCACATTTTAATGTACATCTCAGACCTGTGTACCCAGTCCCTCTATCTGATTCCAGGTCCTGTTCATCCCTTACCCCTCACAGAACAGAAACTACATTTTTTGTCACCAGTCAGTCCCTGTCCTCTCTTCCCCTTGATCCTGGCAATTCTAATAGAGTTTAGGTCTCTATGAGTTTGTCGGGACTGAATGTTCAATGGGAATGGAATCACGCAATATGTGGGCGTTTGGCACTGGCTTCTTTCACATGTTTCAAGATTCTTCAGGTAGAGGCATTATCATGGTATTTCATTCCTTCTTACTGCCAAATAATACTCCATCATGTAGTATTACATATATATAATATACCATGCTTGCTTATTCCATAGCTGGTGAACATGCGGGATGTTTCCACTCTGGCTATTATAAATAAGCTTGCTATGAGCATTTTACGTAGATATGTTTTTTCCTCAGGTCTATTGTCAGTTTTGAGTATCTATCTAGGAGTAGAACTGCTAGGTCACAGGGTAACTTTAAGTTTACCCATCTGAGGAATTTCTCAACTGCCTTCCAAAGTGGCTTCACTCTCTCGCCTTCCCACTACCAGTGGGGTCCAAGGGCTCCAATTTCTTACTTGTCAACACTTGCGTTGCCTGTTGTTTGATGGTGGCTATCCTAGTTGGTGTGAAGGGGTACCTCATCATAGTTTTGGTTTGTGTTTCCCTCACGACTGATGATTCTGGGCCTCTTTTCATTATTTACTGACCACTTATAGATCTATTCTGGAGAGCTATTTGAATCATTTGCAGATTTTTGATTACTTTGTCTTTTATTGCTTAAAGAGTTCTTTATCCTGGAGAATATACAGTTTACAATATTTTCTCTTATTCTCTGGGCTCTGTTCAATTTCCTACTGGTGCCTTTTGAGGTATACAGTTTTCAATTTTGGTGACATCCACCTCACCTTTTTAAATTTTGTTGCTTAGTGAGTGTCTCAGTTACTTTTTCTTCATTGCTGGGATAAAATACCTGACACCAAAAATTAAGGAAGGAAAGGTTCATTTAGCTCAGTTAGTTGAGGTTTCAGTCCATACTCAGCTTGCTCCAAGCCAGAGTGGCACATGGCAGAGGGCAGCCATTCAGGCTGGTGGAAAACAGCAAAGAGCAAAGGGTGAAGCAGTGGCTGTGGCAGCTAACTAGCCTCTTTCCCCTCCTTATACTATAATGCAGATTATCTGCCCCAGGGAGAGTGTAGCATTCATCCCCATAATCCCAGCATTGAATCATGAATTAATCACAAACTCCAGAAGCCACCCCAAGAATGCATGAAGCTTTTTGGGAGACAACTAGACACAAACTTTCACAGTGAGACAGGGTTTCCCTAAGTTGCTAAGTTGATTTGGCTGGGCTTGTGATCCTCTTGCCTCAGCTTCCCAGAGGGCTGGGATTACAAGCATATGCTACCACGAGCTTTGAATGCTGTTGAAAGTGAGTAAAGTCCAGGCAGAAATGATTACAGGTTTGGTCCCAGAGAAGTCAATTTTGATCTTGGAAGGAGATTTACAATGTTGAGGCTGATCGAGTAAATTGTGAGTGAGGTCTCTGATGTGTGAGAGGAAAACTGCTTCTACTGGAGAGAGCTGTTGCCAGCCAGGGAGGTGTGTTCAGGGGATACAGCTTTGAGGCAGACAAGGAGGCCAAGGAAAATTCAGGAAAAAAACCTCAGAGATCCAGAAAGGTTCACTGACCCAACTTTGGAAGTCAGTCAGAAAAGGCCCAGGGAGGACTGCGACTAGCATAGACCTGGTTGACACAATCCTTTGGGGGAAGCTGATATAAGTTCTCACTGAGCCTTTCTTTTCACACCAGTGGAACAGGAGGCGAAATCCTGACAGGAAACTAGATAGTGCTGGCTGCCTGAAGAGGAGAGAAGCAGGACCCCCCTCAGGCTGTGGCTAGATGGAGATGAACAACCACTGTGGAATACAGTACTGGCCATGTTTGGGAGCTCCCCTGGAGGGCAAGAGGAGTGAGTTTTTGGTCGCAGCCCTCCCTAAGACACAAAAGTTTGTTACATATACTGTTAGATATTTGCATGTCTCTTAAAAGAATGCTTCAGATAAAATCCTTTGGACTAGTGGACTGATACAATGTCAAGTCAATCTACGTATCTCATTTGTTATCACTTTTATGCATATATACTGCATCTAAGTGGCTTGAAATATGAATTAGATCAGCTTAGATTTTGGGGAAAAGAGGGTAATCTTTAAAAAGCATTTTAAGGCATTATATTTTTAAGTACTTTTAACATGCACATGCCTCATTGCAAATAGACTTTCAAGCATATGTAAAAGTATGCCAATTGTCTGTTTTGATTTATCCGTTTACCCATGAATGCTTACTGTAGCACAAAGATTCAACAGGGAGCCCTTGAAGACAATATTTAATTTGACTGAATTAGAAAACTAATTTTTCTACTTCAAATTGCGCATGTTAGGGTTCATCCTGAACTACTTGGGTACTATGGACTATATTTGATAGAAAACTACTGCTCACAACATGAAAGAATCCTAAAGTTCTAGGATGCGTAAGCGGGTCTTCCCATGACTAGCTATTTCCGCCTCCAGTACAGGGTTTCTGATTTATCTTTTGGAATTGTGACGACCACTGAATGCGTGAGGATTAGTGTGTTTACCTTTAAGATTTAAAAAATGAACCCTGGAAGGGTGTTTAAGACCATGTAACAGGCTCACAGTAATCGCTGAATGTAAGGTAAGAGGTCGCTGAGGCTGGGAAAAGTCAGAATAATGACACTGCTTTCTTTTCAGATTTCCATATTCAGATCAGCGTCAGGGAGTCTGGCCTGGTTGTGATTGCAAGGAAAGCAGGAAACTTATTCTTTCTGGTATTGTCCTTTTTAGCTTTTATCACTGAGAGCTAGTAGGTACATGAAGACAAGTTTTCTCAGCATTTAAGCTCATAACCCCAGATATAGCACCAGTGATCTGGACACTACTTATAGTACGAAATATAAAAGGGGCTCTAGGGAAAGGCCAACCTCCAGGGCATTCTGTGAGCATCTCTGCCATCCAGTTTTTGTGGATGCCTAATAGGCCTTGGCCCCTGGCCTACAGCCCAAGGCCTGGTTCACTAGCTGTTTCTTGGCCCATCTGATGGAGTTCCCAAGGTTGGGAGATGAAGCCTCCCTGGTACTTCAAAAATATTGAAGGAAGAAATGGTAAATGCTACCTAGAGCCTAAAAAAATACATGAAAGGCTCACTGAGGACCAGTTAATCAGGAAAGATATCTCAGAGGTTGTCCCTCTGTGCTTTTGATTCAATAATTATTTATTGGATTCATTATTCTTTGGAGATAGAAATGTTTGAAAGTTTGGCTTCTCTCTACTCAGAAAGTTATCAGCTACATCAAATAAGTGTTTTAGAAATAAAGAGTCCTATAATGAAGGGCTGGCCAGATAGCTCAGTGGATTAAAGCACTTTCTTGGGCAGATGCAGGGACAGAGGTTCAATCCCCAGAGTGCCTGGGCACACTGAGATGGTGACCAAGACTGGGTGTGATGGCACGCGCCTGTAATCCCAGCACTTGGGAGACTGAAAACAGGAGGATCACTATGAGTTCCATCTATGTATTTAGACCCTGTACTAAATACATTAAAAAAAAAGAAGATAAAGATTCCTGTAATGAAATCTACCAAGGCATTAAAATGAACCCTTCCAAATATAGGCTCAGGTCTAAAGAGATCTACTTTATGCTGAATAAGCCAGAAGACTACCTAACTTTCTTTCTCTCAGTAGACCAGCAATTTAACTTTATTTTGTACATTTTTAATTAAAAATATAAACAACACAGACTAAAGTGCCTGCTTAGGCAGAGTGCAGCAGCTGGGGTTCAATCCCCAGCATGCCATGCTGTCCCTGCCCCCTGGGTACACTAAGACTGCGACTGAGACTGGGCATGGTGGTGCACACCTGTAACCCCAGCCCTTGGGAGGCTGAAAACAGGAGAATTACCACGAGTCCAATCTATGTAGTGAGACCCTGTACTAAATACATAAATATACATATATATACACACACACTAATTAAAAAATAAAAAGAGAATACAGCATACTAAAAATACATTTCTTAATCAAGCATACTTGATATATACAAATTTTAAGGGGAGAAGCAAAAAAAGGAAAAAGATTGATATTTAAATGTAGACTACCTAGATGAAAAAGGACTTAAAAATATCATTAAAATCTCTATTTTTCTGTGACTAATATCCATATGGTTGGAGTACAGTCACTATGGAAATGATTTTGTTATGTTTGTGTATGTTATATTTTACTGGTAATTTACAGAACGGCTTTTAAGGCCCTGGCAGACATAATGGTTTTTGAAACAAGATTTGATAAAAATCACTGCTAAGGTGCAATAGACCTTAGCTGACAGTCCTCCAAAATTCAAGAAAAGGGGTAGTTCCCAGTAACACTTTCTTGTCACCCAAATGCCTTAACACTCACATTTTAAACTTTTTTAAACAATGGTTATAGCACCCAACTTCATTACTGAACTAACTTCCTTTTTGAAAAAGATTCTGACTTTATAAAATTAAGAGAAATAATGAGCAGCAAAGATATCAAAGGCCTCTTAAGTACATGAACAATATTACAGAGTTCATCAAAAATGTGTACACATTGTAGCAGTTTGTCATACTAAGAAATGCCTGGAAGCTCATGGCCACCACTTTGAGTGCCTCTTGTAAGTGTAGAGGTGAAAGGTAACTTGCATTAACATTGTGTTGTCTCAGTAAATTCTGCATGAAAATATTTACACAAGTTTTTCTTTCCTGATATATATACATGCTAGGTAAACTCTATATTTTAGTGGAGAAAGATTTATTCCTCTACAAGTAATAATGAACCAGTTAAAATAATAAGTAAATGTATTGCAAAGATGAGGGCCTCAGGGCCATTAAGGAAATAACATAATGGTTATTTGGCACCTTTGGCTTTGCTTGCTGATTTCACTTGCTCTCAACCTCAGTCACTCTCTTCCATAGCACCCACTGGACTGCTGATGACTTAGAATTGGTCTAAAATTATAATGTTCAATACTCCACTCTTGACTTATGTGTTTTTTCCCAACTTTCACTTTCCCCTCTTTGGTCTTATCCAAATAACATATCCAGTCACATTCCTGCAAGTCTTTAACAGGTCTACAAGTTTGAACCAAGAAGTCATCCTTAATCTGCCCTCTTGAGAGTTAGACTTTGGCCAGTGATTGCTGCTGAAAAGCCAAAACAATGCAGTGACTGACATCATCACAAGTTCATTCTCTTCAATCTCAGTTGACTCTGCCCTTCCAATCATTCATTGCAATGGATGATTCTAATACTAGATGCATCTGACTTGAATGCATTTTCTGAATGGCATACAGCACGCCACAAACTTTAAAGAATATTAGGATTGTCTTTAAAAGCTAGTACCAGGAATTTCGGATGAAAGGAAATTAGTCTGTGAGCTATTACCAGGCAGCAGGGCTGCTCAAGTACTTTTGACTTCAACTCTGCAGCAACCAAGTGCTCAAGGATCAAAGTTCAGGAAGAACCTGAGCCTTTTAGCCTACCGTGCCTGAAATCACAGCTGAGCACGATGAGGTGGAGAAAGGAATAAAACAGGTTCAAATGTACTAACTGTAACATTACAGGGCCAGTAGTAAAAAACTGTATGTGTGTGAGGCTAAGGCTCTAACTAATGAGCTCATTTCTACAAAATGTTTCAACTCTTACAAGTATTAAGGCGGCTTCTTCACATGTGGAGTGCCAGACACCGTGGACCCTGACGCTCACCCGTACGAGGCACCGCAGAGTCAGGCCTGCACCTGCCTGGCTCGTGCCCCTGCTTCTCAGCCTTTGCAATTTCATGAAGCTAGGAGGGGAAAAGTGGAGAATGGCCATGCATTGTTTTAATTGTGCAATAAAGAGACTGCACGGGAAAAAATACCCGCTCATCTTCACTAATAGGTCACAAATAGAGCACACCGTAACATCCTAACATAGACTAAATTTAGAAAAGTTTTGGGAATTTAAGACAGCATATAGGGGACGATCAAAATGTTCAATGAGTATTTAAAATATTAATGAAACTCTATTACAGTAAAATATATATTGTCATTACTCCTCTCAAAATATTCTCCTTTGCCTCAAATACACTTCTCCCATCATTTTCTTCCCACTTTCTGAAGCAGTTTTGGAGCAGGTCCTCTTCTGTGAATATCTTTACGGAGTATGATAAAAAAAACATAGTGAATGCTACTGCTGAGTATCATCCCAAGGAAAGGCAAACTTGTACAAAATAAATTCAGGTATATCCTCACCTCCTTATTCTCTGGGCCAGGTACCAGGAGAGTCCTGGCTGTTCTCCACAGAAACAGTAACCACAGAAAGCAAATGTTTTCACTCAATTCTGCACAATAAGGAAGCCATGACAGTGTAACTAAAGACATTCATGAAAGAGGATGTCCAGAAGTGCTGTGGAAAGTGGCAAGAACATTGGGATAAATGTGTCAAAATGAGAAATGTTTTGAGGGGGATTCATTGCATTGGGGCTTTTACTGCAGTATTTTTTTCTATGTCTATTTCCTATTATCTTTTACTTTGCTCTTTATATTTTGGGTTTCTTATATAAGAAAAATCACATGAACTTAAGCTTGTGAGCCTAATTTCCTTCATTTAATACTATTGCCTTAAGGTGTACTGACGTTTTTACCATATAATATTTTAAAAGCATAAACTTTTAAATATAATACATATATAAAT
Source organism: Octodon degus (assembly GCF_000260255.1). Taxonomy (NCBI): domain Eukaryota; kingdom Metazoa; phylum Chordata; class Mammalia; order Rodentia; family Octodontidae; genus Octodon; species Octodon degus. The sequence continues at coordinate 1,047,636 of NW_004524591.1, forward strand.
TCACTGTATATATTATCATATCATATATATCTATATCATATTTTTATTTTTCTCATTTTAAGATGTTTGAAAATCTCCTATGGGGCCTACACTGGCACTGGGGAAATGCTCCTGCCTGCCAGCGTAGCACGTTCTTTCTGAACCTGAAGCACTGCCTTTCTGTTCTCAGTCTACTGTTCTGGGATGCCGCTCTCCTCACTCCCTCCCACTCCAGGGCTCTTCCTTCTCCAGCTCCTTCCCCTGTGGTAGTCTCCCTTCATTCACAGAGCTGGGATCCTACAAAGGGCCTGAACTCCTTTTCTTAGCGCTTACCTTTCTTTCCCACCAGTCCTCTCCTTTCACTCCCTCGCTCCCCGATGACAGCTTGATCTCAGAGAGTTTAAGCTCTGCCAAGTGGGAGGGAGGTAGAGAAAGGAGAGACCAGCCTGCCTACTACTCACGCACCTAAAGAGATCGTGCCAGTGTCCCCAGCACCGGCTGTGGCCACGGCGCCCCTGCTCCATGCCTGAGGCTGCTCCCACTTTTCCAAGTCTAGGACTTTCCCACTTCTAGAAATGCTGACCTGGCTGTTCTTTGGCTTTCTTGTCTTTCCATTTCTATTATAACGTTTTGAAAAAAAAAAAAAATAGAAAAGTCATATAGCTTTGTTCTTAAAAATTTAGAAAATTCAAAATATAGTTTCAATATCATTTCCCTTATAACTATTATCAGTTTGCTGAAAATACAACAAAAATCTAAAGCATGCAAATTTTCAAATGTACATGCAGCAAACCTATGCATATTTTAAATTATGTCCTAATTTGCATTTCATACAATTAGTTTTTCCTTGTTATCTATCTTTAAAAATATTCTGTCTTCCAAGCCAATCCATTGGCTAGAGGAATAATATCTTTTAACCATCTCTTTACTATTAACATTTTTATTACTTAAAAATTTTGCCTGATTCTCCAAATGTTTGTGCCCCTCTTTGGAATACTTTCTTAGCATAAATGTACAATGATGGGATTGCATGGCTCATAGGACGTAACTATTTTTAGAGTGTTGGTCCACACTGTCAAACTGAGTTTTTGAAAGGTTATCATAACTTCATGCTTCCAATTACATCAATACATACACTTTTCACCATATTCTTCCAACAGTTGAATGCTCTGATTTTACACATTTAGTTAACATAAATAACAAATGTTACTTCTCTTTTGCATTTTTCTCTGCTTAGTAGAATGGTTAATTACTTTGCCACATGTTTGTAGTTATCTTTTATAAATTATCTATTTATCTACTAGCACATTTTCTTTCCTTTCTAATATTATGCATGTTCATACTGTCCTGATAATTATTTTTAAATGAATTTGGATGCATTTTTCAAAAACAAAGATATTAGCATGGTCTTGTTTGCTGGAGATGTTCTCTCAGTCTTGTTGCTCTTTTCTTTTGGCTTCTTCTGTGACTTGCAGAAGTTTTGAAATGTAATCCTGTTCATTCTGCTGACTTTTGGTAAATTCTTAAGCTTAAAAAATCACTAACCACAGGGGAGTAAAAAGGAAAGACAGAAAAATGCTGTTGTCTTATGGTCTGAGGTCAGTAAGTACTCAATTAAGCCTCCTCTTCAGCTCAGCTGTCAGCACAGCTCGCTGAGTGGGTCAGCAGTTGTGGACAGCCGCCCCGACTTCCTCACTAGGAGCAAGGGCTGAGCGAGGCCACGTGAGACGGCCAGTCTGGCTGGGCAGCTCCGTGCTTGAGGGCAGCAGCTCTTCCTCTGGTTGGATAAAAAGATTTGGGGAGTGGTATGTGGTAAGGGCTGAGCCTAAGGAGGGCATGGACAGAGACTGAAGGGAGGGCAGACTGATTTGTAGAACAACTTTGCCAATTTCTTCACTGTAGACCCAAGTCCTCTCACTACTCACTGTGCATTTATTACGTTTTCCTCTTATTGCGAAACAACCTGGCATACTTCAGTTATTCTGTAGTCAGTCACATTGAGACTGGTGGATACTTGCATCCCAGTGAAGGAATGCACAGTGATGACACAAAAGATTGACCCATGAAAAAAGATGGAACATTTTAAACCCAGGGAACCCATTTCAAACCCAGCAGAGCTCCTTTTAGAACTCTACTAGGGAGTTCTGGTTAGCGCTGCTCCTAACAGCAGGGCTAGCAGCAAGGAGCAAGTCCACTGGGCCCATCCCAAAGGGCATAACACGAAGAAAACTGGCTGGACTTAAGGTGATCACTTTGCTCCAGCAGTGTTCCTACAGGCCTGGAAACACCTCTGCTTCCCCTGCTCTGACCTGTACACGCATTCCTCTTAGCAGGCACTAGCTGCCAGACTTCTAGGTGCTTTACAAAGGTCCAGACCCAGTTGGTTACTGGCGCACACACATTTCTTTTCCTCTTACTATTCTGTAAAAGACAGTTGAGTTAGCTTACAAAGCAGCAGCTAGCTAAGAAGCGCCTGAGGTAGAGCTGGGCAATCGGCCTGCTATAAAAATTAACGTAAAGGTAGGGGGTTTCTTGGTCAAAACTCAGGGCTGAGATGCAGCCCCTGTCTACATTTAGGGCCGCATTTCTGGGAACTTAAAAGTGTAGGAACTGCTTTCATTTTAAAATCAGTTTCTTTTAAACTCTGGAAGCCGATTAACTGGTCTAGACAGCCTGAGTTCTAGTTGGCCATTTTAAACCCAAGTGGCCTCTTGTGATAGGTGGCCACTGAGCTGAGCAAATGCCTGAGCACTGCTTATCCCTGAGGAGTTCTGGACTGAGGCCGCACGGTATTCTACTTCCTGAGACCCCTTTGGCTACCGGGAGCTCTTTTAATTCTTGTATTTTCCAACAAACACTTTCCCTTTAACCTCCCTTCCTTCAGTCCACAATTTCATTCTTTGACTTTCTGAAACAATGGGCTCCATTTGAATGATGAAAATGTTCCACTTCCAGTAGACGTGTGTAATACTAATTTGGGGCAAGATCAACATGTTTTATGTTTCTATGACAACATAATTGTAGCTTGCATAGTTTAATATTATAGTTATTTACTTGCTCAAATAAGACTTTTTCATTCCCTCTGGAATGAATCTTTTGGGTTTCTAAGTGCCTATCTTACCCGTTCTCTTAAAGATGTGTAGTCTCTCTGGAGTAAATTCAAAACATCAGCCACTTCCTCCGCTTCATCTTGGAGAGGATTCATTCAGTGAGGAGACTGCTGCATTTCCTGTGGCTGCTGGTCTCATTTAGGTGTTTGCCTCCTCCTGTGCTGTGAATGACAGAGAGAAACTGAATGGGAGGTGCTACATGTGTTCAGGACGCTATGGATTGCTTGCAAAGAGACTCTTAAATGCCTTCCTAGCAGCCTCTTCTCTAGGATTAGGCATTTTCAGGTGTTAGCCTACATCTTAATGCCTAGTATATTTAATCTCACCTTTTCACTCTTTGTCAGGATATCAATTTATTTAGCACAGAATTTATAGCATTTTCTCAAGATTTAGGTAAGACAATATTTCCTTCTACATATTAAGCAAAATTAAAGAAAATATTGCATCAGTTTCTAATCTCAACAAAAATTGTCACAAGAATATATTGCTAGTACAATACTTTTGGGAAATAATTTGCCAGTATTCCAGTATTCTAGTACAGGAGACCACAATATGGCAAACAGGACTCCAAAATAGGACCGTAAGACTCCAGAATGGCTCAGTCCATAGCAGGCCTCACTGGTGAAGGGTTACTCTGCGCTGATTACCTTGAGGATGAGCAGATACTGGCGAAGCTCTGAAAACAGAAGTTACCCGTCTGTAAGAGAAGCTCACATCTATAAAGCAAATCTCCACTGGTAAGGGGCCTTCCTCTGTGCCAGAAATCAAGGGAGACCAAATCGGGACAAGGCAGAGACTGGAATCTTCAACACACTTTGCTTTTGTTTAATTTTTTCCTGTTCAGGCCACCACACTGGCCTTTCTTCTACCTCTTCTTTGAACTACTCATTTTTTCCTGGTATCTCCCACACGTACACGACATACACAGACTTCAGTTTTTCTCTAATCTGACTTATCTACTGGGGCTCTACTAGGAAGCATACAGGGTATGGAGGAAATTAGTTTTCATCTTACATAAGAGAACATCAAAAAGCCATCATCCCTTTACCTTTGCCATTTTGGCGAAATCTATTTTAAGGAGATAATGCAAAACATAGGAATAGCTACACACAGTGAGAAGGTCTCAGTGGTTCTATTTGTTTTTTGTTTTTCTGTATTTTAAGGGAGGGTCTACAGGGGCTTCAGGGTCTCACTACTAGATTGGACTCCTAGTGATTCTCCTGTTTACAGCCTCCCAAGAGCTGGGATTACAGGCATGGGCCACCACACTCAGCATGCCCTGGGGGTGGGGCTGGCATGGCAGGCCTGGAGATCGAACCCCTGGCCCCTGCACCTGCTTGGAGGTGCTTTAATCTGCTGAGCTATTTGGCTGGCCCGGTGGTTATATTTGTGGTACTAAAACTCAGACATAAAACAATATCCATTAATGGGCAAATGGCTATATAAATTGTGGAATACTTTTTGTTTTATACATGGATGTAATAAAATTTTTCAAGAGAGGTAAATGTTCAACAAAAAGTAAGGGTAGCATTTCTAGGATCATTATGTTCACTGCGATGTGCAGCGTACATGCTGAGAACTGACACCGAAGCCCAGGAATGGGTTACCCTCTCACAAGTCCTGTTCCTGTTTCTGTTTGCCTGTCTGCCTCTCTCCGAGGTGCTTCACTGCCCACATAGTTAACCAACAAAGTCAGCCTTGCCTGAGAACAATAAGCAAAACAGCAAGGAGCAATACCAGCCACAGGCCTTGTAATCCATCCTTCTTTAGGGTTACAGGAATCAGAAATGTCTGAAATGTCTGATAACCTGTAGACAACATTAAAAGTGTATCAAGATCACCCATTACTATGAGAATCAATGACTACTCCTAAATCCAGATACCACAGTATTTTTTCAGTTTGGTATTTCATTTATTTTTATTAGTACTAGAAAATTATACAAGCATAAATTAAATGCTGTCACTATATTTTATAGTGACAAGTACTTTGACAAACATAAAACTAGCATTTGGTAGCCCACTAGAAGAAATTCAGATAGACTGTCTAAAAAAAAAGTTAAAGAAAACCTTCAACAGCACAGATTTTGCAATCCTTGATGTAGAAGTTCTTAATAATAAATTTTATATGTTTACAGAAGACAAATCAATTATGTTGCACCATATTCCATTCTCTCTTTATAGCATTTTATGTTTGAGTATAATGCAAGTTATTCTCTAAATAGGTAAATAAAGCCATAAGATCACAAAACCTACTGCTGTCAGATGAATTTGTTCAATAACATGTGTTAGTTTATACTATACTACTATCAAATTTGTGGACACAGAGCAGCACTGTAGAAAAGAACGCTGAAACTTGAAAGTTACATTACAGACAAGCAAAACAGTGACTATGTTTCTCATGAATAATTTTTTGTGAAAATTAGGACATTTTTAATACACTCAAGTGAGATTAACTACACACACACACACACACACACACACACACACATATATATTTTTTGGTGGAACCAGGTATTGAACTCAGGCCCTTGCGCTTTCCAGGGAAGCTTTTATTCTACTGAGCCATCTCCCTGGCCCCAACTATATATTTAATAGATGAAATAAAATATAATGAAAGTATAAAAAGCTTTGTACAAAAATGATTACTGAAATTATAGTCATAGTAGAAATTTCATTTGCCAAATATACAGATATTTGAATGTTATGTATATATATATATATATAGAGAGAGAGAGAGAGATTAGAGACAGAGATTAGAGACAGAGAGAGATTAAAGACAGCGAGATTAGAGACAGAGAGGACACAGAGAGAGAAATGATGAAATGTGGTATGTTTCTATTAAATTCTACTCACTTTCATTAATACTTTTACCCTTATGCAGACCTAAAAAAAATCATATTAGTGCATTTTTCCATTGCTAATCTTTTTTTCTCCATAATTTTATTGATAAACCCACAGTCTTTATATAATACTAATGGATACCTATTCAAAGTCCCACCTTAAACAAAACTCCAACATTGCCATAAAATATGATCTTGTCCTTCTGAGACATTAATATGTCTGTCAAGATGGGGCACAGTGCAGCAGAAAGCACTACATGCAGCTCTGTATAGACTATGTTGGTGATATTTGGGAAGTCAACAATCAATAATATAGAAAAGCCACATAACATATGAATACAGAAAAAGAAAAAAGGAATATGTAAAAAAAAGTTAGAAGCTGATATTCTATGTGTTTTTTAAAACTTTGATATGGTTTTCTTATGAGAGCAAGGCATACTTTAATCACTAACAGAGTCCATTTTTGTATAAGCCACTTTTTAATGTGAAAAGGGCAAATCAAGGCGGCCTTCTGCAACTTATGGTCTGTTTTGTCTTTTGCAGAGCAATCACTATCAATCCAGAGAGAAACTCGCAGGGGAAGCTGAGCTATTATGCTTGTAGACTTAGACCAGTGATGGCCTCAGTCGTAATAAATATGCTCTAAAATCACTTTATGATGAGAAACAATCAGTACATTGACAATGACCTTTAAATGGCCTTTGGCATTTGATGCGACAGGAATTTTAGACAGCTGTTTCCTTAGCAGTTAGTGACACAGATGTTGTCAACCTAACACAGCATAGACACGAGTACTCAAAATTAAAAGCCAAGCTTATATTAATAGAACTCTTGTAGTTGGGGTTTTGCTAAATCATTGTCAAATATATTTCTCATCAATTTGTGATACCCAAGGAGAGAAGCTGGCACACAGATAGCCCGTCGTAGCTGGTGAAGGCAGCCTCAAGACTCCCTCGTCTGCCTGGCAGTCAGCTGTTGTGTGTGACTTCGATGGCTTGACTTGTTAAACTGGCTCTCCTTCGGCCAGCTAATGTCCAGCCACCCAAGTAAATGCGGCCTTTTCCACAGGACGGTTACCCAAGCTTTCACCTTTTTAACATTGTTCTCAGGGGCATAAATGAGCCGAGGAAGAGTGAAGTGTACCAATCCAGGTAAAACAACAACATAATAGGACTTCTCGACAGCGACGGCCTAACACTGCACTATGACTGAACCAAGACATTGACACAGCTGTTACTCTAGGTAAAAAACAGAAATAAAGACAGGGCTATTACGATTAATATGGTAACTTTATTTAATATTTACCATTCAGCAGCAACCAACATGAACATCTGAGCTAACAAAAACCTCCTGAAATGTTCTGCCATGTAGCTGCTTTAAAAATACACACACATGATAAATTCAACTGTTCACTGCCAATTTCTTTTGTAAAAAATGGCTTCAAGAGCAAATAACACTGATTTATTCTGTGCCCAAGCACTAGTCAAGAAATCTATTAAATTACACAGAAAAAAGAAATCAAGGAAGTTTTGTTATTTTATGCATGTTTTCTTATTTAAATGGGAGATTTTACTTCTTTAAAGCAACAGAAATATGGAGCTTCGTACATATATATATATATGTATATATATATATATTTTAGGATTACAAACACAAAGTGTTATAATCAAAAGCAAAAGCTAGTTCAATAAATCTCCAACTGCAAAACTTGCAAGATACAAAGCTAAAATTCATATGTTCTTTTCCTCAATTATGAATACTTTCACTAAACATAAATATTTTAACATATATTAATTTTTCTGACATTCAAAATTGTAAAGTCAATATGGCAGAATTATTGTTAAAAGCACATATGTACAAATATTCTTTTTCCATACATAAAGTATTTGGCATAATTATAACAATCATACTGCATCCACAACTGTTTGCTTTTATTTTTCCTTTTTACATGTAATGGTATATCTTATTAAAATTAACCAGTTATGTACAAAAATACTTGAACATTTATTATAGAAAACCTCTATAACCAGCCTCAACAGCATATGCCTGCTGAATGGTTTCATTAAGAGAATATAAAAAAGTGGTCACTGCCTTCTAGGTAAGCTATCAACAAAAACAAACACAGTTAAACTAAAATGAGCTTCCCAACAAAAGAGGGAAAATATTTAAGAGTTCGTATCTATTGTCAATTCAGTGTTATAAACAGTCAGTAAAAGATAAAACAAAGATACAAAATACATTACTACATACAAGGTGCTTTTTCCCACACTCCTACAACTGGGCACCTGCGTGCCTACCTAGATCTAAGACGCTACGCTGCAGTACGCAAGCTAGACATCCGCACCACCGACTCCCACAGGAGGACCACAGGATCAGCTGAGAAGACAAGCTCCGCCGCTAAGAGGGCGAGCTGTGGGGACTGAAAGTTAGTGCCCTTGCCTTCTGAATGTCCTTTTGCCATTTCATCACGCTAACACATTGTCGCTAAGATTTTTTTCTTCATTTATGCTATAGATTTAATACTGTCCTGTACTGATTCCTGAATTCTTGTCCCTGGGGCACAGTGATTTGTGCCTAGTTAATACTGGAACATCTGCTCTTCTTCAGTGACACATTTTATATAAGAAGCTATCAAGTAAGGAAGCACAAAATTCAAGTAAACATTTCTTCTGGGGTCTCTTACTTAATCTAGCTGACTGGAACTCAGAAAGCAAATTGCACCTTGAAAAAGATACACAGTAGATAGAGTGGTGTCAGGGTACTAACGCACTTAGCGACCAGTTCACAAGTAGAGGTTGGAGATGTGGACAGCTGTCAAACGCCAAAAGCAACCTTCAAGAAGCATCTTGTCTCAAGAACAAATCTCCAGTCCCAGCCCTGGCAACCCCTTAAGTGTACTAAGTGGCTTGCTTTAACCTTTATTTCTGAGGATGTACAGTGATCATTCTGTAAAGAGCTTTCTTTACAGAAGTCTTCGAAAGTAAGGACCACCGTTATCAGCATGTGCACTGCCAAATAAGCTTTCTTGGAGAATCAAGTATCCGATAAAAAGTATACAACGTTATCACACACGGCATTGTTTGACAATATTGTGTTGGGTTTAGGATTAAACTATGTAAAAAAGTGAACATAAAAAGATACAAAAGGAGTCTTTATCACTATTTTACCACCTTCCATTGAGAAACGTTTTAATGAGATCCAGCGTACTTCCCGCAACATCTGACGTTTGGGATCAGTTAACTTTTAATATTGTGCAACATCATATTAATAAGCAAGTTTTAATTCCATTCACCGACAGAGAGATCTGAGTACGTTATTAAAGTGCCTAAGCTAAGAGTCTTCGCATCACCCTTCGTGTTCTGTAAACGGCAAGGAAGCCACGGGCGGCCGCGGCGGGCTCAGAGCTGCGAGACCTTGCGGGGCAGCGGCCGGGGCCGCGGGCCGGGCTCGGTCCTGCGCGGCCCGTTCTCGGGGGGC
>NW_004524591.1:1057141-1075971 GCF_000260255.1 Octodon degus
GGGCGGCTCGGCGGCCGCGGGGATGGACAGGCTGTGCGGCAGCGGCGCGGGCCGCCGCAGGCTGCGCTCGAACACGCTGTAGGGCGGCGGCGTCTTGCTCTCCCTGCGCGTCGGCTCCTCGGGGCCGCTGCAGCCGGGGACCGTGGGCGGCTCGGCTGCCTGGCTTTCGAAGCCCGAGGTCTCCGACACACTACACCGGCTGAGGGAGGAGATGCCGCTGCTGTAGCTGCCCGACAGCACCGGGGAGTTGGAGGTCAGTCCCGGGGGGTGGTAGTCCACGGGCGAGGGCGTGAAGGACTGCGCCGAGCCCTGAGCCAGAGAGAAAGGAGTCAGGGCAGGCTGACGGCTCCCCCACCCGGCCGTCCCGAGCCAGCCCTAGATCAAGGGACTCCGGTGGTGGCCCTAACGCAGGCCACTGGCTGCTTCACCAGCCCCGGAGGGCGCGGGCCGCTGCGCCCTGCGAGCAGAGGGAGACTCTGTCGCAGGCCACATGCAAGGGCCTGGGGAAGCCACGCGCGGTCGCGGCCACGCCCTCATCTAAGACGGAGCCTCCAGAGGAGGAGCAGCATGCTGACTACTGCGCTCACTAGTGCGGTCACAGGTGGCCCCAGAGGCAGCCAGCACCTCCGCGCCAGGCCGCCCTCTACTGCTTCTCCCTGCTCCACGCACAGCACAGCAAGAGGACCGGGTCTGTCACTAGCCCTGTGCTTCGGCCCAGGAGAGACTGGGGACGACAGCTCTGGGGGCCACTCTGCGTTCCCAGCCCCGCAGGGTGTGGGCTCAGAAGCTCCAGCCTGGACGCAGGTGGCCAGAAGCCCGGGCGATCAGCGCCCCCCAGAGGAGGACCTGGCGCTTGCTTTCTCTGCCCCAACCTCACCCCAGTGCCAAGGCTGCAGACCGGCGGCCCTGGAGCCCTTTCATTTGTTGTGCTTTAAAACAAAAAAAATTGAGTTGCTAATGTTTTAAAATAGGAAACTTAATTATAAAAATCCAGATTTCTAGCATTTCAGAAAGAACTTGCAGTTCTACAAGAGCACAAGTTCTCTGAATAGAGATGATGTTCTGACGGAGAGCAAGGTCTTTCCCTTTAAATGGGACCCAAATGCCTCAGTTTGTCACCATCTGCAGTCTCCGGCGTTTACTGTATTCAGCGGCCTGGCGCCACCTGGCGTCGGAGCGCGCTGCTCCCCCAACTGGCTGCGCTAAGGACAAGTTCCAGGAGGTATTGGGAAGAGAGAGGCTCCTGCTGGGAAATGCTCATGCCTGGCATGGCGGCACATGCCTGTAGCCCTGGCACTCGGGAGGCTGAGGCAGGGGGATCACTGTGAGTTGGAGACCAGTCTGGGCTACATAAATGAGTTCAAGGCCAACCTCCAGTAGGTAGGAACACTGTCTCAAAACAAAACACAAAACAAGACTAAGTTCTGTGGAACTCACTGAGAAATGCTAACTAAGGTTAACTTCCCTTTGGTCTCTCACTTGAAAAATAATGCTAGCAGACACAAATCCTTTCATTTACTAGGAATATAGAATTAAACATGACTAAAAGAGATTTATACTCAGTGCCATCTTTGTCAAAAATTAGACTTCACATTCAAAATAAGACAGGCAAGCTCAGTTTTCTCTGAAGGGTTAACTTTATCATTCAATTGTTGAAAAAAAAATCAAATTCTGTCAGTTGGCCTCATCCCAATCATAGCAAAGGCAGCAGTGTGCCCTCTGATGTAACCCAGGAATGACAACACAGACGTCCAGTCAAGTCTGTCTTTCTTCAAGTGGCTACAACAATAAATGTCAATGGCCAGCAAAAATAAATGCAGGTCTGAGGAGAGAGAGCACACACCAGCTTGCTAACAAGAGATGCTAAAGTTCCTTGAACATTTTCGGCCCTTTGGTTTTTATTTTTAAGAATTAATCCCTTAGACTACTTATTGTCTTACTGCTACTCTACAAAATCAAACTGAAAAACATAGACAGTAACTCTGTGACAACGGGCAGTAGCTCTCTGGGAGAAGGTAAAGGCAGAGAGATGTGGAAAGGCCGCCTTGCTCTCCTCTCCTCGAAGGGGGAAAGTGGCTTCCAAGCAAATGCTGTTGTACACACTTGCTGACAGCAGCTGCAACGCAGAATGGCAACACTAGCAAGTAAGTCGCACTTACCAGCAAGTTTCTACATTAGAAATTTGGGCAATGCAAATGAAATCACATTCCTTTGCAATTTCCTCCTTCTTTTTGTTTTGCTCCCCAGATTCTTAATTTCTGCCAGCATCTGTCCTTAACAGCACAGATGTATCAGACCACAACCTGCCCCTGCGTATCTGTGGAGGCTAATGTGTCTTTTTCACATTAGCTAGAACTATCTCATCAACAAGAAGGACACGAAGCGTGTAAACTCTAAGTCACTTAGGGAGGAAGTTGCTCTTTCTACACCTGCTTCCACGTATTTGCCTTTGAACACCAGCCTCTCACAGCCCGTGACGAGCCTTGCAGCCAGTCCGATTCAATTTGGATGGAGACTAAATGTTATTCTTTATTTCTAAGAGGGATTTGTGTATTTAGAGATACTAACTACCCCATATGTACCTGCCAACCAAATGTCTGACCTTTAGAGCTTTCCACTTCTGTTCTCAGAAAATTTTTAAATCTCTTTTATCATCTTGTTTTTCATGATCAAGTAGGTATTTCTAATATAAATTATATCCTTGGTATAAAAATAGTAAGAGAGAAAATTGCATTTGGCTTTGTCAAAATGGATGAGACTAGATAAAGGCCAAAAATAAAAACCCTGCAGAAGAATATTTAGTAGATTTTTTAAAAAATGTATTTGCTACAGGGTCTCACTCCACAGCTTGGACTCATAGTTATCCTCATTTTCAGCCTCCACAGTGCTGTGATTATAGGCATGTGCTACCATGCCTGGTCTCAGTGGACAGGTCAGAGTGCCCAGGTGTGGGGCTGACATGGCACACAGTACCAGGGATCGAACTGCCATACCTGCTCTTGCCTAAGTAGGAGCTTAGTCCCCTGACTTATCTCGCTGGCCTTATTTAGATTTTTTTTTTTTTTTTTTTTTTTTTTTTTTTGCAGTACTAGGAATTGAACTTAGGACCACTTAGCTATCTCCCTGGCCCTTTAGTAGATCTTGATTACTGATTTTTTTAGTCTAAGTGTATGTGTGTCTGAGATGTATTATACACTGAAAGACTAGACTTAAAATGTCCTAGGAATGACATTGTGGGCCCATTTCTTTCCTGAATCAGTATGTATACTGATTCTAAGTTAAAGGGTCTCACTGCTACAGTTTGGAGAACAAAGGTAATAATCCAAAAAACACATCCACAGAACAGAATCCTTGAGGGAAAAATGCAGATTTGTTTCCTGTCATTGGCTTAGATTTCTTTTGTCTTGTCTATGCAACAGGATGTACCTCTCAATGTACCTGAGATGGGTCTAAGACAAAAAAGGAAACCTGAGTCAGGCTCTAGCTTCCTCCTCAGAAGGGCCTGTACCTTCAATGGAGACCGCCCAGCAGGCGAGGGGGAGACTGCTGTTGTGTGTCTTGCTGGCGAGGCTGTGAACAGAGAAAGACAGCATTTCAGTTAAGAAAACTCACTCTTTGGCTATCCATCAGTGCTAATGCAGAGAGATGACCTGGTACGTAAGGACCTCCGAAACAAGGCTTGGGGTGTGTCTGGGAGGACAGGGAGACACTAAACGACGTCCATCTGGAGAGATTCCTCTCACGGGATGGGGTTACCAGGATGGGGGTCAGTTGGTGAAAAGTTACTGGTTTCTACATGATGCTCTGACCAAAGCAAAAGGGCCCCAAACTGGCCTGGTGTCCTTTCTTTCCCCCCAAAGTCTAGATGCTTCTCTACTGCTTGATCTCTGTCTTGCAAGGTACTTTTAGGTGAGAAAGGCCAGGGAGGACCATGGGAGAGAGCTGCTGCCTTGGCCTGGGCAGAGCGAGCGGGCAGTCGGAATGGGCCCATGGGAACAGCTTGAATCAGCTTCCCTTTTCACACCTCCCCATATTCTCAAAACAGACAGAGTCAAAGCCCCCAGAACACAACCACTAGGCGACAGTGAAGCCACATTTCCCAATTCCACAGAGTTTTCAGGGAATTCAGGGTACATTACCCAGTCATTAGCTGCCACTCACTGCACTGTCACAGTGAGGTTTGTAACTCATGAGGAAACCACAGAAAGGCTGGAAGGAAGAAGGACAGATGGCTACAGAGCTCCACAACAGTGACCACAGATGAGGACATCAGGACACACTATGAGAGTAATCAGTGCAGAAGGGATGGCAGCCCTGCCAGGTTAACTGTGTCCTACAGGAGCAGGAGGGAGGGTCTGTTGTCATGTCCTGGGGTTGCACAGTCTCCATTTGACATGCTGGGACTAGCTGCAGATGTGTCACCTAACAAGCAGGAGCGCTCTGGCCCCAACTGTGGGGAGTGCAGATTACGTAAGAAAATCATGCATATGTGGAGAAGCCAGTCCGGACTGGGAGTTGCACTTCTGCCAAGATGGTGGCAGAGATTCAGAGTTTCCTGTTCCCCTCGGGCAGTCAGCTCTGCTGGCGTCTCAGTCTCAGAGCACCTGGTCACAGAGAAAGTTCTCTGGAAAAGTGTTCTGCTATAGCCCTAGAGCAGTTCAGGCAGTATCTTTGTTTTCAGCCTGAGCCCAGTTTAGGAACATGCCTTCCATCAATATTATTATTCCTTAACATCTGTTAATACTGTTTCCTTAAACATGCCTTTCAAGTTCCTAACTTTCGAGATGCAGCAAGATTTAAATTGGGGGTGGCTAAAAATGTGGAAGTCATGAATGAAATATAAATAATCTGGCCGGGGAATCTTAATCTCCAGCAGTCATGCTGAGATAGTAATGCAGATGATCAATATGCTTAACATTATTTATTGTTCTGTTGCAAGACCTCACAGGCCTTTCCAAACTACTGGTGACTTCACTTTTAACTCTGAGGAGTTTAGAACAAACTGGGTGGCAGGTAGTTTATTTTTAAAAAAGATAAAGTCAGCTTTTTTTCTTAGCAAAAAAGAAAACAGGAAAGAGATATTAGAGTAAAGCAAGTGAAATATGAATGACTGGGCCTGAAAAGCCCACGAAAGGAACAGTGCCATATTTCCTCTTGTTGTTAGGCCAGTTGCACTTGGAAAGCGTCAAGCTTCCTCAGACACAGGTGAGTGCTGACTGGGCTTTCCCCACCACGAGAGTGGGCAGAGTCTCAGAAAACTGTCAGCCAAGCGGATGGCTTGTTCAGCAGGAAAGTAAGTAGAGTGCTATAAACCACAAAGAAAGTTTCCTTTTCTTTTGGGCGCTGAGGACTGGACTCAGGGCCTCACAGAAGCTGAGCATGCGCTCTCCCACTAAGCTATTCCCTTGGAAGAATTGCTTTCAGTGCTTCTCAGAATCTAACGAGCAGAATGATCACCTACAGGGCTTGGGAAACACAGATTCTAGGCCTTGTTTCAGAAGTACTGAAGTTCTGCTTCTGTAGGTCTGGGGTTAGGCTGAGACTCTGCAGTGCCCCTAGGGGATGCAGTGCCTGCCATAAACTCTCTGAGAAAAGCCACCCTCAAACGCAGACCTCTCAAAGCAGCAGAAAACTATGGTCTAGAGCCCATCACAGCCACTGTTAGTCCAATTCTACTTAGAGGTGAGTCGAGCCTTGGCGGCAGTCCTAAATAAGACTGAGGAAAGCAGCTGAGTTAGCACAGCCTGGTAAGAATCAAGTGGCGCAAGCAGAGGAGAGTGGAGGTGGGAGTGACCCAGGTGGAGGAGGCCAAGGAGGCGCTTGGAGGGTAGCACCTCACCATGTCTGCCTGCGGAGTTTACTAGGAACAGATCCCTGTGGGAATCTCCAGAACACAAGGGGAGAACACTGTCGACAAATTATGCAGCTACCAGAGTTTTTACCTCAGAAACCAAATGCCTACCTTTGTCTGAGGAATTCAGGAAAAGCTGGAGCGGTCAATAAAAGTTATTTTTATAAAAATGATTGTTCAAATGCTTCAAATACCCACCAGTCTGTGTGGGTCTTGGAGGGACAGGGGGAGAGATAAGTTTCCCACTATCCGACATGTTCTTGGCTTCCTTCCCACTGTCCAGGCTCCAGCTGCTAGGGGTGGGATTCACAGCTGGAAGGGAATAACACAGCTAAAAACACATGGTCCAGCTTTGCCCTTCGAGTGCTGGCGATCTTAGAAGAAAGTCAGAATTATCCAGAATGAAAAGATCAACTGGACAGAAAAACAAACACCACCCAGCAGGATATCTCAACACTAAACCTCTATTAAACTGGCTGCCACACATAGCTGACATTTCACTGGTTTATAGCACGTCTTTTTACTTCTCTCAAGCTGCCAAACACAACTACCAATCTCTACACCAGAGTGTAGAAAGCTGCTGGAAATCACAAATGTGTTTAGATATTAGAGGACAGGTGGAAGATGGTCAGTGGACTACTTTGAAATTTGGCTTCTGGTGGAAATTTCTGGACAAGTGGATCCTAAAAGGGAGAAGGCAGTGGCATGCTGATATTTCAACTGTTTGGCAGAATTCTTTGGGATGAATGGCCCGCCACACCATCTCACTGATTGACTCCTTGAAGAAAGGACTCTTGCTCCTGAAATTGATGTATCCCACTGATGCATGTCCTAAGAAAATAATGTAGAATGTTGAATGTGCTTCTTATTTTGGAATCTGTCTGTTCCACATCATTAAGATGCAGCCCCACCAGGAGCCAGGGAAGCACACACCAGGCTAGGGACAGTCACCACGATGAAGTGACAACGTCTAGCCCTGGAGTGCAAGGAGCCTGCTTCCTGTAAGGATGCTGCCACCTCATGGACAAGTGGAGGATTCCCGTATCTCACCATCCTTTTGGATTGACTGAGGCAGAATTACTCTTGAAATACTCTTTGTCCATTCCTTTTTAATTTGCTTTGTGGTTTTCGTTGGTAGAAGGGGTTGGGAAAAATAGTATGTTCCTGTGTTCTCCTGGCAGAGATCAATGCGTGTAACATGAAGGCTAAATCAGTGCTTTAAAATAATTTTAGCTAAGGTCTCACTAATTTCCATCTCCCTTTGGAAAGTTTTAATGTTAATGCATCGGCGTAGCCAAATGACAATACAGTCTAGTTCCTAATGATGGCAATTAAAGTGCACTTTACTGGGACATTTCATTAGGGACTCTTGATTCATTGGCCTGTGGGCTGCTCCTGATTTTGAGGCTCGACCCTGAGGGAGGTGAATGGTTGGCTTGCTGTGAGCTGCCACCCCCACAGTTGAGGAAGTGACATTTACTCGCTCTTCATCTTTTGCTGTTGCAAACACTGATGCTAATTGACCGCTTATTGCTGTGCATGGATTTGGTTCTCAGACCTGTATGTGTGACCTCAAGGCAGGGCACACTCCATTATGCACTGGGTTGCAATTCTTAAACAGTATTTAATTGTACAAGAGCCGTATCTGAGTCACCATAAACAACAGATGAGGTGGCTAATGTCCCTTTGTAAGGGAGACAAAAGATGGGGACCAGAGGATCAATCTGGGAAGTCCCAGGTTTCACTGTGCTGAACAAATACCCTAATTGGCATCTTTGTTTAATGAAGAGCAGGCACGGTCTGGGAGACTCATTGAATGACAACAAAAAAACCATTAAACAGAGGTATTCACGTTCCTCTAGGTAAATCTCACAAGGAAACAAGTAACAAATGAATCACAGTCCTTCTTTCACTCATTCCTTACAGAGCAAACTTGCCCTGAACACTACTGACCTGGAGCCCTACCTCCCACATGACACACAGAAGACTAGAGAAAATGAGGACAGAACAAACCCTTTTACATCCCACAAGCAATGACAGGCTGGTTTGCACCCACCTTTGTCAGGTGCGGAAAGATTTGGGTCGCTGCGTGGCAAGGCTCCGTCTCCAATGTGATTAAACAGCATCCTCTGGAAAGGGACAAGAGCCTGTCTTTATGATATGATATGAGGACACCTGACACCCCGATGAGCTTCTTATTGAAACACTTTGTGCAACATATTGTTTATATGGCATGATGAGCCTAGGAACAAAAAATTATATTTAAAGAGAAAAAGGGAGAAGAGCCTTAGGTTTTGAGGAAAAGAATATAGTATTTAAAAAGTTTGTGCCTCATTTTAAGTATAAATGTTTATAATAAAACATGGCAAATAGTAAAGAGGAATTGAGATATGGTGTTCTTTATAAATAAAAATGCCAGGGAGGTAAATAAAATGAAATGAAAGTAAAAACTAAAGGAGAAGCAACAGCTCAGTCTGTAGCAAATGGGCTTTAATTCCTTCGTATTTCAAATCCTGTATCAGGTTTTAAAAAACATAAAATGGTGACCATTCTATATTTCTGAGCCACAGATATGCCAGTTTGGCAAGCCCGCACCAAGCAGGCCAGCAGAACAAGTGCCAGCAGCAGGAACCTGGCAGGCTACACGCCGCTGCCAACTTCACCCAGAGCGGAAAAGGCAGGAGGCCAGTCAGGGAAGGCTCCCCACTTCCCCACGCTGGCCACACGCTCCTGCCGAGCAGACGGAACCAACTGTGACATCCCCTCGCAACACTGAGTGACAAAGGGAAATACAACAGGGTAGCTGCTCTGGCCACATGCGCTCAGGTACAGTTTCTGCAAGACATCAGTGTGCGCAGAGGAGCTTTCCTGGGACTTGCGGGAGGGTCACACAGTCAGGAAAGATAAACCAATCAAGCCAAATCCCACTCGCTCCCATCCTCTTCTGGATGTAGTGACCGACTTCAGCCAGGATGGTTCAGGAAAAGTCATTAGATGGAGTAGAAATAACTCTTCTCTACTCCTAAATCAGTTGCAAATAACCCAGTAAGTGAAAAGTTACACATACATCTTCAATGTCATTCCTTTCAGTGTTCTCAAAGGGCTGAAGAGGCCAAGCTATGGCCCTACTGCCACTCAGACTGAGGGGTCTTTTTGAAGCCCAGTTCCCTTATGTGTGAGCAGGGACAGCTTGGGCACGCAGCTTGGACAGCTTGCCCACATGTGAGAGACAGAAAAAAGGCAAAGGCAAGTGGACTGCTTCTGCCCTACGGGGACCTCAGAGAGGGACTGGAAATTCACAACAGTATGGGCATCCTACTGCCCAGCTTCTCTTTTGCTACTAGAAGGAATCCCCCAGATTTCTGCTACATACACATGCAAACACACTCAGGGAATTCATTCAGCAGCTCCCCCTTGTGGTGTTTCCATAGTAACAATGAAACAGCATCAGAACAAAGACTCTGGAGATAGATGGTTCCCATTCCCCCCCAGCTTTCCTGTACAGGTACCACCATGCACCCCTACCAGTTTTGTGGCTCACAGAGAAATCCCTGACAATAGGCAGGAAACAGACTACACTCTTCACCCAGCTGGCTGTGGTCTGACACCGCCCATCCGGGTACCTGGGGTAGCTGCAGTGTGCTTGTGCAGAGCTGTGAAGGCAATCCCAGACTTCCTGGTTTTCTATTTTCTGCACCCACAAGCTGTACCTGAGAAGGCTCCCCAGGTGTCGGGTAAATGGCACTGCACGGTCTCTCTCTTGGGGACAGGCAGGAGTTTTCTCTGGAATGTTTATGTTTGTCAGACAACAAAGGAGAAGCTGGGGAGAGAAAATAAGAAGAATTATCAGCCAGGAGGCAGTGCTGGGCTTGTCCAGAGGAGCAGGCCCGAGTGCTGTGGGAGCTGGCTTAGCCAGGGAAACTGAAGCCACAGCTCTGGGCTGGAAGGTCCTCTGGGCACGCGCAGTCCCCCCACACCCTGCCACTGACCTCTAGCACTTGACGGAGCAGAACTTGTCACATTAGGCGAAGCAGAATGAGTAGAACTCAAGCTTGAGGTAGATGGGCTTGGCTGGAAATACAAAGGGAGCCATTAGTGCGCACAGCTGAGAGGTTTCACATGGTGCTGACATATTCAAAACAAAACTGGCAAAATCTCTTTCTCCCCCAAGTTAGCCAAAAGAGAAAATGAAAATGTCACTGAGAAATACAGCAAAGCCTATGAATGTAAACTGTGAGGAGTGCTGCCTGCAGCTGACCAGGGACCTGAGGTTCTTCCTGCGCCGAAGGGACACGCTCTCACCACGGTCAGCGCCACAAGCTGTGGTTCTGCGCTACACGCTGTGCTGCTGCTCCCTGAAGGAAGTGTGGTCAGACAGACTTCCGGGTAGGACAGGTGCAGGCAAGTGCTTCTGAAATGCGTGTGGCCTGCCTTCTTGTTACTGAAAATGTGCTCCAAGTATAGTATAGATTTGGAAATATGTATTGCACCCCTTGTGCAAACAGGGATGGGGAACTCACTGAACTATCTGAAATGCTGTTAGCAGGTGCTAAAGAAAATGGTTTATCTCAAGACTTAAATTCACTCTAAAATGCCTAAAAACTAGCTTTGGCAAAAATAATTTGTTTATGATGGAAATCTTCTGATACATATACAAGTACAGAAGTTGTTACAATGGACCCTCTCCACCCACGTCTTCTCTGAAAGGCACTGCCGGAGATGCTAAGAGGCAGCTCATGTGTGTAGCACCCCTGAAGAGGCCAGCACCGAGGGAGCAAGCCAAGGTGGCCCGCAGAGCTGAACCTGTGGGGTGCGCCTGCTTGCCACTGCTTGCTCTTGCCTTTTCAAAGGGCTGGGTAGTTTGGAAAGAAATCTCTTTGCAGACTCCAAAACAGCAGTCAAACAATGAGAGTGTTTAAAGGTTTGTCCTTAGTCAAGTTCTTGCTTGAAGGTCTGTTCATGAGCACAGCAGAACGAACAGACACTCCCGTGATGGAGACAGAAAGGGAAGGAACACGAGCAGACAAAAAGCTAATAAAGTACCTGCATGTTAAAGACTTCATCAGAGCTTTCTGATTGCCCTGTAATATTGCTTACTTCAGCAGAAGCTTGGGAGGACAGTGAGGAGGAAGAATACCGGTTGACAGCTGGGTAACTTAATGGGCTGTTTCGGGGGAGAAAAAATGGTCATTAACTCAGGCTCAGAATTGTTCTTTATCACCTGCTGGCACGGAATAAAACCAATGGGGGAAAACCCACACACGTCCCAGGCTGTTGTCTCTGGTTTACCTCAACAGAATCAAATGTCGGAGCTTATTTATTTCTCATGCTGCGTCTGCTTTACCAGGGGCAGATGTCTGCAGCTGCCTCGCAGGTTAATTATTTCATTAAGAAATAGCATATTTGACAAATTGTGCCATAAAGAATGAGAGGCTCGCTCCAGATCATCTGGTGGGGACGCCCAATTGTGAGGGAGTTCAGAACATGACTTACCTGCGTCTAGGAATTACCCTGGTACCATCTGGGCTCATGGAAGCAGGTGCGGAGTTTCTACACACTCGGGGGCTTCCATTAGGAAAATGGACAGGACTGGCTTGAATACAAGCAGAGAACTCCTGATGACACGAAGAAAGCATGTTATGATGGTGAGGTTTGGGCAGCTTAACTGATGAGCTATTTAATACATTAGACACAGCATGAATGTCATGAGACCTTTACACAGGGATCTATTACAGTAAGTTCTAGTATTAGTAAGCCTTCTCTCACATTTTCGTTTTCATAAAAGGTAACCATGGCAAATGGCACACAATGCAATTTTATTATCTGGTACAAGCTGTAGTTTGGCAGAAAAACCAAAAGATGTCGCTGTTGAATACTTCATCCTCTGGCTAAGAACAGGCAAACGGCAGTGGACAGACTGCCCCACTGTGGGTACTTAGAGTACATACCTGAATTCCTAGGCTTGACTTCATCACAAAGAACTGGTCGACCAGCTTTTTGTGAAGGGGTCTCATATCTTGAGGTACAAACTTCTCATGTACGGCCAAGCTAAATTCCAGAATCTGTGCCTTAATAACATAAGGAAAAAACTCACGTCACTGATTCTCTCTCAGCAAGGCCTGTGTCAGCCCAAGTACTGTACTATGCACCTTGCAGGCATTTGCTAACCTGCTGGATCCAACAAGTTACGAACAATTAGCATGTTACACGTGAGGAACAAAGATTCACGGAAGCCCTGCATACAGTAGTGCAGGGTGATCTGGACATTGGGGTCTGTCTGCTTCCAAAGCTTTGGCTTTCCTCTTTGATTGCTGCCAGGATTCCTTCCAAGGTATTTTAGATCTTACATTCTTTCTTAATCCCTTGGCCCCTTGCTGCCATCCCAGGATGGGGCCAGGAATGGAGGCAGGCGGTGTCTCCTTGTTAGGAGACCCCACCAGGCAGGTGCCCTTAGGGACCCCTTCTCTAGATGGCAACCCCTCTCTCACGCCACCCTCCTCGTCTCTGTCAGGTTCTTCCATGGTTGCCATCCCTCCCACAGACTTTCAAAACCTGTCAGGGATGAAGGAAGTGTACAGGTATTCTGCAACAGTTGTCATGTTTCTTGTTTTTGTTTAAAGACATTATATTTGTTCATTATAATGCAGTAAGAGCTTTGTGCAGTGGCAGTATTGTAGCCAATGAGGTTCACCTGAAGCGCAATTATTGTTAATTGAAATCTTATAATGCAACACGGAAGCAGGCCATATTTAAGCATCGTTTTCTGGCTGTGAGGACCCAAAACAAAAGGAACATAAACATGCAACATTCCTTTGTGCTGATATCAACAGTGTATAATTCATCTGATTTGATTGACAGCTGTGTCATACATTTTAAAAATGCCCATGCTAAAGTGGTCCAAAGAAAACCAATTTTGTATATTGGGAGGAAAACACCACAGTAACAAGGCTTTACTATGTTTGTGAATTGTGAAAATTCTACATTAGAAGCTCAAGGTCAAACAGGACTGAGCTTTGCAGGTCACAGCATCCAGAACCTTCCCTAGGAGATGAGACTGTGGCAACTCCGGTGTGAATACCTAGCCCATGCCAACACATTTGAGTAAGGGAGAAACACCCTGAAATAAATGCGCCTGTGAGAGGCAGAGAGGGAGTGCGACGCACACTTGAGGTGCAACAGGAGAGATGAGCCTGGCGTGAGGAGATGGGAGGGGCTGCAGAGATGGGTCTAAGTATAGGCGCCACCAGTCTTCTGCGGCTGAAACACCACTGTTGGGCAGCTGCCCTGTTGTTCAGGTAATGTTGCGAGTTGGGCCATCCAAGAAGTAGAGCTGGGCATAGAGACAGGGATTCTCTTGTGGGTAACTGGCAGGGGTCACTGGCTAGGGATGGAGCGGAAGAAAGACTTGGCAGAAAAAGACTGAATTCCCAGGCGGGAGGGCCAGCCTCCCCCAAGCCAGGACTCCCAGGCTCTCTACTGAGCTATCACAAATGGCAGGTGTGTGGTGAGCGAGCATCCGGCCAGGCAGCAGAGAGAAGCTGACTGGCTTTCGCCATCCTTACCTGTTCAAGCATCAGTTCTCTTAACCGTGCAATTTTCTCCCCATCTTCAGGATGGCTCAGAATATATTCTTTGACAAAAAAAGCCTAGGAAGTCAAGGGACAGTACTGGGTTACCAAGGAAGTGCAAGGAATAGTTGTTTTTAAAGACCTGGCATTCTTTAGGGAGATGACATGATTATAAACATGGGGGACAGATGGAGTAATTCCTGTGTGGGTGGCTGGTCAGAAAGGAATACAGGGAAAGGACTGATAAAGGAAAGCCAGAGCTTGTACAGTAAATGTCTTTGGTAAGATAAATAAAGAGCAAACCCAAGTCGACAAGCTACAGGGCGTTCTATCCTAAATGCATTGCCAGGCCAGTGATATAGGTCAGCGGCTTAAGCGCCTGGCTGGCTAGCACCAGGTCCTGAGTTTGACCTCCAGTATCACAAAAAACACAACTAACCTAAAATGCACTGCCTTTGGGTTTGGTGACAATGGCCTTATCCTGCAGGCTCTACATCTTTCTGTATTAGACTAAGACTAAGAGGGCAGAAGCAAAGTCCACCAAAAGCATATTTTAAACAAAGTCAGACTTTTCTATGCCAATGACATCTTTGCTCAGAGATATTATTTTAGAGATTTAATAAACCCAGCTGACCTCCTCACTACTTTTCCACCCCCCCCCGACTTATCCAAAAAATATCACATACTAGAATAAGCAGACTTCACAATGACTACATAGTTTCTATACTTCCTACAGCACCTTGTTTGTGTCAGCTGCGGCCATTTGTATGATCTGGGTATGTATACTGGACAAAAACCTCACAAAACCCTAGGAAATGGTACCTGAGAACTTTATCTCAAACAGTGAATGCTAATCCTCACCTCTTGGTACCTGGAAACCCCGCCGTTCACTGCAGCGTCGATGACCCCATTCAGGCACATGGTCAGGGGGTTGATATTCTGCATCTGTCTGGTCTGACATTGACTGATCAGCGTCTTCAGCTGCTGATTCTTGTTTTCCAACACTTCAATTGCATTTTCCAGAGGACTCATTTCTACCTGAGAAACAGATGAGCAGAAATATACACTCACATTTGTGACACTGAAGAAGATAGTATTTTAAACAGTGAAGAAAGGGGGGGAGCAAACTGACTCTCCACATGAGTGATCTGTGGTCCTGTGGCCAGCTGCTTCAGTATCTTTACTGGAAGCCATCTGGCAGGACAAGGATGTGTGGGTCAAGTTAGCTGTTTATTAGTAAGGTCTGAAAAGGCAGGTAATTATATCCACTGGTGAAACTCATTTTGGATAATCGTCAGTTATCTTTTCTATTTTAGCGCTGCCGCAAGTTACTCCCTAAAGTAATAACCAAGGAGCTCGTGTTTTGCTTTACTTGTGAAGAGCTAAATATTCAGGGACCTTGAAAATTGTCATGACCTTTGTAGATGATTATTTGATACAAAGCACCACGGGAGATGCATTTCTAGACCCTCTGTGTCAAGGAGCTTCCAGCGCAGGTGGGGAGAGGACATATGCATGCGTCACAACTCCATAAGGCGGTCAGGATGGCGCACGGCTGGGGGTTACAGAAAACGAGGTAGTCATGTACACTTCAGGACCCATTTGTTGAAAGAGAGCCAAATAGGGCCATAATGAGTTACTGTGTTCTACAGGGGACCTAATTGTGGAAATGTCAGAAGTGCTCTTCAGATGTATGGTGTGGAGACGTGACTGTCACTGACATTCTCTTTGAAGAGGTCTGCCAAGTAATTCAGGCTCACAAAAAGCACATTTACATATTGGTTCTTCCAGTGAAAAAATTGAATTATTAAGTTTTAAAAGGTCACTTAGGTCATCCTAACCCCACCCTGAAAAATACTAGAATAATACGACTGTATCAAAACTAAGAATTGTATTTATTAAAGATGCTTTAAAGAGGGAGGAAGGTAAGCCAGCACAAATGAGAAGAGATCATAACATGCATGAGCCTAGGTGCAGAATATAAGGCTTTTACTAATAAGCAAGGAAAAGGTAAACAAGCCCATTTAAAACAAACAAACAGATAAAAGTTAAACGCTTCTCAAAGGAGGAAATGCAAATGACCAGTACATATATGAAAAGGTGCTGAGTCTCATCTGTGATCAAAGATGTGGAAAACAACACCATGAAGATACACGATTAAATATCCACTGTAATGGTAAAAGTAAATACGCTAACAGCAAATGAAGGGGAGAATGAGTCATGGAATCACAGTTCTGGCTGTAGAAAGTTCAAATTGGTTCACTCACTTTGGAAAACTGTTGAGGACATCTAGATATGTATCTGCGGCCATATACACATCCAAACTCATTTCACCTGGAAGTCCACCACTAGCATATATTTGAGGAAAAGCTGGACATGTGCATGCATGTGTACAAAGAAACATGTACTTGTTTCTAAAATCTGTTATGTCCATCAACAAGAGAAGGTACAGACATACTGGGTATGGTCATACAACGGAAGAGCATATAACAATGAAGAAATGCTTCAGTCATAAGTAATAACATGGAAAATACTATGAAAGATACTAAGAAACAAATCTTAACAGAACATACCTAGTTTGACACTGTTCCATAAGGTTCAAAACCAAGCACAGCTAAGTTTTTTGTTTAGCGAGGCATAAACAGGGGATACACTAAGCACAGGGGTGGGTACCCTGACAGTCAGGCTACACTTAGGGCAATGAGAGGGAGCCGCAATTGGGAAGGGTGCACAGGAGACCTCTAGCAGTGTCTTCCTTCTCTTACCTGTGTCAGGAAATGGTTATTTGTTTTTCAGTTATTTCTCTTTATGTTCACAAAAACTAAATCATAAGAAAGAAGCCTGAGAACTCTGGCTAACATCATTAGAAAGCAAGCAAAACGTCTTCAGTGGTAGAATGGTGGTTGCCAGCTTTTGGGGGGCTGCTATTTAAGGGATGCAGTGTTTCAATTTCACGAGAGGAAAAATGTGTGGTGCTCACTTACATGACAACTGCTAGCGGTTAGCACCACTACTCTTCCCTTAAAAAAATGAGTATGCTGGAAGAGTTTTTGTTACCTGTTTTCTACCGTAATAAAATAAAAAATCCGCCTTCATCTCTATAAACTCAAACACCATTAATGAGACAATTTTTCTAAAAACTAAACAAACAGGATATAGTAACACAGGTAAAGAATAACAAGTTGGAAAATATTTCCAACATATATTCCAGGCAAAATATTGATATGTCTCAAATATAGAAAAAAGTAGGCAAAACACATGAGCAGTACATTTGCAAGAGAAACAGAATAAACAAATATATGCAAATTATACTTTTCACCAGCATTTAATAAAGGCCAAAAAAATCAGCTTTAGTATGATCATTCTGGTCTATTTTTGGAAAGATTAAAAATAACACAGAACACCCAGGGTTGGGGACAATTCTTATTTTGGGATAAGAACAGTCTTCCCTTTCAGACAGGGCATAAGAGGATATATCCCATCACTGACCCATGAATCTTAGGTTAAACTGGGGCTATCCTTTGATAGCTTAAGGAGACTGCCAAAGATGCATGTACAGACAAGTGTATAAAGAATATTCATCAAAGAGTGACTTTTCTCTAGCTTCCAGACTGTCAACTGTGTGATCTTCTCATGCACTTCTTATGGGGAATGTTCTTAAGGAACAGGAAAGAACACGGGTGGTCATGTCCTCTCTCCTTGTCAATTGAATCTTCAAGTAAACAGGCTAAGGATATTGCTGGCAGGAAGACATGTATCTGTGGAATACTTTGAGCAGGAACTTACTATCCAATGAATTTCTTAAAATGCTGAAACCTAGAATCCATGAGGCATGACTAGGAAATGTCCTTGAATTTACAATGAACTACCCAGGGCATAAATGGGTTGTTTCATAATGTATACTTTGTAATTTAAATGTGCTCTTATGTGAGGAACCCCGCAGACCTCATTTAGAAGCTCATCTATTCCAAATTATTATTATTGATATGGATTTCAGGATCTGACAGGTGACATTTGATGTCTCAGATGGTGCTCTGCTGTACCTGAGCATGTAGGTTGTCTTGAAATTATTAGTAAAGCTTGATGGTGGGAAAGGGTGATGGTCTGTGTGTCTGATGTGATGATGTGATCTGTGTCTTATCTCAGCGACAAAGTCCCAGGCCAATATGAAGAGTTTCCCCAAGGGCAGAGATGAAGCAATTTAATAAGAATTATACATTTAAGAAGAATAATGTTAATAACTGTCATGGACTAAGAACAAAACAAATATGTTTTTAAAACCATGACCTACTAATAACATGAAAAATAGAACCAAGCAAACAAAAGTGGTCTGAATGCTTTTGATCTTTCTTTTTCTTTTCTTTTCTTTTCTTTTCTTTTCTTTTCTTTTCTTTTCTTTTCTTTTCTTTTCTTTTCTTTTCTCTTCTCTTTTCTCTTCTCTCTCTCTCTCTCTCTCTCTCTCTCTCTCTCTCTCTCTCTCTCTCTCTCTCTCGTATTTTAGGGAAGGATCTACAGGGTGTTCAGGGTCTCATTGCTAGATTGGACTCATGATCTGCCTGTTTACAGCCTCCCAAGAGCTGGGATTACAGGTGGGCACCACCATGCTCAGTCTCAATTGCCTTCTCAGTGTGCCCCGGGGGCGGGGCCTGCATGGCAGGTCTGGGTGGTTTGGTTGTTTCACATTACCATTTTGAAAAATTTAAATTGGGGAAACTAGCACTTATTTCTTTCTTTTCTTTTTTAAAAAATACTTTTATAGAGAAACAAATAGCAATGAGACGGTTTCAAAACTGATTACCAGGAAAGTTTCAATAATTAATACATTGCACATTGTTGTCACATTTACTTCTTTTCCTCCACCTCAAGTAGTCAAATAGCTTGTAAGGAGACAAGTCTTTTTATAGAGGTATTTCAGTGAAAAAAAGAATTATAACCTATCACCATATTTTAGTCTTAAAAGATGACAAAGACAAATAGGTTTGGGCAGTGAAGACCACCAGCCGCCAGTGTGGGGGATGCCCATCCCACCTATGAAGTAGTAATGCAAAAACAAAAGCAAACAAAACGTTTTATCAAACCCTTAGATCTATCGACTTACAAGTGACGTAGGTGGCAAAGAAACATGCTCTACCACCCCACAGGGACATGTCTGCAAAATCCAGACTCAAAACACTGCAGGATAAAACACCTAATTTATTCAACAATAATAGTAAAAAACAAACAAAAACAAGGAAAAAACAGTGACACAGGGAGAAGCTATAGATGGAAAGAGATTTCATAGATATTTCAAATAATTGCAAGCTCAGTGCAGTGGTCCCTGACTGTGATCCACGTACTTGGGAGGCTGAGGCAGAAAAACTGTAAGGTTGACCCTAGTCTGGGCAATTTAGGGAGACTCTAGCTCAAAATTT
>NW_004524591.1:1076071-1124386 GCF_000260255.1 Octodon degus
AAAGGCACTGGGCTCGAACCCCAGCACCACAAAAAGAAAAAAAAAGGTGCAAGATGTAGCCACTATTTAGATCTAGAATCAAACAACAGAGTTAGAAAAAAACAAAAATGAAGTGCTGGTGAAGTATGAATGAACACTGGGTATCTTATGATCAATGATTTGATGTTATTTTCTGAGAGGTGGCAATCAGACTGCGGTTATGTTGTCTTATAAATATGCATACTGAAATATTTAGAGATAAAATAGTAAAAAATGGTATCATGTCTAAAGTTCCCTTCAAAATAACAGTGTGAGGAGTGGGTAGAAGAGCAGACAAAGCAAAACTGGCCTTTTGGATAGGGGGTGCAGCGAGGTGAAAAGCAGACAAGGTTTACTGTATATGTTCTCTGTTTTATACACTGTGACTTCAGCTTGAAGGGCCACTGACTGCTGTGTATAGAAGGGACAGAAGCAGGAGACCTCTCAGGTCTGTCCTGGAGTCAAGTTCAGGCCTGAGGCACTAGACGGTGCCACCAGAGGGGCTGCTGGTGGTGCTGGACCAGGCGCATTTTGAAGGTGGAGCTATAGGCCCTGCTGGTGAGCCGGCCACCCAGGCCAGGCATGCTGGTGCTGGGGAGGCTGAGGCAGGAGGATCACTCCAAGTCAGAGCTGCACAGTGAAACCCTGAGCCAAGTAAATAAATAAATAAAAACTTAAAAAAAAAAAAGTAAGGCTACAAGACCAGTGGATATGACGAGGGTGGTGATATGCTGTGGTGTGATAATTTAGATGAACTTAAAAAGTCACAACTTACATATTCTAAGTTTAAATGTTTATTTATTTTTTAAATATGTATTTGGTACAGGGTCTTACTATGCAGTTCAGACTCCTAGTGATCCTCCTGTTTCAGCCTCCTCAGTACTGGATTACAGGCGTGCACCACCATACCCAGTCTTGGTGGCCTGGCTAGATCAGCATGCCTGGGGGTGGGGCCGGCGCTGCATGTGGTGCCAGGGATCGAACTCGGTCCCTGTGCTTGCCTAGGCAGGTGCTTAGTCTGCTAAGCTATCTTGCCAGCCCTAAATGTTTATTTTGTATAAAAATCTAAAAATGAGTTTACTTTTAATCAAAGAAAAAATATAGAATATGTATATTCTATATATCAGCAGAATATATATACACATACGCACACACACACATAAATGCTGAGGAGCTGTATGTTCAAAGGTTTAATATCTTAGAAAAATCTTATTACCTCCTCTTTGAGGCCTATGTTTCAGAATTTAGAATGTCTCAGTTTTTAAAAATGTACCACAGGACATATGTGCTATATATACCACGGAACCCATGGCAAGGGCTGGGACAGTTTTCTTTAACGAAATCTGTCAATATTTCTTCAATGATCCAAATGATCATTCATATTAAATGAAGGAAAGTCACTAAATGGCCTCATACCAGGAGAACATGGGTGTATATGCGAATGCGTTTTATAGGCAAACTTAGGAAAACATCTTGGTTTTCAGGTTTTGGCACTGCTGATAAAGACTTTCGACTCACTCTAATAAGCATTTCTGGGTAGCCAGCACGTAGCCCTGTTCTTGAAGACTTCACACTGCAGGAACTAAACCACTGGGTTCAACAGCCAGAGTGAGCAGGCACGAGGGAACAACACAAAGGCTGCGGAGTGGGCTGTGCTCAGGAACAACACGCAGGCTTGATTTGTTCTGACAACACACAATCACATGTTCTAGTATAGTGGGCAGCTGATGTTTGGAAGTAACACTCCTCTTATCATTACCAAGATGCTGCTTTTTAGCAGCAGGGTGTGTGCGCGGTGAGTCAAGGGCTGGGACCGTGGGTGAGAGCACAGAATCGAACACCTTGTGTCCTGTGGATGTCAGACTGAATCATAAATGCATGGTGACTAAGAACGCCTCCAGGGGTCTGGCCCAGGCCACTCAGGAGGAAGCACAACCACGACTTCCGAGCACTGAGTGTGGCAGCCTCCCCTCTTCCAGGGAAGGCTGCAGGGCACATCACACACACCACCAGCTTTGGGGGCCACTGCGTTCAGTCTGTTTAGGGATCTGCTTTGGCAGTGCAAAATGAAAATCCAATCAAATTGTTAGTTGAATCTAACACAATAATAAGGGTTTGAATGTTGAGATATTTTGAGTGGGATGAGCCATCCTAGAAAGACAATTTGGCAGGAACCGCTCTTGTTCATGGAAGGAGTGGGCTCTCTACCTGATGGAGGTAGCGCTTACAGCATCTTTTCACAATCAGCACATTTTCTTTGAGACAAGATGAGTCTGTCATAACGGCTGGGCCAAGCAGGGAGAAGGGACGCAGTGAGGGCAGGCAGGCCGACGCTGCCTCTCTAGTTAGAGCTGTGTGCACGGCCTGCCTGCCTGCTCTCCACGGCTGGGCTGAGGCTGGAGAGCCTTCCCGGGCACTGTGTACCGGCTCTGCCAGGGTAGCCAGTGATCTCCAACAGGGCTCCACATGTGACTGCTCAGTTACTGATGCATCAGCAACCCCCCCGCCCCGCCCACTGCACCGTGGCATGGACTTTTGGGTGTCCCACCCGGTGCTGGGGCTTACGTCAGCTTCATTTTGACTAGAAGGGAACCAAGGCTGGAAGACATTAATGTAACTGGCTCTGAAATCAGAAAACTCTGTGTTTGAGCCTGTCATTTTTAAACACCTTGCTGTGCGGCCTGTGGCAAAGGCATTTAGCCTCTTGTTAAAATTTGTGAAAACTGGGAACGGACAGACGCCCCACAGCTCTGATATGATGATTAAATGAGACACGCTAGACGGCCTTCGAGGCACTGGCCTGCTACACAGTACACAGTGACAGTCACATAGCAACCTAAAGCGATGAGGAGAGCAGGATTCAGTTCTTCTGACCCAAGGCCCTGAGTAGATTTTTGTATGCAGCAACCATGGTTTTCAAGGAGTTCCTCCAGCTGAAACGACTAGGACGGTATGAATGATCACCATCACATCTTGGTAATAGCAGTCAGAATCATACATATTCACAGCTTATTATGAGGGAATCCAGAGCCTTGGAGGCAACAGCAGAAACAATTAATACTCGGCACGACCCCAAGTGAGCAGCTGTGATGGGAAGGTGCTTGACAACAAGTTCTGCTTCTTACCACTTCACGCTTCTCCACTTCAAACCAGCGGGAAATGCCAGGTAAGCTCTGAACCAAGCACAACGACGTCCTCTCCACCCAGAGACTCTAAGAAACACAAAACAAATTAAGTCCCCCAGGCGCTCTGCTTCCTTGGCACCGACTTACGATGATTGTGATCAGGTCTGCCTATTCCTGTCAGCATTTCGTCAGTCTTCATTTTCATCACTCCTGAAACCAGCACGGCAAAAGGCCGCTGCAGTCTGTGGCAATAAACAGTTCTGCTGCAGGCTGCCTGAAACTTGTTGCTTTATAGAGAAAATGGGCTCTGCCCTTGGAGAGCAGGCTTCCACACAGAGCCAGGCCATCATATTCTTTTCTTGGCTATTTCCCTAAGATTCTAATTTAAACCATCTTTCCTTCTCCTGGCTTATGTATTTTGATGGAGAAGAGGTTAACAGTATGCGCACTCAACAAGCGACCAGAAGACCAGTGCCCTGAAGAAGCCAGGAGACAGCGGCCTGCTCCAGCACCACCCTCTGATGCCTGCCTTGACCCCCGGGCCTGCCCACCTCTCCACTGCCGTATGCACAGTGCCACTCTTCTCGTGCCTGGGAAGCCACATCTACTTTGGTCTGAGATGCTGCTGACCGCAGCTTTCTTTTACCAACCTGATTTCAATATCTGTGCCTCATCTTTCTTATTTAAACCAACTGTATTCCTATTCCCAAGGGAATAAGAAACGGTAACATTCCTGAAATGGTGCCATTTTTTGAAACAAAAACAACTCCCAAATGGAAGGCTTCTCTGCATCAGCCAAGAGCTATTGGCAGGGCCCCTTGACAAGGGTGGGCAGTGCTCTGGTGGTGACAGGAGGGCGGGCAGGGAGGCTCACGGTGCACAGGGGACACAGGCCCCCAGGGAGGAGGCAAGAGCTGGGCTCTGAAGAGCAAGCAGGAGTCCCCAGGGGGCGGGGCAGCCACGCAGGCAGGAGCAAGCGTCTGTGAAAGGAAGAGCAGCTGTGTGTCGCCCGCTGGGGCAGGGGCTGTGGTGCAGACAGGCTCAGGGGTCAATGTGCAGTCAGACCCTGAGGACGGTGAGCACAGGCATGAAGAGCCACCATGGCAGCCCTCGGGGCTGCTGTATCATTGATAAATATTTGAAGTGTTGGCCACAAAGAAATGCGGCGCAGTATGGAATGGAAAAGAGCGTGAGAGGCCCTGGGTTCCAGCGCTGGGCCTACTGGGGATGAGCTGCTGACCGAGCCAGTCAGCTTCCTGACTAAAGCGCAACTGTGTGGAGAGCTGCACCATAAGCTACCAGACCTCAGGGGACTCTAGAGAATAGAAATAACATAGAAGAATCCAGAAAGGACTGAAATGTGATGGCAGATGCTCAGGAATGACCCAGCAGTGTTCCCCAGGGGTCTCTTTGCCCTGCCCTTAACCCATCCCATCTCCCCGCGCACAGGACTGCTCTCTACCCAGCCCCTGTGGGACTCTGAAACCAGCCCAGCTTGTCCTTCTGAGCTCTTGGCTGCGAGTAAGTCCTAGTCCTGTGGCAAGCACTGAGAACCAACACTGAAGCAGGGCTGACAGGTGGGCCAACAGGAGAAAGTAGGACAGAGCCAGGAGGACTCTCCCACTGAAGTCAAGAATTGAGAATGGTGAGGAGAGATGCTGTGCCAGTGAAGCCCTAATAACAAGCTGATTTTGCATTTCTTGAGATGTAAACATGGTCTGGTCTCACTTTGTTTGTTTCCTAAGAAAGGGAAGGTTACAACTTATTTTCTGAACAGTCCGGCTCCTTCCCCCAGTGGACTGGAAGGACTCTTACCCTCGTTGTCGGGGAGCATACAGAGCTAGCAAGGATCCCTGGCACTAGAATTGTCAGTAAAAGCTTGAGTTCCTGTCCTGCTCCCATGCCCCCTGAGTCAGAATTCCTGGGCTGAGGGTCAAAACTCTGCTTGGTTACAAAGCACTCCGAATCACTCTGATACACAGCAGAGGAGAACCACTAGATTAAAGGATTTCTAGAGTCCCTCTGGGTTCTGTCACTTGACACTACCCTGAGTAAATATCTACCAAGGGTCTTGCCCCAAGAAATGCGCTGTCTAGGTGGCTATCACAAGGACAGCACAGTACCTTGAATTCATTCTCCTTGTCTTTTGTGCCTTTGTGAAATGGCCTGTCATAGCGGAATTTCCAGATGTGGTTCACTTTGTAGAAGCTTTTGATGTTGTCCGGAACGCCCTCTCTCTGCAGCACCTCTTGGCTCTCTGGGATGGGGGTCACAGCATAGATCTGCAAGTCTAGGAGTAAAGAGTCAAGGACAGAACCCAACTTGGCAGATTGCACGAAGCCTGGCTCAGAGCTGAGCTGCTCAGAAAGGAGGGTAACAATCTGGTGCTCCCACTTCAGCCAAAGTCATTCAAAAAAATTGCCAAACAGATGCTAAGAACACACTTTAAGTCATGTCATATGACAGGCCTTGGAGCAGTCCTAGCCAGGTGATCCTGATAAGGTATCAGTTTGAAACATCCATGGG
Organism: Octodon degus; assembly: GCF_000260255.1. NCBI lineage: Eukaryota > Metazoa > Chordata > Mammalia > Rodentia > Octodontidae > Octodon > Octodon degus. The sequence goes on from NW_004524591.1 coordinate 1,081,741, forward strand.
CTGTGAAGGTCTGCGTCGCTGATAGGGTGGGAGGTGGAGAAAAGTCTGACTCTTGGGTGCTCTGAATTAGAACACCCTAATGTTTGCACATGTGCTATTCTTATATTTAGTCTGTGCATGCCCCATATAAATTTATTAGTGGTGTATGTAATACGATGCATAGGTTCTTGGGCAGCCCTGACCAAAGGTGGCAGTTCCACCTCCGCCTTCCCTTCAATGAGGACTCAATTCTCCCACACTGGGTATTGACAGGCAGTGTGTTGAGCTGTAGCTGTTTTAAAATCTTTTTTTTTTTTTTTTGTATTTTAGTAAAGGTCTTTTTTTTTTTTTTGTATTTTAGCAGGGTCTCACTACGTAGATTGGACTCATAGTGATCTGCCTGTGTTCAGCCTCCCAAGAGCTGGGATTACAGGTGTGCGCTACCATGCCCAGTCTTTCAATCACTGTCTCAGCATGCCCTGCGGGTGGGACCAGCACGGCATGCTGAGGATCAAACCCTTGCCACTGCATCTGCCTAAGCAAGTGCTTTAATCCACTGAGATTTTTGGTTGGCCTTAAAATCTTAATAAAAGAGCTTCATATTTACTTTTATATGTACCTCTTCTCTCTTATTCAAAGAAAGATAGCAAAATACTTTTTTTTTTTGGTGGAACCGGGGATTGAATTTAGGCCCTTGTGCTTGCCAGGGAAGTGCTTATTCCACTGAGCCATCTCCCTGGCCCTGCAAAATACTTTTTTCATGTAATTTTCTGTTTCTCTTGCATTTTCATTCTTGTTCTGACACAGTATCCAAAACTGTCACTGAGGCCACCAGTTTCAGATACAATGGAGAGTCAGGAAGAACACTGGAATGAATCGTCCTTGTCCCTAACATTGATGCCATTTTGGTTGTTTTGGTTCAGTCAGTAGAGTGTGGATTATACAATGATGATTAAAGACTGCCCAGGATGTCATAGCTAAGAGCTCTCAAGGATGCTGGGGTGCCTTTCTTTTCCCTCCCTCATTTGAGAATAGAAGTATCAAAGGACAAAGGAGTGGATGATGTGCATCTCCTTGACATGAAGCAGTTTCCACAGGTACGTCAGAGGCAAGTTATTTTAAGGGAAACCACTGAAAAGAGCTTTAAAAGCAGGGTTCAGAGGAGTTCTAGTTAAAAGGGGAAGAGTTCTTAACAGAACCTTTAATCTTTTCAACTGACATTGTGATAGTAAACAATAAGATGAAATTTGTTTCCTGAGAAGCTGAACAAAAATCAGGGTGATGGGGCTGGTGAGATGGCTCAGTGGTTTAAAGCACCTACTTAGAACAAGCTTAGCAAAGCACAGGGACCGCAGTTCAATCCCCCAGCACCACATGACAGCCAGTCCCGCCCCCAGGCAGGCTGAGCTGGCCACACACACACACACACAAAAATAATAAATAAATAAAAATAAAATATTAAAAAAAATCAGGGTGATGAGGGCCAGGGAGAGGAGCAGGAGGCTCTGGGACAGGGCAGGGTGGATACACTGCGCTTCCGCCTGGAAGATGGTCTCGTCGGGCTGGTTCGCGTGCTGCATGGCAATGGCGTGGGGGAACTCGGTCAGCATCCTCTGCTGGAAGGCCTCCAGCCTCTCGTAGTCGTGCCCTCGACACACGAACTCCTTATTCTGGGGGTGGAACAAGAGCAGCAAAAGTCAGAACTAAATGACGGGTGTGTTCACTACAGAGAGAAGCCAAAAACGATGACCATGCCAGCCACTGACTGCGTGCCCACATGAGCACAGGGTAACAGTCACAGCACATCCTGGGACGGTGTGGAAAAGAAGCCCAGGTCACGAAACTGCAGGGCAAAGGCCATGCACTTCGCTCTGTCCTCTAACAAGAGCAGTGAAGCCTCTCTTCCGCAGGCTCGCATGTGGCACAGCAGCAGCTGAGTCTCAGAGCACTGAATGCACAAAGTAAGCCACGCAGTCCCTCTCGGTGTCAACGAGCATGAGCGTTCAAGACTATTTTTATGAGCTAGACATAAACTAATGAAAATAAATTCACTACTTAGAAGAAAAGGAACTAACTACAACAACAAAAACTGCACTTCCACGGAATGCATTCTTCCTGAAAGCCTCTGGGCTGCGCCTCCCCTGGTTCACAGCCTTCCAAGTGTGGGAAGGCAGGCTGAGTCGGCCTGCACTCCGACATACAGAAGCCTCCTTGCCAGCTCAACATGCCCTGGGCAGGAATCCCGGCTGAAGCCAAAACTCAGGCATTTTAGGGCCTTGGTAATGTTGGGTGTACTCTCGACTGTGTTTTGTTTTACAATATAGTAAGTATCTGAGGGTCAGGAGTCTCATGCAGATAATGCTGAAGACATTATTGAGGAAGGCCAGAGAGCTCAAGAGATGGGCAGGTTTTCAAAAGACACCTTAATCACCTAGTTAGACATGAGCGCAGCCTATCTGATAGCTTAATGCTCACGAAACTGCAGCTGTTGAATACGGACACTGATGAGACAGCCTGTGCTGATTTTATTTAATCTGTATAAGCTTGAGAAGGAGTCTCTTGCCCAGACTTCACTCATATTTGGGAAACGGAGGCTTGAAGACGCTCAGCCCTCTGTCCCTATGCACAGATGTGAATCAGGACCGAGTCTGGGCTCTGGCTGCTCTTGACACAGCCGGGCATGTTCAGGAAAAACTACTGGGAGCAACTAAGACCATAAAAGGCCCTCAGCGCTTTAAAGGTCTTCTAGGAAAGGAGAGAACAGGCAGTGGTGTGGGGAATTCAGCTCAAGGGTTTCTCCAGCTCTTCAAGGTTTTGATTATTGCATAATGCCAAAGGAAGAACTCCAGGCCCCAGTGAGAGAGCTAGAAATAATTTACTAAAGACAACTGCAAAAAACAGTTGCTCTGAGACCTGCCTCAGCTTCCTACAAGTCCCTAAAGAAACTGTGACTGGAAAATATGTTTAGGTAGACTCTAGGAAACCAGGACTCTCAGAAGTCTATAGAAAATAACTCTATATTTAATACTTTCTAGATGCAAGTTTACCTTCTGACACAGAAAAGTTGTGTCCTATGCTGCATTTCAAAAGTTCACCTGAAAAGTCAGTACATTTTCTGGATAAAAGAAAAGACAGCATATTGGCTTCTGCGTGTCCTAGTAGTCCTGCCCAGTGTGGCACACAGGCCTGTACTCCCAGCATTCGGCATGCTGAGACGGGAGGTCAGCTTGGGCCCCTTAGTGAGTTCAAGGCCAGCCTAAGGTGCTGAGCGAGATCCTACCCCAAACAAAACAAACAGAAAAAGTATACACTCATTTCATAGTAGTGCTAAATATCTGAATAATTAAAATATTTAAGATAATATTTACACATAGAATAACTTATAAAACAAGGAGTTACTCTAAGCACATTCAGTGGTATTAGAAGCTATTTGGAATAAATCACAGTGCTGAGTATGATACTTGGTTTTCCATAAAAAAAGGAGTGAAGTATGTCTGTCTATTAATATTCTGTTTTTTAAAAATTACAGCTTTATTGACATAAAGTTCATCCCTTTAAAATGTGCATTCCAGCCAGGTGTGGTGCACACTGTGCTCCCAGCCACTTGGGAGACTGAGGTAGGAGGATCACAAGGAGCAACCCAGTCTGGGCAACTTAGTTTATTGAGACCCTGTTTCAAAATAGAAAAGGTGCTAGGGTTACAGCTTGGTCTGGAACACTGGATTCAATACCCAGCACCACAAAACAAAAAGCAGTTCAGTGGTTTTTAGAATATTCAGAGTTGCTCAATCATCAACACAATGTCGTTTCAGAATACTTTTCACAATATCATAATGTGCCTATTAGCAAATATTTCCTATTACCCTTTATTTCCCTCAGGTCCTACCGGCCCCCAGACTACTTCCTATGTCTGTGGATTTAGTTGTTAGAGAATTATACATGCACACTTTTGTGACTGGCTTTTGCCACATCAGAATGTTTTCAAAGGGCTGGCCAGACAGCTCAGCAGACTAAAGTGCCTGCTTAGGCAGAGCATAGCACCTGGGGTTTGATCCCCAGCACACCATGTCGGCCCTGCCCCCAGGGTACGCTGAGACACTGACTGAGACTGGGTGTGGTGGCATGTGTCTGTAATCCCAGAGCTTGGGGAGGCTGAAAACAGGAGAATCACTACAAGTCCGATCTACGTAGTGAGATCCTATAGACCCTGTACCAAATACATTTTTTAAAAAAATGTTTCTAAGGTCCACATATCTTGTGGCACATGCCTATACTTCATCTTTTTACTGCTGCATAACTGTCCATGGCATAGAGACTACTCCTTTATCCACCCATCAGTTAACAGATATTCAAGGTGTTTCTCCTTTTTTGCCTGATATGAATGCTACCATGAGCACTCAGGGGCAGGTCTTTGTGCGGACGCATGTTTTCAGTTTTCTTTTTCTTAATGTTTTATTTATTTGGTACAGGGTCTGGCTATGCAGCTCTGACTCATAGTGATCCTCCTGTCTCAGCCTCCCCAGCACTGGGATTATAGGCATGCTCCACCATGCCTGGTTTTGGTGGCCAGCTTGGCTCAGGGCTAGCACCGGGGATGGAAATGGGTTGTTGAGCTTGCCAGGCAGGTGCTTAGACTGCGAGCTAGCTCACCAACACATCAGTTTTCTTCTGTAAATTCCTAGGAGCAGATCTGCTAGGTCATATTGGTAACTACTCTTTAAAGAACTCACATTCTATGAGGGGACAAATATTTAGATCATATAATTGTATACATGTGTTCACTTATTTGAGTTTTAAGTAATTATTTTTATTTTTTATTTTTGGCTCCGAATGCCTTCAGGGCAGCTTTGGCTGGCTTGAGTTGTGGGGATCGAACCACAGCTACATGAGCCTGACTGCTTTGTTGAAGCAGCCACTTAACGAACTGAGCTAAGGGGCAGGCCCCCAGTAATTATTTTTAAATGGAGCAAACACCAAAAGAAAGTTTTAAATGCTGATTACTTTTTGAATAAATGAAAGAGATAAAAGGCTAGAATCTGATGTCCTAGCAAAAGTGTAGGCCATGGGATTCCTGGCCTTCAGAACCAACAGAGGTTGGCTCTTCTCTTCAATTTTGAAGGCAACGTCAAATATATCTAGAAAAGCCTTTTTATGAAGACTGGTGATACAGAGATTGCTTTTTTTTCTGAAATGATTTTAAAAAATTTTATTCTATTAGCTAATGGAATTTTCCAATTTGCTTCTTAGCTACTTCTGATTTTTTAAAACTTATATACTTTTGGTTCATAGTAACTGCAAATAATAAATAGATTGCTAGGGTTCCTTACTATTTACTTGCTAGCCAAGCTAAGAATCTGATTGGGCTTTTGTTTGTTTGAGACACAATCTCTCTGTATACTTCAAGCTGGCCTTGAATTCACTATGAAGTCCAGGCTAGCATCAAACTTGCAGTGATCCTCCTGCCTCAGCCTCCAGAGTGCTGAGATTACAGGTGTGTGTTTCCACACCCACTACATTTTTATGGGTCTGAGGAACTTTTGCGTTCATGGACCCCCTTTTCCTTAAAAAATATTAAAAATTATATTGTATGAATGCTTTGGGATAGACGGAGACCTCAATATTAGTATTACCTAAATGCATAATATATGATGCAAATATTAAGTATTACTTGGTGAAACATGAGAAATAAAAAGAATGGAGCTGAATAGTTTACTAGCCAGCAGAAAGGTCTAGAAATTCTTTCCTTTTGAAATAGTTTATACTAGCAATACTGATCTCTTTGCTGGATGACACCTGCCTTTTAACAAAGTCAACAGAAAGGCCAAATACCACTCTTCACACAGATGTGGCAGCAGGGTTTCCTTACGATGTGAGCCCGACTGCTGTACACAGTCTGCCTTTCCAGCCCTCTGCAACGCTCTGGCTCCCCTATTTTTTTCTATAATGCTGATTCTATGGAAATTATGGGCAGAATAGAACAGGGAATATTATACTAAAGAGACTATAATTATCCAAAGACTGCTCATAAATAAACTTAGAAAGGGACAGATTGATGTGTTAGGAAATTATTCAGAACACAGCATTGCAAGGTTGAATGTGGTGGCTCACTCTTGTAATTGCAGCATGTAGGAGATGGGGCAAAAGGATTGTGAGTTCAAGTCTAGCCTGGGCAACTCAGGGAGACCTGGGCTCAAAATCAACAATATAAAATGAGCTGGAGATGGAGCTCAATGTAAAAACCCTGAGTTCAACACCCAGTATTAGGGGAAAAAAAGATGTGTACTAAGTAGAAAGTTAAACAAAATTGTTAAGATGTTATGACCTATGTCATTATCTATCATAAAACACCATTAATACCTTGGTTTCCTTGATTGGGATATTTGTATTAGAAGGATGGAGATAAATTTCATGAATACTACTTACTCTTAAGAAAAATGGAAATTTTTTCCCATAAAATCCAACTCTGAAGAATTCTGGCTCCAGACGCTGTTGGTCCATAATTTTGTCATACAAGGAAGCTTCCATCATCTAGGAAAGTATCAGACATGTTCTTAATACTCTATCCTGCGTTCAGCCCCAAAGACTGATAGAGGAAGATATTTCTTCTATAGAAGAGAGAATGTCATTTTCATTCAGCTTGCAGATAAGAAAGTTTAACTCCCTTTTTTATGCTTTAAGGCAAAAGACAACAAGCTGATCCTGCACACATGCACATAGTAAATATTTCAGTCTTTGTAGGTCATATGGTCTCTGTCACAACTACCCAACTCTGCTGGGTCCACAGGCTGCAGCCTTCTGACCCCTGCTTAAGGATCAAGGGCATTATTACCTGCCACCACCAGAACATACTTCTATGGAGGAAAAATTTAAAAATAATTAAGGAGAAATTCACATTGTACAGAAGCAGACCCTTCTTGAGGAATTCTCGCTGTAGATGCACTCATGTGTGGATATGCCTCTCTCCCTCACACATGATAATTCAGGGCTTCAGCAGGTATGACCTTGCTCAGGTCAGACAGAGACAAAACAAAATAGCAAACCAGCGGAGACCCATAATGCAAAGTGCTGTCTGAGCCGAAAGTGCTTAAGTGTGTCTCTGACAATGTTCAGCGCGAGGCACATAGAGCTTATAGGTTCCCTTTCACGGTATTATCATTCCCAGAGTTCAGAGAAAGACTAATATTACACTTGAAGACTCTCCCCACCCCCGTAACAGCACCCCAAGGAGCAGTTGGTATGAAGTGTTATGCTTTGGGTTTATAAAAATCTAGGCGACTATGGCACCCAAGGGCTCTCACGGGTAAACACTGCAACCTCGCTTCTGTTTTGGGGACAGGATGCCAAGAGGAGACTGGTGGTGTTTTTATATAGAAAACTGCAGCGGCTGTCAGAGTCAGCATGATGAAATGAAGTTAAAACAAGATTTTTCTCTTTCATTTTCAGGCTACAAGAGATATCAATGAGCTGCTGACATGAAATACTATGCCAAAAGTATAGGCGCCGTTCCAGGTAGGTGGACGGGTTACTTGCTATGGTGTAGGGGTTCTGTAAACCCTTGAGGGTTCCTGCGAGCACCTCTTGCATGACTACATCAAAATTAAAAGGAGACATAATAATCTATCTATCTATCTATCTATCTATCTATCTATCTATCTATCCACACACACATACATTTTAAGGGAAGCTCTACAGGGTGTTCAGGGTCTCACTACTAGATCAGACTCATAGTGATCTGCCTGTTTACCTCCTCCCAAGAGTTGGGATTACAGGCATACCCAGTCTCAACTGCTGTCTCAGCATGCCCCGGGGACGGGGCCGACACGGCAGGCCCAGGATTGAACCCTTGGCCCCTGTGTGTGCTTGCAGGCGCTTTAATCCGCTGAGCTATTTGGCTGGCCCAATAATCTTTTTGTAATGTAGGAAAGCTGATTTTTGAAACCTCAAGGACTCTGCATTCATGAAGGCCTCACTCATGTCTCACAATGTGGCACAAAATGTTCACAGTGCCAAAGAAGAAGGATGTGGAGGTTATGGGCTTGTTGGACTCTTACAGCAAAGAAGACAAAACAGTTGTCTCAGGAAAACAGAGTATTAAACTTGAGTTATTGGAGGCTAAAACACTGGCTAGAAAAGCGTATTTCTGAAAGCTAAAATTTGGCCCTAACTTATGAATGGGCCAGATAGTCAGCTTTGCAGATTGTGTACAAAAACTGGTATTTGTTACAGGATTTGTGTGTAATTGGGAAGCTCTTCCAACACCCAGGAGATTTTCCACAATAAACTTAATACATTAATCCTGGATTAGTTTGTGTGCTGCTGATAGGGTGTTTTAGAAATAGATGAAGGGTCCAATCTTTGTGGATTAATCAAAAGCATTACGCAGATCAATTTGCTATTTCTCTGTATAAATAGCTGAGTATGCTTCAGAGAAAACACTTATCTTTGGAAAGGTTTCTGCAAGGCATATCAAGACAATTGCAAGATTGATTTCTTAGAACCACACTGGAACGCTAATCAAAAGGGGTGCCATAGCCTGATGAGGGTGCATGCAGGTACTGTACCCTCATCTTGCTCAGGTTCCGGTAGTCATAGTAACTCTCATACTGCTCTGCGATCTTCCGGCACAAGATGATCCCATTCTCCCAGCACTGTGGACAAAGGAATGATGCAAATGTAACCATGGCACACGCACTCACTTCCACCCCAAGGTCAGCACAAGAGAGCAGAACGGCTGTCAGATCGTCAAGTCTTTTTTTCCTTTTTTTGGAGGAGCTTGGGATTGAATCCAGGGCTGTAGCTACTTCCCCACCCCTTTTTTATATTACTTTGAGACAGAGTCTGTCAAAGTAGCTAAGTAGCTAAGCTGTGCTCAAACTCGAGATCTTTCCTCCCTCGGCCTCCCAGGATGTTGAATTGTAAGTGTGTGCCCCAGCCCCTGCTTATCCTTGAGCCTTTCTACCATATCCCGAATAATGACAGTGGACCACAGGACTCAGCAGCATCTGGTGCAGAAACAACTTTCTGGTGTTGTTTCAGAACCATCATCTCGTGGTAACTGCAGTTCTACACGGGCTCAGCAATGGACCCACAAGGGTCCTTAGTGCTGAGGAAGGGGTTCCCCTGGACTCCAAGGCCCAATTATGCTCAGCTGGCACCCTGAAATCCCTGCTTGTCTCACTTGTTCTTGCAAATTGTGAAGGTCAAGCCTGGCTGGTTATTCCCAGAATGAATTCAAAATTCTTTGATCTTGCATACGTATCAACAGACTTCTGCAAAGGGCCAGGTAGTCAGCAGTTTTGGCTTTGAGGGCAATACAGTTTGCTTGGCGACTACTCAATATTATAACCTGAAAATAGCCGCAGAAATGAATGAGCCCGGTGGTGTTGCAATGAGAATTCGTGGGTACTAATGTAAATCTCATGTAACTCTCATAAACCATGAAACAGAATCAACCTTTGGATTTCTGTCAACCGGCTAAAAACAAAAGCCATTTGTAGCCTGTAGGCTGCACAGAAAGAGGCAGTGAGTCATGGGGCCTTCTGGTCAGTTTCCAATCCCTGATTTAACACAAATCACTGGGGATGGGCCAGTGTACTGTAGGAAGCCAGAGCTGTGATAGCTGCTTATTATATGGGTGGAAATTTAATAGCAGGAAGGCACAAAACATCTTCCTTTCATATTAACATAATGCTATGTCAGTGTAGGGAGATAAATAATAAAGGAGGATATGAGAGAAGCAATTTCCTTGCATCACATTTTTTAAGCACACCCAATTATGTTTTGTAAAAAAGGACAGCCACTGGTGGTTGTATTTTAATTTTCTATTTAACCTTTACAATGTGGAAGAGAGATGTAAATCTAAGATATATCAACAAAGCACACAAGGGCGCAAATAAAATAAACAATGGGTCAGACAGAATTGTTTTAAAAAGAGAACTTCACGCATTGGAGCAGGAGAGGAAGAGACAGGGATGGTGCGTGAAGTTGCATTATGAGGTCAGTGAGTAAAATCCCCTCTAGTTGAGCACCCTGACTGGGCCTGGACCTTACAAAATGTTCACGATGTCAGAGAAGAAGGGCGTGGAGGACATGGACTTGCCTGAATCATACAGCAAAGAAAATACAAAGCAGCTGGCTTAGTAAAACACATTAAACTTCTGGAGCTTTTGGGGACTAAAGGAAGGGCTGCCCCCACTTTCTGTTTAACAAATCCATTCTCTTTATCTTTAAAACAGTGGGATGGTGTAGAACATGTGTCAACTGGGGGAGCAGATGAGGACCAATCAGTTTCTTAGAGAATAGAACAGCTGAGTGCGACAGTCTGAATGTTTGTGTCCTCCCAAATTCCGACACTGAAATCCTAACTCCCAAGGCCATTATTACGTGGTAAGATCACAAAGGCACAGCCACACAAATGGCATTAATTCCCTTACTGAGAGGCTCCAGAGAGCTGGGCATCCCTTCTGCCACAGGAGAACGCAGGGAGCAGGCGCCATCCGTGAGGACATAGGTCCTTATGGGACATGGGATCTGCTCAGGCCCTAACTTTGGACTTCACAGCCTGCAGAGCTGCATTACGCTTCTGTCTATAGGCTTGGTCTATGTATTCTGATACAGCAGCCAGAATGGAGAAAGCCTGGCTGGGAAACCCTTTAGATCAGTGGTACTGAAAGTGTGATGCAAAGCTCATTCGCATGGGAAGCACCTGCAGTCTTAGTTTAAAATCAGATTCCACAGTCCTGTCTCATACCTATTTCATCAGAATGTCTAGGGACAAGGCCTGGGAATCTGCATTTTAGCATAACTTGGTTGTTTCTAATGCACATTACAGCGGGAAAGTCCTTGCCTAGACAGGCTGACATTGGTACACTAGATAAGAGAGGGGACACCAAGGGTATCACTAAGGGACTGTCAGGAGAGCCCATGAGAGGGACGGGGCCACTTACTTTGCCTCTGTCGAAGTTCTGGATGATGGTGAGGTGAAGGTGCTCCTTGCGCTGCCACTCGGTTTGCATGGGATAGGTCAGGAACTCCCGGAGTGGCCGGTCAGACCACTCGAGCAGCTCGTCATACAGCAGAAGAGTGTAGGCAGCTTCTGCAAGCCAAAGGAGCAGGGGTTGACATGAGAGCCCGAGCCACTCATCTTTCAGCAGAACTGAATTCAGCCCAACTGGGGAAACCACAGTGTTCTGAGTTTCATTACACAGCAGAAGAATGTCCGGAGTGTATGCGGCAGCGGGTTGATGAGCAGTGACCTCCTCTAGGTGATGGTGCTATGGGAGATGCTGTCTAATACACTCCTGTCAGCTTGAACCATCACTGGTGGAACTTGTGTGACTGTCCTATCCCCATCGGATGGCATTTTATTAATTTTATTAGTGAAAAGATTAAGAAAAGTGATTAGCTCTATTTGTACCACCAGTAAGACAAGTCATCCAGCAGTAAGAGATGCAGATTACGGTCCCGTTGTGAACATGTTAATGTTTCAGTTCCTACTATATTCCCCACCTGGCGTCAATATACCACGGGCATAATAAACCTACTCAACCGCTATCCTGCTGTAGCTAGTTCAAAAATGCAGAGCAGGATACACCTCTGTTTGCTAGGATGGTTCAAGGTTCTCTTGGGGACTGAGATCTTCAAATTGGCACGCTTACAAAACAAATGAATAATGGTACTTAAATTCGAAAAATAAAAGGATAAAAAGCTGAAATTGGGCTGCCGAGATAGCTCAGTGGACCAAGTGCCTGCTTTGGCAAGTGCAGGGACTAGGGTTTGACCCCCGGTCCCACATGCCACACTGGCCCTGGGGCGTGCTGAGCTGATGACTGAGTCTGGGCATGGTGGTGCATGCCTGTAATTCCAGTGCTGGGGAGGCTGAAAACAGGAGGACCATCAAAAGTCTGAGCTGCGCAGTGAGATTCTGTATCAAATACTTAAAAAATAAAATAAAATAAAATAAAATAAAATAAATAAAAAACCTAAAATTGGTGTGTGGGTGTGGATGGGGAGGACAGGATGTAGCTGAAATTTAGAAGTCACAAAGAAGCCACAGAAGAGCTGAAGAAGACAAAAAGGAGAACAGATATACAAAAAAACTAGCACTAGAGTAGGGATGGGGGGGGGGACAGAAGTATAGAGAAGTGTTAGATGGAGTGCGTCTGTGTGTGTGTGTGTGTGTGTGTGTGTGTGTGTATGTGAGAGAGACAGACAGACAGACAGACAGACAGAGAAAGAAAGATAGAGCGAGCACAATCACAGGGGAGTGCTGTGGTGGGCTGTGTGCTATGATGCCCCTGGTTGACCCAAAAAATACACAAAGGAGCAATTCTCTATTTATACACAAGCAGAAATAATGGCTTGTGGACTTTAAGCAGAGCCAACAGAGAGGTAGGATTTAACAGAACAATTGCCATTCTACAGGTCTTTTCTTGAGCCATAAAAGCATGACCAAAGAGATCAAGAATAAAAATTGAAAAATTCACTGTCAATGATGAAGGACCATATAATTTTTTCCTCTAACACTGTAACAATCAGCCGTTTTTTTTTTTTTTTCCTTTTTTGTACCAGGAAATGAACTTACAACCTCACACATGCCAGGGAGGCGCTGAGCTATATTCCCAGTCCCAGCTCATTTTTAAAATTAAATTCAATCAATAAACCTTTCTGTTACTAAACCATTACCCCATACTTGTCTCAAGATACCCAGGTAGTTTTAACAAAGTATCAATTCAGGGCAAATATTTTTTCCATTTATTTGTTATAACTATAGATAAAGTTCTAATATAACCTCCAGTTTTACTATGATTTGGCCATTTCCAGGTACAGGTAGGATAGAATAGCATAATAAGGATAAAATAGAATAGAATACTAAGATAGGCCACAACCCTGACAGCTCTGCTTTTGTCTCTAGGGACACAGGATATGGCCTTTTGTTTCTTCAGTTATGTTTGGTGAGTTCAGTTTCCTGGTTTTAATGTTTCGTTTCTCATCTGTGACAGTCTTTCAATCCCCACCCTTTCGTTTGCGCGCTGTTACTGATAGGATCTTCCTGCAGACAAATGATCATGTTCTCCTGATTAACACCTCCGATGACTCCCAGGAGCTGAAACAATAAATTTAGGCTTCATGCAGGCAGTTATGAGCTGGCTGCTAACAACCTCCACTGTCCCTCCTCAGAGTTCACGTAAGAAGGAGCCAGCTAGGGTTGGGATCAAGAAGCCTCAAAAGCTGCTGGGTTTCTGGTTCTAATAGTTGGAGCTGCAAAACCCAGTGATCAGCTTTTTAAAAAAATCTGTCTGTCTGTCTGTCTGTCTGTCTGTCTGTCTGTCTGTCTGTCTGTCTGTCTATCTATCTATCTATCTATCTGATACAGGGTCTTAATGATTAACTTTAAAAAAATATTTATTTATTTATTTGGTACAGGATCTCGCTATGCAGCTTTGATTTGTAGTGATCCTCCAGTCTCAGCCTCCCCAGTAGTGGGATTACAGGCATGTGCCACCACACCTTGTTTTAGTGGCTGGCTCAGTGCACCTAGGATTCTGGGGCCAGCACAGCATGTGGTACCAGGGATCACACCCAGGTCCTTGCTCTTGCCAGGCAGGTGCTTAGTCCACCAAGCTATCTCTCCAGCCCTCATTATCAGCTTTTGAAGATGAAGAAGATGCCTTGGATGCAGAAGCAGTCGACACAGAGAAGCTGCCTGCAGGGACAGGGACAACTTCTCTTCCAGGAGTGCCCTTCCCTCAGTAGCATGGAGGGAGTAACTCAAAGGACCATGAAGGTCAAATTCCAGGAGGTGCTGGGGGCAGGCGGAGTGGGGAGTTAGTGTTTAATGGGCTCAGAGATTCAGTTTCAGAAGATGCAAATGGCTTTGGAGGTAGATAGTGGTGACGCTTGTACAACACGAAGGCATCAAATGCCACTGAACGGTACATCTGAAAATGGGTTGAGATGGTGAATTAGATGTTATGCATGTTTTACCACATTTTAAATAAAAAAAGGGTTTCCAGCTCCAGTGCTACTTTCACAGTCCTGCTTGTCCCTGGAAAGGCTGGGGATGCCTGGGGAGTCAGACAGGAGTGGCTTCTATTTGAGAGCTGGGGAAAGTAAGGAAGCATCGGCAGGCTGCCAGAGTCAGCTGACAAATGGCTGAACAGGGACATGGGAAAGTGTGAAGACAAATGACAACAGCTTCAGAATCTGATCTGGGAAAATGGTGACACATATCTGAGAGAAATGGCGAATGTGGAGGACACTGTAGAAAGTATTTACTAAATGAAAGCAAATGGTGCTGTACCTCTGAGGGGTAACATAATATACCAGTGAGGTTGACTTTGAATATAATTAATACATTTTAAATGTTTTAGAGCAACTCTGTTCTCTCTCTGTCCCTCTGTCCCTCTGTCTCTCTGTCTCTCTCCCTCTCCCTCCCTCTCTCTCCTCTCACTTCTCTCCTCTCTTTGTTTCTGGAGCTGACAGGGAGCAAACCTTGGGCCTTGCACATGCTAGGGAAGAGCTCTGCTGCGGAGCTACAGCTTCAGCTCCTTCTATAGAGACAGAAAGTATGTACTAAACAGGGAAGAACTTTCAACATTCACTCTTTTAAAAAGTGTTTATACTTTTAAACAAAAAGCATCACCACACAACTAATGATAGACCATTCTGCTATTTGGAGAAGTGCATCATGAGAACAACAGCATGAAAAAAGAAGTAACATAGAAGTGTGGAGATGAACTCAGGGTAGGAGGCATTATCACCCCAACACTGGAAAAGAGCCGAGCCTTTCAGACAGGAAGTTTCCCCATCGATTTCACTTTCTTCAAGGAGACACAAAAATAAGGACATGAGAGAAGAAAAAATGTTATGTGGGGAAAGTACTGATTACTTATGACTTTGGGGAACATAAAACTGCAAGTTCAGTAAATAAATTTTAAAAAGCCCGTTCCTAAAATAACAGACAAATTTGGAGCTTAAGAGAACCAAAATATGAGTTACATATCAGAAATAGCTTGTCCTCCGTTCCCTCTATCATTTCTTATTTTATCATCTTTAAAATTAAACAAGTCTACTAGGCTGCTTCCTCATGATTAAGGCTTTACCAATATTGAAGGAAAATCTATCGACCTGGTGCTGAAGTTCAATTAATGAGCGCATGCATTAGTGATGTGTTGGGATCTCATATTGCTGGGCACTACTTTAAGAATTGAGATGACTAAGGACAAGAAAAGGTCATCACTGTCCTCAGAGAGCACTCTCATTGGAGATCTTTGTGTCTCTCTGTCTCACCTACACGTATATCTTATGCAATATGTAATTAATAACAGACATAATGGAATAAGTGCTTTCATGGAAATCTGAAAACAGAATAGAAAAAATAAGAGATGGAAAGAGCAGCTCAGCCCCCGGGGGCGGGGCGCTGGGCACAGACTTGGCGAGGGAGGGGAGAAAAAAGTGCAGGAGGGGAGACTTGAAGGCCAGAGCAGGAAGGAGCTGGCCCTGAAGGGGAAGCGAGAGCATGTGGTCACATGGCAAGGCCAAGCAGGTGCTGGTCAGTTATCACAGGCCTGATAAAGAACCTGGGTCCCACTTTGTTAGGTATATAAAACTGACAACAGAGTTATGGTTAGGGGAGGCATTGGGAATGTTTCCTTCAAAGGGCCAGACAGCAAATCATTTAGATGAGGGCCATGTGTCCTATCCAAACCACTCACTTCTCCACTGCAGCAGAGAAGCAACCACAATATACATCTTAGCAGGCAGTGCCGAGTTCTTTGCATGCTTGTGTCTGCAGTGCTGGGAACTGAACTCTGGACCTCTTACATGTTAAGCAAGTGCTCTATCACCAAGGTGGCGCTGTAGTCCTGGGCTAGCATAGCAAAGAGGGAATGAAATTTTGAAAAAATCAGGTGGCTGGCCTGAAAATTGCCGTCACTGATGTCTGGTCTACAGGAACTCCAGGGGTGGCTAAGAAGGAGTCCAAGCAAGAGATGATGAAGGTCTGAGACAGGGAGAATGAGACCAAGAAGAAAGGGCACTGAAACGCTTTAGGAAGCAGAACCAACAGAAACTCATGAGGGAGATCAAGAGGAGTCATTAAGAAGATGATACCAAAGATGTCAGTCTGAGTAACAGTGGAGTCACAGCTAGAGGCATGTTTACATTTCTGGGAACCATTGCAGATGGGATTCCTTTACTCATTCAAAGTTGAGGGAGGGGCTTGATTCAAGTGGTCTGTGGGAAAAAAGCGTGGTAAAAACCAAGGTTCATAGCTCCTAAGTTCAACTAAAGGGCCTAGTTAAGTTGGAGCGAGCACATTCCACTGTCTTCCCCAGTAATTGCAGTTGGATATCCTTGCCAGGATACAGAGTGCAACGACTGGAGGATTCGGAGAAGGAAATGAGCAGGCAGTCTGGGAGGACCTCAAAACTCAAAGAATGATCATGGTGTTGTCAGTTCTGCTTTTCTTCTTTGTCTCCTGCATTTCCAGGTTTAGACATCCCACCTCCTGAAACTGCAAATGGGAACAGGCAGCCAAGGCTCAGAGACAGCCTTTCTAGTCAGAGAAGGGAGCGGAAGACTCGCTGTGGGATGAAGATCATCAGACTGCAGGGTGCCCCCGGGTGAGGCCAAGAAACAGCAGCACAGGGCAGTGGTGGCGGGGTGGGGTGGGCAATGCATGGCAGCAGTGGCTGTCGGGAGCGCATCAAGGCATGAAGAACATCTAGCCGCGGCTTTACAGCCAGAGTACTGGCAAACAGAGTCCCGAGGAGACGGGAAGAGTAGGGGGAGCCCAGAGGGGAGAGAGCTTGAGCAAAGGATGTTCTAACTTTGCATGTGAGCCGCTGAGTTCATCTCCAGGTAGCACATTTGTACAACGGGTCACGCTGGGCACAAGCAAGACTCGGAGACGCAGGCAATGCTGGATACCACTGTCAGGTCCCACAGCTACTACTAATGAGACACACAAGCAAATCTAGAAGAGTGGACCAAAGGCTACAGAACACATGCCAACTCCTGAGTTGCAACCTGCAGGGCAGGGGGAGGAGGTTGGTGGGTAGCTCAGTGGTATAAGTACCTTCCAGGCAAGCACAAGGTTCTAGTTCAATACTCAGTACTAAAAGAAGAACAAAACAAAACAACTTAAAGAATGTGGTTCACAGCTTGAGACTTTATCATAACCAGGCTTAAATGTTAAATGGGAAATGTTACACTGGAAGATTTTTAACAAAATCTGGAGTTTCATAATATTCCAAACATCCAGAAAATAATCCAAAATTACTTGACCTTCAAGAAATCCAAGAAACTGGGCCAGCCAAATATCTCAGCAGATTAAAGTGCCTGTTTAGGCAGACGCAGCAGCTGGGGTTCGATCCCTGGCCTGCCGTGCTGGCCCCACCTGCGGGGCATGCTGAGCTGGAAATTGAGACTGAGTGTGGTGGCATCTGCTTGGAACCCCAGCTCTTGGGAGGCTGAACTTGTGAACACAGGACAATCATTATGAGTCTGATCTACATAGTGAGACCCTGTAGACCCTCTAGACCCTGTATTAAAATATCCTGCCCTCCCCCGCAAAAAAAGAAATCAGGAAACTAAACAACCCTTAAAGGGAAAAGGCAATTAACAGACACCAACCCCAAAATGACTCACATGTGCTGGAATTATAAACAAAGGACCATGAGGCACTATTATAACCACACTCCTCGTGGTATTTGTAAACAGTCAGATGACTGAAAAGTTAGAAATTCATTGCAAAGAAATTGAAGCTATAAAAAGAAAATAACCAAGTGGGAATTTTAGAACGGAGTAACATAATTATTCTGTTCTAAACAAAACCAAAAGAATTTACTAGAAGGGCTCAACAGCTGGGTGGAGATGACAGAAAAGAATCAGCAGACTCCAGCATGAGCCAATATAATCATCTAGTTTGCACAGCAGAAAAAGAAAAGGTTGGGAAAAATAAATGAACCGAGTATTCAGAATCTATGAGACAACAGCCAAAGGCCCAATCATTACATTATTCTAGTCTCAGCAGAGAGAATTGATATAGAAAATATAGTTGAGAAAGTAATGTTTGAAAATTTCCCCAGTTTGGTGAAAGAAATGAATTTAAGGGCTCAGGAAGCTCAGCAAACTCAAAGCGGCAAGACAGAAAAACAGTCAGGTCCACGCATATAATCAAACCACTGAAAACCAAAGATAAATTCTCGAAAGCAACCTGAAAGCAGATACACACTGCCTCAGATGAGTCATTTCAATGACTACCTATTTTGCATCAGAAACGATAGAGGCCTGCAGATGATGGACAATGGTTTTTGTACTGAAAATGAAATTATTCACCTAGAATTCTGCACCCAGCAGATGTACCCTGCAGGGATCAAGGGGTTCTCTGACTGGAATCTGGAAAACGGCTGGGTCTTTCGCCTTGATTCCCAGCTGGGTGCTACTGGGAGCTGATAGAAACTTCAAGAAGCAGGGCTGAGTGAAGACTTTAGGTCACTGGAGTGTGCTCCTGAAGGGAACTGTCGGATATCTTTCTTTTCCTTTCTTGTGTCCTGGCCCTGAGGTGAGTGCCTTTGCTCTGGTTTGCCACTTGCTCTCTGCTATCAAGTGCTGCTTTAGCATCACAGGCTCCAAAGCAGTGGGGTCAACCACCCAGGGACTGAGGCCAAGATTGGGAGCCAAGAACCTTTCTGATTTTTAAGTTATCAAGGGTATTTTGTTACAATAATGGAAAACTGAGTAACAAAAGGTGCAGGAAACACATTCTTAGATGAAAGAAAACTAAGAGAATGCTTCATCATTAGGTCTCCTTTAAAATAAAAAAAAAAAGTTCTTCAGATGAATGAAAATGATAGCAGAGAAAAACTGAGCTCTTCATGAATGAAAACAGAGTAACAGAAATGACCCAGTCAGTAGGTAAATGTAATAGGCCATTTTCAAATTCTTTAAAATATATTTTACATGTTTTAATAAAAATATATGACATAATTAGATATCTAAAATAGGCTTTGCTCTTTAAAATAAAAAAATGACATCTGATAAAGTTTTTAATCCACGTAGATATAGTACCACGGCATATATAACACAATGTGGGAAGACACTGGCATCTATGTGGTTGCATAGCTCCTATATTTAACTTGAAATGCAAATATCCTAAGTATAAGTAAATTATAAAAGTTAGATATATATTTCCCAAGAGCAATCTCTAAAAAATTATGCAAACACATACAGTGAAACAATAAAGGACTTAGAATAGCAGTGACGAACCTATAACACACATGCTGCAGCTGGCCCATTCTTACCATTTATTTATTTTATTTTATTTTTTGTATTTTAGGGAAGAGTCTACAGGGTGTTCAGGGTCTCACCACTAGATTGGACTCGTAGTAGTGAACTGCCTGTTTATAGCCTCCCAAGAGCTGGGATTACCGGTGTGCGCCAGCATGCCCAGTCTCAATGGCTGTCTCAGTGCTCCCTGGGGGCAGGGCTGGCACAGCAGGCCTGGGGGTCGAACCCCCGGCCCCTGCATCTGCTTGCAGGTGCTTTAATCTGTTGTGCTATTTGGTTGGCCCCCTTTCTTGTCATTGAAAGCTCTAAAAGGTTCACCATCACTGACTTTGAAACATTCATCAAATTAAAAATACATTTCAGTTTTAAAGTAGAAACCCAAGAGTCCTCAGCTGTCATTTCAAAAGGTATTATCATGTCTCACGTGTCAGTGCACAGCCCACTTGCCCCAGTTTGAGCCAAACACAGGATTACCTGTAAAGTTCTGTGCTTTGAGATGCAGGTCATAGAGCTTGTGGATGTAACGTATATACATCTCTTCTTTGTTCAGTTCAGTCTTATAAAAGTTCTGTAAGAAAGAGTGCAGGTGTGAGTCCCTGCAGTTCAGCCTCCAAACCCTTTCCTTTTACTTGGATGAAGCCAAGAGAGCTTGCCTTGGGCCAAGAGAACTGATGCATTTTTCCTTGTAAATGTCATTTAAACAAAGGAGGAGGCCTAAGGACAGATTTTCAGTGAAACACTGCCTATGCTAAATATTATCCAGCAATTTCTGGATAAGCTGGTAATAGCTGATTTGTATTTATTTTATTATTTTCTATTTTCTTTTGTTTAGTCTAACTAGCAACTGATTGATAGGCAAAGAAGAGTTTTCTTAATCTTTGAATTTCAAACATATTTTGCTCTAAAGAAAACAGTCTCTAACACATATAGATAAGAATGAGTAAAACACCCACATTCTTGTAGAATTCTCTAAAAAATGTAAGTGATAATTCTCTGTATTGTTAAAGCTGTTATTCTGTATTTTATACTTGTGTTTTGGAGGTAAGAGTTTCCAAATTATGTCCAGAACACAAAGGAACAATAGTTTTTTTTATTTCTGGTTATTATTATGGGCATGCATATTAAAATACTTCATTTTTTAAAAATCTGGGTCTTACAAAATTTTTCTAAAACATTTTAACAATTGTTACCAACACTCCATTTTTACTCACCTGGACACATAGACTATCATTTTTAGGGCTTTTCCATCTTCTTCCTTCCCACACTAGAAAACTACATCAGTTCTCAATAAACATAGTAAAGTCAGCAGCGAACATATATGAAGCTGGATTCGAACAAAAGCAGGATGCATGGAGTCTCCAAATGAGGTACTGAGGTAGATCATTCTCTGTGATGAATTCCCTGAAACTTCTATCCTTACTTATTGTGGTGGTTTTGACTGGTGCTGCTCGGTGTACAGAAGAAGGAAAACGAACAGTGGAGGATGGCAAGGTTTTCAAAGCAAAAAGGCCAGGGATACTACATGTCTCTGAAACAGGGCTTTGGAAGGGTCCAAGCTAGCCAATGTGGTTACTGAGACAGACCCTTCTAACCTCAAGGCATGGACATTAAATTGAATGCTTCATAAAAAGCATGTATCTCTCTATCTCTAGATACAGCTATCTATATCCCTATAGCATATATCTATAGAACCCTGTCTCTAGAGATATATATACAGATAGAGATACATAGATATAGATTTCCATTACCCTTATATTCTTTAGTTTCTTGTAGATGTTGGCATTCTTTCAAAAGCTAAGTAAATAATGCTATTCAAATCTCTCTCATTATAATTGAAATCATTTTAATTAGCAAGAATTGTTGTACCATAAGCACAGTCTAACAACCCCACAGCAGGTTTTTACATTATTAAAGGGTGATTTGCTCTAATAGCTTTCTGGTAAGAAGCTGCTTTTTCAGAACAAAAATAAGCGGTCACTCCTTAAATGAGTATTTTTTCTTTAAAAAAATGTTTGTTCTCCCATCAGCAGATGAGAATCTTTCACATATGTCTAGCAAAACTTGTGACATAGAACAAAACAATAATCACATTTCCTAGTATTAGTCATGTCAGATATTGTGTATTTCTGCCAGCTTAATGCTAGAATTTACCTCTGATCCTATAGGGAAAGCCAAAGCTCTCCGGAAGAGGAACTGATCCTCCCAATGAGTTAGGAAAAAAATCTCTCAAAGGAAGTGAGTACTTGAAGAGAACCATATTGCTGCTAGAAAACATCAAGAACTTTCCATATGGAGTAGAAGCTTAAGAGATTAGCCTCAAAGTGATATATTTGGTCCTTTAATAAGTATTCTTCTGCTGGTTTGAGACCAGAATATCTTTTAAAATGTTACCATTTTCTCTGAAGACTTTTTTTCTTCTTTTGCTATGCTATCAGGGCTAGCCTTAAACTTATAATCCTCCTGTTTCAGCCTCCCAAGTGCTAGAATTACAGGTAGGCACTACCATGCCTAATTTGAAGACTATTCTTGGTCACTGAAAAGAGCATATAAAATCTGGCCTCCAGTGATTACTGCTGGGGCCACTGATTCTACTGCGCCTCTGGCTTATTTCTGCTAGAGGCCATGGAAAACACACTTAGGGCAGTGTGTTAATTCTTTCAACCAGGGAAATGATTTCTTCTAAACCAACTGAAGAAATGAATCCAGGGGCTGAATTAATTTCCTCACCATTACATGGAAGGCCCTTGTGAAAGAGGGTGAAGGCAACAGAAGAGAATTCCTCTGGGAAAATGTCAAGGCTTTGCTTTGAGGTTATTTAGGAGACTTTGTGGCTGGAGGTGGTCAACGGTCAGGGTCAATCTAATGCTTACAGAGAGCACCTCGCTACTAGTCCTAAACAGGGACACACAGGCAAAGACATGGAAAATCAAAGGATGAGGTTCTTGACCATGCTGAATGACCTATAAAGCAGGCAAAAAGCAGGGCAACATGGGAGATTAACATAGGGGACAATCATGTTCAAGGTTAGAAATGATGGTGGGGAGAGATAAATGGAACATGCCCAGTGAGGTCATGGCCTGGACATTGCTGTTGAGTCTAATGACAAAAATTATGGAAGAAACTGCATAATGCATGGTGCAGCCCGATGGAGGGTGTGCAGGGCTCTCTATTTTAGGGACTAATATCGGAGATGGAGATGTCACAATTAAATTACAAATGAGAAGGAAGCGGTGGGTGTGGTAAAGAAGCACAAGAGTTGGATTCAGAGATGAAAAGTTGGATTGCAGAAAATTAGGAAAATGAGTCAACAGAAAATGAAAGTTGTGAGTTTTGAAGAGACAAAACAAATTCAAAAGACAAACCAATGAGTCATGACAAGACTGAACCACTGGGCTGGTGAGATGGCTCAGTGGTCTAAAGCACCTACTCAGAACAAGCTTAGCAAAAGCACAGGGACCGTGGTTCAATCCCCCAGCACCACATGCCAGCCAGCCCCGCCCCCTGGTGGGCTGAGCTGGCCACACACACACACACACACACACACACAAAGAAATAAATAAATTTAAAAAAATTGTAAAAAAAAAAAAAAAAAAGACTGAACCACAGCAGGAAACAAAGCAAAGTTTCAAGGGGCAAACAGAAGGAACAATACAGCATGATCAGACTGAGAATAGGAGCAACTGTGCAGTAGTCAGAGTAGAGGGTGAGGCTTTATCTACTCTGTGAAATGCAAGAAAATGAAACATGATATTCGCACATTTAGAAACGGAGGCACTCATTCTCTTGCATTTCAAGGCTGAGAAGAGGACATTATCAAAGCATTAGTTCACCCTATATTAAAATATGAAAAATGTGCATGGTCATTCCTCTGCTCTGTGGTGGAAAAACCATTTTATTTAATAACTAGGTGGAGGACATTTTGTATAAATTTTGATTCGTTCCAATAATTCTGGTTTAGACTATTATCCTTACATAATATTTAATTTTACTCTCAGAACTGTCCTGCCTAGATGATAAATTATATGGTCATCCTAGTTGTAATGCAAATCTTAGCAATAGTGCTATTGTGAATTCAATCTGCTAAGAAGCCATGAGTGAAAATTAGTGTGTTAAACAGAAAACTGTCATTAGCTCAACAAAAAGATCAGCAATGTCTACTATACTGCAGCATGAGTACAGCTGGAAGGAAGGAGAAGGACAGAGAGAAACTTAGAGGACCTCACTCTCGGGACGTTGAGCTTTTCTCTCAGGAGAACAGCAGAGGGCTGTCAGAGTGTGTGCAGGGTGACAACAGAAGCGGTGTCCCTCGCCACCCACCTAAGCCTACAGCCATGCTGGGGCCTGACTCTCTGGGCTTTCATTCAACTTGGAACTCACTCTCTTTCTTTTAAAAATGTTTCTGAAGTCTTCTAAGAAACATTCAGGGAAGAGAAGCATATTTCCCATTAAAAACATCAAAGCCCAGTATTTCTGTGAAAAATGAAATGTTAAGATCAAAGGAGGAAGGGGAAGCTGGTACTGACCAGAAGGCTAACTGTGCAGCCGATCTTTTTGCCATCTACCTCTCCCATTTTCATGCAGTCCCTAAAAACAAAAAGCAATGGTCAGAATTCACAACTTCATAGAGGTAAGCACAGTTTGTCCTTCTAGGGGGGAGGTGCACAGCAGACATAAGGGCCAGACAGCAGAGGCAATTCCAAAGTCCTAATTAGGAGAAAGGCTTCAGGGCAACCAGAGTCTCCCGAGTAGCCCTCCCAGAAGCGTCAGGAGCCATGATGTGTTTCTACACATCCCCTGGGGTGGGGTGGGGAGGAGGCTGCCCAAGCATGAGCCCAGGGATTTGCTCTTTAAATAAAAACACAACCACCACATATGCAAGTGGGATGAAGTGCTTTTAAAATCTAGATAATATAAAAGCAAAAAATAAATAAGTAAATAAATAAATAAATCTAGTTAAAGTAACAGTGTGAGTCTCATTCCCCGGCTCTGCCCCTTTTTAAAGAGACCATCTCAGTGAGCACAGTGACACAAGTCTATTCTGGGGGCCTCACCAGAATAGCAGGTGGTCTACTTTCTTCACTCTAATGTGCATGAGCCCTGGAGGACTTTCTAAGGAGGTGAATCTACACACCCAAAAAGGTGACTTTTCTTCCATTTAAAGATTGCCAAGAACTGTGGGCACTCTTCCAGCTCAGTAAGACTTTGAAAGAACTGTCCAAAAAATATAATAGAATGAAACAAGAAAGCCCCAGATACAAAAACTCTGCCCTAGCTGGTAAGAAGTTCAGGGTCTGATTATCAATTCTCTGAGTCATTAACTCAAGTGAAATGTTGACTGCATCATAGTATTTGATTTTTTAACTGGAGCCCAGCGTATCGGGAAAACATGGAACTTGCCTTACCTGTAATCTAACAACCTCTCCATTAGACGAGTTACAGTGGCAATTAATGAAACGCCACTTTCCCTCCATGTTTCCCGCTCAATTTTCTTTAGTAGACTGGAAAAGAAAGAACCCAGGGCATTTTCAAAATTTATTTTTATCAGTCACCATGACAACCATTTTACTTTCATCAGTACCTTAAATGCCTTAGCAACCACTGAAACATCTCACAAGTAGCATAATTTGCAAACAATGTCTTACCTAGGATAGGGACCAAATAGTGGAATTCTAATCCAGGA
Source organism: Octodon degus (assembly GCF_000260255.1). Taxonomy (NCBI): domain Eukaryota; kingdom Metazoa; phylum Chordata; class Mammalia; order Rodentia; family Octodontidae; genus Octodon; species Octodon degus. Next base: position 1,106,693 of record NW_004524591.1, read on the forward strand.
AGCATTGACAAAGCAAATTGATTTTCAGATTATCCATGTCATAAAATATGAATATACGCACATAATCAGATTTGCAAAATAGAAAAGTAACTTGCAGCTCAAAGACAATCGTCCCTAGCTTCTCTCTTACACTGAGGCTTGTGCCTTACCACATCAAACAACACTGCGAAAAGCAAAAACAGAAGTACCTCCAAGTTTACTTCTAAGTAAAATCTTATTTTATTCACAGAAAAATGTTTTCCTACCTCTCAGTAGAATGCATCTTCATCCAAGCAATTTTACTGCAATGCAACTGCTACAGGAAAATCCTTGTACAGGCGGTATGACGTTTCGCGTTTTTCCTCTCACTTAACATTTGCCCACTCAATACATATTGTACTATCTGTGCACTCACTCAACAGTTTCATTCATTTTGTCATTAATCACAGCGGATTTGCTAAGTGGTTGTTCCCGCGGACGGATGCCAAGTCCTGAACCACATCTCTCCCCCTACATTTTCCCTAATCTGAAACACCTTGGAGCAGAGGCACTATGTAAACACAAAATAATAACAATCATAATGATGAGGCTCTGTTTTACTTTCACTTCCCTTCCTGGCAAATTAACACTGTACGTGGCAAGGGCTTGATGACAGAACTTTCCCCAAAGATAAAAGAACACAAGCATGGTAATATGAGGATATTTCCTACTCTTCCTAATTTAATGATCATTTCTGTCTAAAACCTTGTTTTCCTTTCATCTTGACACCAGAAATAAGATCGAGAGAAAATATTTCTTACAAATAGAAACTAAGCATATCATATATGCATTCAATGGAGAAAATAAACATTAAAGAAAAACGCTATTTCGTCAAAGCTTTCATTTATGCAAGGCTGTTCTGGCCCGATGTTCCTGCCTGTCCCACCTCCTTGCTGCCTGTCACCACCTCAGTGCCCAGTCCCGTCTTATCTCCTCTGCTGCTGCCTCTGTGTTCCTAATCATTTGCTGGTTTAGTCAAAATTGCTTCTTAATTAAGGGTAGGAAGGTCAGTACAGAGATTGCACATGGAACAGGTGGCGCCGGCCCCCAGACCTCCAAGGGAAGACCCCCTTGTTTATTTAATATTTTCTTTTAAAAACCTCTGAACAGCACCTGTGTTAAGCCTAAGTGGCAAAATAACATTGAACAAGTCCTCAAAGTGAAAATCTGTCTGCCAAAGCAATATAGAATGATGGAGAAATCTTTCCAAGTGACAGCCCACACCTATATACTTCAGAGCCTTAAAAAAACAAAGAACTCAAGGTAAGTGATAATTCTAAAAATACATGGAGACTTCTTTTTATGAGTTTCATTAATTTGCAGAGCCACCCACTGCTGTATGGAAGCACAGCCACAAAATCCTCTTATCGGAAGAGGCAGAGCTCTGCACAGGCTGTTTTCCTGACTGACTGGAGGACCAAATGTTAGGGCTGAGTCTAGAACCCAATTAGGCTGTGTTCTCAGCCAGGCTTGTTCCTTCTCCCGGGAAGCTTGACATTTTGCAGATTACTGAGGCTATCAGCAAGAGGAAACTATTTCTAGATAACTTGGGTAAGGCCAAATATTTTCTCCTGGGCTACATGCCCTTGTGCCTGTATTGAGCACCTCAGGGACTTCTTGTGACAACATGAAGAGGTGATTTCTCTCTCTAGTTGATAAGGCTGCTCCAGCCCATGCAGTGAGACCCACACACTGGGGAACAGGATGAACCATGGCACCGCAGGGTGACACTGCTCCCCAGGGCCCCTTCTCCTACAGTGGGAACTGAACACAGGGCTTGGGCACTGAGCTACAGCCCCAGCCTTGTACTTAATTTAATTTTATTATTTTTGAGGGTCTTGCTAAATCACTGAATTGCCCAGGCTGAGCTCAAGTTTTGAATCCTCCTGCCCCAACCTCCCAGAGTATTTGGATTACTGGCTTGTGCTGCCGCACCTGGCTGCTTCCCAGGCTAAAACTGCAGGTGGAGAGTGGGATGGGGTTTGATTCTCAGTAACAGGACCCTGTTGCGAACATCGTTCAAAAGCGTGCACACCATAGAATGCAGGTCGTTGAAATAACATGGAGTCACTGAATTAGAGCAGAAGAAAGACCTGAGATGGATGCTGCCTCTCCTGGAGGCGCTCTCAGGTGTCCCAAGACTGTAGTGGCCCCACTGTGTGCTCCTCCAGCATCCCTGCCCTGCACAGGTGCCTGGGGCGTGGGGGTGCTCGGCATTAAAGGTGAACATGTGGAACAGGTAAGATGAGGACAAGAAGAGCTTGACCTGATGCTCTACCCTGAATATTCCATACCGTGGCCTGTGATCTACAATTTCAGGGCTATCAAAAAATATAAATTCCACTGATTTAGAAAGGATATAGTCTGAAGAGATGAAGACAAGGCTAAGATAGGGAGAGAGGAAGGAGGAAGGCACTAGCCACATGTAAAATCTCACTCCAAGGGAGCTATTTTGGCAAGCACTGCACTTTGGGAAGCGGTGAACCACTGCCAGCCTTTTCAGCTTCTGCGCACATTTTAAAGAAATTTTAGACATGAATTACAGAGAACAATGTGAACCTGTAACACAGGGCACCTATTTTTCATAATGTGTGCGGTGACTCACTGTGATCACACTAATTCACTGTGATTTCTATAGCCCAAAATGCAAGTTATTGTTTCTTGAAGCATAGCTATTCACTCTCTTTTCTGAGCATAGGGAGTAATATTTAATTATCATTTTAGATTTGACATATTCTCAATATGCTGATCATAAAAGCATGAAATAAAAATATTTATAGTAGTGTTTCTAGCAATACACTAAAAGTCAACAAAAGAATAAAAATCTCCATGGAATGAATCAGGTCCCTTAAAATAGTCCTAATTATAGAGGCTTAATATTTTAATTATTGGTTTGATTCTAATGTCAAGGTACATCTTCTATTTCAAAGTCACATTTACACAAGCAATCTAAATTGCATGCTATCAGGCCTTTATTAAAGTAGATAAGAAGTATTACAGAACTATGCATGTATTTACCAATCTTGTGAATTTATTATAAATAATTAAACACAAATCCCAAGAGATTCATTTCATTGAGTGCTTTCTCATTTTAGCTCTTTGTTCAGACCAATTGCTAGTAACAGAATTGAGAGCATTTTTCCAAAGCAATTTATTTTATTGGATGAGGTTTTAATCAGAATTCTTGCTAAACTCCAGCTGTCATGAAAGACAGACACTTTGTACACAAGAATGAACAAAGGCTTGGTGAATAATCATTAAAAGTTCTGGTTTAATTATAGTATTGGAAGAAAGTGGTGCTGTTCAGGGTTCAGTACGAAGTATGTACTTATCACTCACTACTACCACATGAAATCTCTATCCCTTCCTGACTTGTCCTTTCAGTATTCTTTGCCCAAAAGCCTTAAGAATGACTCTGCATCAGGCAAAGTGAAATCATTCCAACCTATCAGTTAGTAATTTTTTTTCAAGCCTATATGTTAATAGCTCCACCGCTGCAAATTAATGATCCTAAAATGAGTTACAGAATCTTGAACTTGGTATTTACACTAAAGCACTGATCTCCAGTTCTAGGTGATAACTGAGTATAACAACACACAAAAGTGTATTTTGTAACAGAAAAGCATATTGTTGAATTACGACTGCACTTGTAGAAGAATTGTAAACATTTTCCAGGCTCAGTGAGCCAATTCTTCCCTCAAGGCGAAATACTTCATAAGTATACCACTTTTGAAAATGACTACAGTGCGTAAGAAGCCACAGAGAAAACTAGTGCTGGGCAGTTCCAGAGCACCGACCCGTTCTTGCGTCCTCTCTGGCCATCTGTCCTGTGGGTGAATGCTCAGGACAAGGGTGTGACTGTGACCACACTGTCCTGGTAGGAACACTTCAAAGTCTCCTCACAGCATTCCGTTATTTCTTTTTCCTCCGTACAAATCCATAACACAGAATTTACTAAAAATTACTTGCCTCTCTGACAGCCTAACAACAAATATTTAGGAAGCAGTTAATAATCCTGAGTAAACAATCAGTGTTGATGGATTAAATCAGGTGCTGAAGAACAGACACAAACAAGGTTAATTTTCCGACAGCTAATCAGTCAAGCAGATCTTGCACTGGACAGCACTGCAGACAAACAGGACAATCACACCCCTATCTCCTCTCCCACTTATAACCCTACTTAAAAATCATGATCTAGCAGCAATTCTTTTTTTTTTTTTTTAACATTATTACGGATGAAAAGACTGTGATTTGTTATGTAACACTCATGACCTATTCTAATCAGAGAGTAAAATAAGGAGACATGTCTAATAATCAACAGAATAGGATCCATTTGCCAGGGTTAGGCAATTATCCTTTATTTCACACTCCACAAAGACAAAGCACTCCTGTGAGACTCAAGCTGTCCTTGCGGCAGTCAGCTACAGCCGTTCACAGCAGCTCAGGGCTCACACCAAATCCCCGCAGGAGCAGTGGCTTGAGATAGCCACGATACTTACATACTGTTGAAGAGCTCACGGTACGTTTCATCACCTTTGCCTTCTGACATCAGGCTGTCCAATTTGTCAATTAATTTGGCTTCCACCTGAAACATACAATATTACTCTCATTTTCCTCCCTTCCATGAGTAGGGTTTCTCAGCAAATTAAAAGATATTTCTCCATGCTAGGGAAAAAGCTGTAGTATATTTTTGTGAAAGTGACATCAGCCCCGGTTAATAGCAGCTATCTCTTTGGAATTGTAGGGGTCTAATTTAGATGGCGTTAACATGACTTCAGACTCCTGGCTGGGTAGCTTTCCCTGCTGCCAAAGACATCTATCTATCTGTGATTTAAACGCAAATGCTTGCAATCCTATTTAAACATTTGAATTCTTTTCAAGGACTATAAAAACTGGCAAGTCCTCTTTCTTTTTTCTTTACAACACTATATGGTAAGAGCATCAGCAAACTAGGATGCCCACATACATTAATTTAAATCTTTGGTATGTTTTATATCTGTTTTCCTTCCTAAAACAGTTTGAGGTTGCACTAAATCTTTGCTGAAGATGAGAACTTTTCCTGTCCATGTACAGATGGCAGGCAGATAGAAATGTTCTAAGTCAGCAATAAGCAGTAGAATAGAGAGAAAGGACATATTTCCTGAAAACTGTAGTCAAAACATTTATGTTTTCAAAGATGTAAATTCCTTGGAACTTGAATATCAGAAAAAGAAAAATATTCTTTCACCTATTGGAGGCAGGAGAAGGGAGACAGGCTGAAACCCTCTCTCGGCCTGAGCACTGAAACCACGAGGGACTGGGAGGGAGATCTGACTTTGACAAAGGACTAAGTCCAAGTACTCCTTTAAATTAAAGTGCAACCGAGAGATACAGACAAAGAGGAAGGAAAGTGGGTCCCTTCACCAAGCACAATTTTAAAAGCCCTTCCTTCAATCACTTATTAGTACTCTTGAAAACGAATGTATACGCTGATATGAGTGAGATGCCCACGCTTAAGGTTCTGTGTATGCGATCAAATCACTTGCCTGGTTGGCTAGGACGGCTGTACTGAGGACCTCAAAGGATGGCCACTAACCTGTAGGCAGGTTAGTACGGTGACTATGAACAGACTATTGACCCACTGTCTCTAACTTAAGGGCTTAGCCTGGCAAAGGCAGCTGATTCTTTGTGACACCCAGCTTCGTAATGAATCTGTCTTCTCAAAACGGGAGCAGCGCCATTAGAAACTAAGTCATTGAAAAATGGTAGATTCATCCCTTGGGAATTTCCTTTGTGAGAATTTCAACACTGCTTTATCCTTTAAATTAATTCTCCATTCTTCGAGCTAAGAGCAATAAAACATACTGTGAATCAAGTGCTCAAAGCTAAATCATTCAACAACTGCTATGTTCAGACCACTGAGAGCTCAATGATTTTAAGAATCATTAACCCTCAGATTCCTCTGTGCTGTGTCCGACTGGGAGCAAATAAAGACACTGTAAGTTCTTAAACACAGACCTGGGTGATCAAAGATATTTTCAGCTAAAAGGAATTAAATGGGTTTTCGGTGCTTCATTGGAGATTCAGGGAAACACAGATCCGGAGAAGCATTCAAGGCCATGTGGTGTGGGAAGGACGGGTGGCCTGGAATCTAGGCCTGCTGACCAGAGTCCACTGCCCAAGTCTGGTGGAATTGAGAAGTCAGAGACCCTTGAGGAGAAGTGGAGCTCTGTCAGCTGTTCCAGGAGCGCTTCCTCCTACCTGTTTAAAGCTGCCGCTCCGCCTCTGCTCCCAGTCCATCATGTCATGGAAAATGGGGATCATGACGTTGCGAAGGTCTGGCTGGGGAATCAAGGTGACTTCTAGGAAGGGGCCAATCAGGGATGGGATGAAGTGGAATTTGTGTTCTCCTAAATTGAATACAAAATGTGAGCTTCAATATAAGGAGTCTTAACAAAATTTCATAAAATTTGATCATTTATTTAAAACGTATTGCCGCAAGAATGTTCAGCTATATAGTTTATCACCCTAGGGAAGAAAATACAAGACAGTAATAACCCATAAGACATCACTGAAAATTATATATGAATTATTGAGAATTGGCTAGGTATACCGTTGTACATCCATAAACTACAAATGAGGGGTAGGGACAAAAATAAATTAGAAATGAAACTGAAAAAAAGATACATGTAAAGATTTTCAATATAATTAAGAAACAAGGTATAATACGATATGTTTAGGAATATCTTTCATTAAAATTTTATATAAAATATAGATAGATAGATATGATAATCTAGAAGATTATAACCCCTAATGTTAAAAAGGGTTATTAACTCTGGGTAGTGCAACTACAGGAGATTTTTCTTTTTTTTTTTTTTTTTTTGAGACAAGATCTTACTATGTAGCCGAGGGTGGTTTTGAACTCACTATGAAGTCAAGGCTGACCATAAACTCATGCTGGCCCTCCTGTTTCAGCCTCCACGTGCTGGTAGAACAGGTGTGTGCCACCACCCCTGGTCACAAGTGATTTTTGCATAAGAGAAAAGGTGGTCCTTATTTGTGCTGTAGAATTTTTATATTTTAAAAACACAGTAGACAACCTAGATAAAAAGCTGGCTCACAGCACCAAAGAATATAAATATCTTCTAAAAAGCCTTAAAACACAATAGTAAACTCAAAATGCAGCACTGTCAACTGCTAAAAGGTACTCAGAGAGTTCATAGGAAAGGAAGATAAAGTACCAACACAGATACTCTTTTGTAGGAGGGGGGCATGAAGCCCACTGCTCTAACCTTTCTGTGTTAAATGTCATGGAAGAGTTTCTCTTTTCAGATCAAGAATAAGGCAGCTGGGGTTGGGGAGATAGCTCAGTGTCATAAGTGCCTGTCTGGCAAGAGCATGGTCCTGAGTTCGATCCCCAGCACCACAAAAAAAAAAAAAAAAAAAAAAAAGGAGCTGGATGTGGATGTGGTGGTATGTGCCTACAATCCCAGCACTTTGGGAGGGTAAAGCAGGAGGTTCTTAAGTTTAAGCTCAGCCTGAGGAATTAATGACTTAAGAAATTGCCTCAAAATAAAAAATAAAAGGGCTGGGGAATATAGCTCAATGCAAAAGTCTTGGGTTTCACCCAAAGTACCACAAACACACACATACACACACACACACACACAGTACAAACATGTACATGCACACACACACACACAACATGCTTGCCATGAAAAAATACATTTCTTAAGAGCTAACCTTTAGCTTCATGGCTACTGCATATGACACTGAAGTATCCAATAAAAATGCATGAACAAGCTGGGAGATGGAGTGAAGACAAATTGCTTAATGAAAGAGGCCTTTTCCTCCTTCAGGGAGGAAAGTCAGGTGGTGATGGGGCTGAGAGAGGATTCTGAAGGTGGGAGGGACCACAGTATCAAAGGAGGTGACTCACTGGTGATAACAGCGGACGCTTGTCACTGTGGCAGGTACTGCTCTGACTGCTTTGCACATATAATTTCATTTCTTCTCCATAAAAAATTCAGGCAGTGGGAGCTGCCACCTCCCACACCGACAGAAGGGAGCTCAAACCCTGGGAAGTGAAGCAACTCGCCAGAAGCCCTCGGCCAGGAACCAGGATGGCCAGCGTTTGAACCAAGCAAACTGGCTCTAGTGTGGGTCCTTAATCACTCTCCTGTGGATGCAGCTCAACACAGGCCTTTAGACTCGGCAAAAGCCAGATGAGGGAAACTTAGTTAAGAATTAAAGAGTGAAAGAAAGAAAAAGAGCTAGCAAGCGTTTTTCATCTTACAGTTGTGTGAAGGCAAAGGCAAGAAAGCAAATAAGAACTTGGGTGGGAGGGAAGAGGCACTTTTTTTTTTCTGACTGGGGGATGCAGTCCCATATGCTGCCTGGCCAGCAAGCCTTCCTTTGGGGAAAGTATCTGTCATTCGTTGGGGCTGGGAGTGGGGATGGGAGGTCCTCATTCTCCTGCCTGGTCTCAGGAGTAGACCTACAATCTGAGCCTTATGCAAACATCAGCCTTCTTCCTGGCCCAAGGACTGGTTCCCAGTGGCACAAAGCTCCTTGGGGCCCCTGGGTGGCCCTTAAGAAAAGGGAGGCAGGGATGAAGCCAGGGGGAACTCTTCCCACAGACAGGGAAGAGGCTGCGGAGCCCGAGTCAGCAAGGTAGTTAGGAGATGAAGAGCTGCAGCTGCTCTAGAAACCTCCAGGTCTACCTGCAGGCTTCCCAGCCATACAGCTGTGTGCTTCTTTAACATGAGTTTATTTTGGGCATTCTGGGCTTTGATTTTATCAAAGGCAACTAGCCGAGGTCTGATATACTAGTTAGGACAGAAGCTGGACCCCTCTGTCTGCCGCGCGGCCTCTTGCCCAGCCCTGGAGACCAACACGGCAACGTGGAGATGGGGGCTCTGTGCTTCCGGGAGTTGAATCCCCTCCGCACTTTCTGTACTTCAATAGAAGCCGCTGTTCTGAAAGAAACTTCTATTAGGGACATGTACAGCGTTCTGCATCGAATGCCTGACCACAGCCAGCGATGCTGTCCCAAGGCTCTGAGACGTCTGTTTCATCAGGAAATAGATCTCCTCACCCTTGTTCTGTGTCCTGAGTGCCCCACAGGACTGAGACCCTCATGGTCTCCACTGGTAACAAACCTGCCCTCTGCGGCATCTGTGAGCCCCTCATTCTCGGCAGAGCACCAGCTGGGACCTCATGCTGCTAGGGAGTTGCCTCTCCATCATAGCAGGGCTTGGTTTCAGTGTGAATTGAAGTGCTCAGAAAACGACTTCTGAGCGCTCAGCCAGGGATTCAGCCCTGCGTACAATCTGCAGGCCCGACCCTTCTGCAAATCCCTTCGATTTCCATCACCGAAGCCACTCAGTCCTTTCCTGATTCTCTGAGGTTTCGTCAGTGGTAACTTACATGCTGTTTTCCAACTCTAAATTACTTATCTGTGAGGCATGAGGAAGAAACTTGCTCATAATTCTGGTGAGTTCCTACCTTCGTTCCTGAGCCCAGCAATGCTTTGTCTCTCCCCAAAGACAGCTTTGTTATCCACATCAGAGCTAGAACACCTTAAAAGAAACTTCCTTGCTAATTTAACTGAGTTTTTCTCAAAAAAAGAAAAAAGAAGAAAGAATCAAGACCCACATACTCCCTGAAGCAGCAACTCACTGCTCTACAGCGCCCCGGCATCGCCCCAGCACTCGGGTCTCAGGCGGGCACCCGGCAGCGAGCACCTGCAACTCCTCCCTCAGTTTTTTTCTTCAGGGCAGAAAGCAGGTGCCCTGAACTTGCTCTTCTTTCACTTGAACAAGCTGAAGCCCACCAGTTACTCAAGTGAGAGAAACAGGGCAAAGGGGCAGAGGCCGGCAAGTCCTCAGAGGAGCAGTCCTACCTCTGTCCCCTGACCCTGCCCAGCGGGACACTCACACATGCAGAACCATCACACAGAAGGGACCGTGAAACAAAGGCCAGTTGGCACTTGACTAGCAGCCTTGGCAAGGCCTCTCTGCTCCCTTGACACTGGGGAGGGCATCAGTTGTTTTGCACAGATTTTGGATGTATGGTGAAGAGAGTGAAAGGAGAGTGTACAGTAAATTATTTCACTTAAGAATATGGTCTCAAGGTCCATCCATTTAGCTATAAATGTCTCAAATTTTTTAGCCTTCTTTATGGCTGAGTAGTATTCCATTGTATACAAAACCCACATCTTTTTTATCCACTTGTCAGGTTGATGCGCATTTGGATTGTTTACAAGATTTAGCTGCTACAAGCTACCACTATAAACATGGGTGTGCATATGTTGCTGTGATAGGGTTCTTAGACCATACTCTTAAGTGAAACAAATCAGGCACTTATGTGTAAATATCCTACTTTCTCTGGTGTGAGAAACTGAAGGTGTAAATAAGAACCCAAATGTATAAGAGATATTGTAAAATAGGAAGTAGTTATTCAAAGGGAAAGGGGAATTGTGTGCGGGGCAGAGTGGAAGAGAAAAGAAAAAAGGAGATAAAAAAAGGATAAAATGGAAACAAAGCTTTGTAAATAAGGAGAGGAAGAGGGGTTGAAGAGGGGGGAGGGGATGGGAAAATAAAGAGGAACTAAGCAAGGTCACATACAGGTGCAAGTTCCCTATGAAAGATGATCATTATGTACATCTATACCATACTGATAAATTTAATTAAAAAAATAAATTTCCAACCAGCCCAGCTAGTTCTCCTGCAGCTGTGGGTGGAGTGCCGTCCAGAGCGGCTGTGTCACTACCTTGCTTCTTATTCTTTCTTGGGTGCCCATGCTGGTCTCATGAAGGTTGGTACTAATATGCACCTTGTTTACTCTATTTGCCTCAGAATTTTGAATCTCAGAAAAATCTGTCTGTGACATTTTACAATGCAATCTTCTTTTTGTAATTTGCAATGTATACACAAGGTATATACAAAATTATAGAGAATGGTAAAACAAACACACAAACCCATTGTCTAGCTTCACAGTTATGGATATAAGAATCCCAATACCCTTGTCATAACTTAGACATTAATTTCTTAATTAAAAATTCAGCCAATATTAAAATTTCTCTGATGGCTTAAAATATGTCACTTATAATTGCTTGTTTTAATCACAACCTAAACGAGGCCCATACACTATATTTTGGAGCCAAAAAAAAAAAAAAAAAAACCTTCTACCAGCCACACCCACACTTACTTATTGTGCAAGATTGTAAGGAAGTGGCTGTACCTGCTGAGAACACACTGTGAGAACACAGACTCTGCAAACCTCACCAGGCTTCCCGACCCCTGAAAATTTAATTCCTAATGAACCTGCAAAGCCAAATTCTGAGCTATGTAGGGCAATGGCAAACTAAAACTTCATTTAAATGATTTCTTTTTAAACCACAGATTTAGTACACGTTCCCCATCTCTAACTGTCAGCCACATGGTCTTGTTTTGAAGTATTTAGGGCACCTGCTACTTGGGCTGTTGGAGTTTTATATTTATGCTCACAGAACAGCCTGCTAGGGAAGTATTGATTTTTCTACAGCAGTTTCAAGACGCTGTGTTTGCAAATGTAGCACAGAAAGCCCACTTTCTATTTAGTAAGAATGTGAATTCACCCAAAAATAGAGCTAAAAAGTTTACCCTTGCCTCAAGACAAAGTCCCAAAGGGGGCACACAGCAGTAAAGGTTAACCACTGTCTTTGTAGGTATTGGTACAAATTGGTAAAATTTGGAAGGGAAAATAGGTACCTTTTCCTCATAACTGAATATTTGTAGTCATTCAACTTAGATAATGAAAATCTGAGGAATGACTCATTTCAGAAGAGGCGTTCACTTATTACTAGCTGGTCTTCACGCTTCAAAAATAAGAGATTTCACCAAAGCTGGAATGTGTTATTACCGCACGAGGCTCGCAACTGTCAAAATCAGGAAGTAGCAAGTGCTGGCTAGGATGCGGAGAAATTGGAAGCCTTACGATCTGCTGGTAGGAATGCAAAGTGGGGCAGCAATTGTGGAAAACAGTATGGTAATTTCCCAAACAATTAAAGAGGAATTACCATATGGTGCACCGGTCCTACCTCTGGACATGTACCTAGAGGAACTGAAAGCAGGATCGCAAACAGACAGCTGTGCACCCAGCATCTCCGCAGCCCTATCCACGGTGGTCCATGGGTGGAAGCAACCTATACGTCCACTGATGGACGAATGGATAAAACAAGTAATGGAATGGACTATCATTCAACTCCAAGAAGGAAGCAAATCCTAATCCACTTTGCAGCAGGGACGAATCTCGATGCCATCCTGTTAAGTATGCAAAAAGACAAAATACTGCAACCTTCCACTTCTGAGTACCCGGAGTAATGAAATTTACAGGAGAGAAAGCAGGGCAGTGGCTCCCAAGGCTGGAGAGGAGACCAATGGAGAGTTATTGTTTAGTGGGTATAGAAGGCCAGCCTGGCAAGGTGAAAAGCTTTGGAGACACATGGCGGGGGCGGGGCCTGGATGCCGGTGTGAGTGTACTCTGGAGGACAGCCCTGTATGTGGAGAAATGGTTAGGATGGTAAAGTTGTATTTTACCGCTAGTAAAAACATTTTAAATTAAGTTCTTTTAATCATATGAAAAGAACAGTGTATCCAGTGCTTCACATAACCTGGGGACAAGTGGCATAACCCAAAGTTCCAACAGAGAGCCTAAAGACTGTCTCCAGGATTCCCTGTGGTCTCACAGGAGAGAAAAGTCCTCCCTTGTTTACTCACAGGGTTTTGCTCCTAAGCAGATGCATCTTCCTGGGGCGGGCGCAGCAACTAGCAAAGCCAGTGCTTCATCCCTGTGAAGGGGAAATGGGTGCTAATTCTCTGCCCCAAAGGTCCCAGGCTAAGAGGAGAGATAGGGTAGACTCATTCGGCCAAGTTCTGCGCTTAACACACACTAGGATCCAAGTATTTACTTGCTCAGGAAAAAGTCTAAACTTAAAATTCAACACGTATTATAAAAGCACATTTAGAACTACAGATAAGTCGTCACACAGTTGTACAATTCTATCTCTGGCACACGCAACTCATAGTTGGATGACTATGGTCAAAAGATAACAGAGAAGAACCTAAGCAGTTCTAGGTCTCCGAGGGCTGGCAAGTTGGTCACAGGTAAGTTTGGTGGATCAGGTTTCAAAATCCTTCAGCTTTATGTTTAAAAGAAGGTAAGTCACTAAATTACATGTGTCTGTCCCCATTTGTCCTTAGAACAAAACAAACAAAGAAAGTCATTGCTCACTCACAGAAAACAAACCCAGGACGTGAGGGCGATCTGGATGTGACATCTGTCACCCCATTGATCACCAGGGTTGATTTGGCTGATCTGGCTGGCTGGGCGGATATCCACTTCCTCCCTCAAAGATCCACGTGTGTCCCTCCCGAAGCTGTGTGCTCGGTTGAAGAGGACGACCACCCCTGATAGAGGAGGACTGTTCCTCAGTATACGAGTAGCTGCGCTCCCCTGCTAGCACCTCTAAACAAGCTCTCAAGAAAACAAACCCAGCTAGCTCCAAGTTGTGCATGGAGCACAGAGAGGACATTCTCCTGTCACTACTCAACTCAACAGGTCAGCTGCTTTAACAAATCACAAGGAGGAATGAAAATGCAATAATGAATTCCAAAAACTTGTATAGTTAACATACCAAATTAAACATCACCAGTCACTAGAAAGAGATCCTATGCCAATGAATTTTACAATAATTTAGTTTTCAAATATTTTTCTTTTCTGTGCTACCAGACCTGTGCCATCAATTTGCTACAATAATACGCTTTATGCGCTGTGGCAGGCTAACAAAATTAGATCTAACAGTCTCTTAGCAACAGCAGATGCTCTTAAAGTCCTTCGGCTGTATCTTTATGACACAGGTCAATGGCTGGAAGTTTACTTTAGAGTGGGGATGCTTCAGTTAATGTTTCATGAAGCTTATTTTAAACGAGGGTGATTCATAGCCTCACTCAGAATTCTAGAAATTCTGAACTGTTATAGTCCCAAATTCTGAAAGGCTAGCTCATTGCTAAAAGTGATATGCATAATACTGGAGCAAGGCTAGATTCTAAAATTTATCATCAATGAACCATACAAAGGTAAGGTGATTTTACAGAGAGACATCAATTTAAATAATTAATTGGAGCCATATTCAGAGCCATTATGTAAACTGCTTTCTACACATATCTGTACTGAATTAGACATTTGGTTCAAATGCTTCCATTGGTAAACTGGCCTCACTTCCTCACTTAAAAGTACAATAATGAGGCGGGCTGGCCAAATAGCTCAGCGGATTAAAGCACCTGCAAGCAGGTGCAGGGGCTGAAGGTTCGATCCCCTGGCCTGCTGTGCCGGCCCCACTGCTGAGACTACAATTGAGACTGGACGTGGTGGCGTGCACCTGTCATGCCAGCTCTTGGGAGGCTGTAAATAGGTGGATCGCTACGAGTCCGATCTAGTAGTGAGACCCTGAACACGATATAGACCCTTCTCTAAAATACAGGAAAAAAAAAGCTCAATGATGAGCTGCACAGTGGAGGTGGTTTCTCTTTTCATCACTTACCTAGGTTTTGCCACATGCTGAATATTTCACAGCCCATTGTTACCCGCATGTCACCATACCTGAAACAGAACAGAAGGAAAGCCTGACACAGAGCCTCCAGAACAAAGATGTGTATGTGTGTTTAAAGAATGCAATCTAACATTCCAGATTCAATGGCAAGATGCTTTTAAAGATGTTTAATATGCTTATTTTGGTGTCTTTAAATAATATATATTATATATATATACATATATATATATACATATATATATATATACTTTAGCAAAAGAGATGTTTCATAATTTTGTTGTTGCTGCTGTACTAATTTTGAGTCCTAAAAAAGGACAAATGATTTACATAAAAATTATTTGGTGTTCTTTTGCTTTTCCACATGTGACTTCCAGCCATGGACATTCTGATCCATGAATCACTGGGATAAACACCATATAAAAGGCACCATTACTAAAAACCACACGATCATCTCAATTGATGCAGAAAAGGCTTTTGACAAAGTCCAACACTCACTCATGTTCAAAGTCCTATAGAAAATTGGAATAGATGGCCTCTACTTCAATCTGGTAAAAGCCATTTATGAAAACCCAATGGTTAACATAATCCTAAATGGGGAAAAATTGAAATCTTTTACTCTTAGATTTGGTACAAGACAAGGATGTCCTCTATCACCACTCCTGTTCACTATAGTTCTGGAATCATTAGCTATAGTCATTAGACAAGAGAAAGAAATAAAAGGAATAAAAATAGGTAAAGAAGAAGTCAAATTATCTTTATTTGCAGATGACATGATACTTTACTTGGAAGACCCAAAAAACTCCACCAAGAAGCTACTAGAATTAATACAGAAATTCAGTAGCATAGCAGGTTATAAAGTCAATACCCAGAAGTCAATAGCATTCCTCTACACAGACAACAAACACACTGAGAGGGAAATTATAGAAACAATACCTTTTACAATAGCACCGAGGAAAATGAAATACCTTGGAATTAACCTAGCTAAAGAAGTCAAAGATCTTTTCAATGAAAATTACAGTACTCTTAAAAAAGAGATGGTAGAGGATTTCAGAAAATGGAAAGATATTCCATGCTCCTGGATAGGAAGAACCAACATTGTGAAGATGGCCATACTCCCAAAATTGCTGTACAGATTTAATGCAATCCCTATCAGACTACCACTGACATACCTCATAGAGGTAGAGAAATCATTCCTAAAATTTATCTGGAACCAGAAAAGACGTAGAATAGCAAAGGCGATCCTGGGCAATAAAGACAAGGCAGGAGGCATTACAATTCCTGACTTGAAATTATACTACAAGGCTACTGTGACAAAATCAGCATGGTACTGGTAACAAAATAGACCTGAAGATCAAGGGAATAGATTAGAAGACGCTGAAGCCCCTATGAACACACTCAGCCACCTTATCTTTGACAAAGGGGCCAAACATACTCACTGGAAGAAAGATAGCCTCTTTAACAAATGGTGCTGGAAAAACTGGCTCTCTACGTGCCGAAAACTAAAATTTGACCCAGGTCTATCACCATGCACTAAACTAAAGTCAAAATGGATTAAAGATCTAAACATTAAAGCAGAGACACTAAATCTCCGGGAAGAGAAAGCAGAGGAAATCTTCAAGACATAAGGGTAGGCAAAGACTTCATGAACAGAAATCAAATCACATGGAAACAGTTGAAAGAATTAACAACTGGGATCTGCTCTTCCTGGGAAGTTTTTTCACGTCAAAAGGAATTACCAACAAAGTGAAAAGGCAACCCACAAATTTGGAAAATATCATGACAAAGAAGTACTCAGACAAAGGTCTGCTCTCTAGAATCTATAGAACTAAAAAACACTAGGGCCCCAAAATTTAAAGACCTAATCCAGAAATGTACATCCGAGATGAACACACGCTTCTCAGAGGATGAAATTAAAGAAGTGAATAAATATATGAAAAAATGCTACACATCACTAGCCATCCGTGAAATGCAAATTAAAACAACAGTGAGACATCATCTCACCCCAGAAAGAATGGCTATCATAAAGAAATCATCCAACAACAAATGTTGGAGAGGTTGTGGGGGAAAAGGAACTCTTCTCCACTGCTGGTGGGAATGTAGGCTGGTGCAACCGTTAAGGAAATCAGTGTGGAGACTCCTTAGAAAAGTTGGACTGGAAATCCCCTTTAAACCAGCTATTCCTCTACTGGGAATTTTCCCGGAGGATCTGAAAACATCATATCATAGGGATATATGTGTGCCTATGTTTATAGCAGCACAATTTGTGATAGTCAAATCTTGGAAACAACCAAGATGTCCATCACCTGAGGAATGGTTGAAAAAGATGTGGTATTTTTACAATGGACTATTATTCAGCTATTAAGAATGATAAACTCAAAGCCTTTATATTGAAGTGGATGCGACTTGAACATATTCTCATAAGTGAAATAAGCCAGACACACATGTGTAAATACCGTATAGTTTCCCTAGTATAAGAACTCAAAAGAAGAAATACAAATAGAAAGGTATAATACAAGTAAAAGGAAAGCAGGATCTTAAGGACTAACTAATCAGGAGAGGGAAAGTGGAAGAGCTAGGAAACATGAATAAGTCAAGCTATACAGTTGTATGTAGAAGATGTGCAAGGCAATGATCCTGAGAATCTCCAGAAGGTTTTTGAATCTAGCAGTTAATTGGAAAGATTCTCATCCTGACTAACTATATATACTGATATCTGTGAACTAAGCTACTGCACTGAAGATGGTAATCTGTAATAGTAATTTCATGCTTGGAGTGCCTGTCATTCTGGTCTTCTGTATATGGACTGCTTGTCATGACATGCCAGTTGCTGCTGTGCTGTCTCTTGGGTAGATGAATGTTCAAAATAAAGGGGGTGGTGAATGAAGGCAAGAGATAGGAAAAGGAATATTGTGGGAATGTCCTGCTTCAAGGTTGTATATGGAGAGATTTTTGGACTTATGTGTAAACATAAGAAGTATATAATTCTTTATGCCTATTTTTAAAAATATATTCTAATTTTTAAATGTTTTTTCATCATATTCTGTAGGGACTTAAAGTTCAACATATCAATACTTGATGAAAAATACCTGTTCCATGTTATGCCT
>NW_004524591.1:1125156-1140337 GCF_000260255.1 Octodon degus
ATAGGATATCATGTCTGCATCTTGTACAGCAATTAACCACTAGGAAGAATGTATGCAATGTGTTAATTATTGAAACTGTCCTACCAATTTGGTTTAAACTGTCTCATTGCTATTTGTTTCTCAATAAAATTATGGAAAAAAAAAAAAGGCACCATTTCCCACCTGGTTATATACTGGTACTTACTTTTCTAATACCTTTTTCTTTTTGGAAGGTGTGAACATTTCCAGTTGCAGACATAACTGGTTTATAAAAATGACTGCAAGGTAAAAGTAGGAGTCCCAGATCTAAAACAAGAACAAGATAATTCAACACTATTACGCTACAGAAATATTTACATATAAAGTGGCCTGGTAGCTTGTCTATGCCTAAATGTGCTAAGCAGATGGAGGTTATGTTGAAATAAGTTTGGTTGTGACTTGATAACCATCAAAGGCAGACATAAATACATGGGTGACCAGTACACTAGTCTGTCTACCTTGTTACAATACATACATCCTTTGCATTTTCTCTAGCAAATAAGTAAACTAACTAAATGCATATTAGCTATTTAAATAATCCTTCAAAACAGAACCCCAGGCTCCATGAATTCTCGGGTATTTGCCAAATGGGAGATGTTTTGTTTCTCTTGTAAGGTGTCTGAGTATCTCCAGAGGCTGAGGTATAAGATGGGTTACTTTGCAAATTACTGTGCAAATTCAGTTTTGGAGCTCCTTTTAATACAGAACTTTAAAAAATGTATACATTTCTTTGGATATGCTAGTTGCCTTAAGACAGTATTCAAAAATTCTCTGCCCAGACAAATCTTTTGGGTTTAAATTTTCCTATACCAGATACATTAGAAAGAGATCAGAACAAAATTTCCTTGTATATGGGTACTAAAACTCATGCAGGACACCGTGGAAGGAAACTGTGTCTCTACTGACAACATGCAAAATTACAAATAAAACAAGAATATAACAAAGAATGTTTGTAACACATAAAGTGCTTTTACAAATAAAACAGGATATAATTTGTAAGATACTTTAGTTAATCACTAGTCACAACAGCTAATGATTAGTAAATGCAAGTTAAAGGGAAAAAGTCTTCCCCTCTGTAACTGGAAAACAACCAAATAACAAAAAATCTTGTTTCTTCTTATGTTTGTGTAGACACAGAGAAACAGGTAGTTAAATAGAACCATCTTTATGTGAATAATTCCACTAGTAACTATTTATCCAAGGAGATAATTAGGGACATAAATCAAGCTTGTTTTTTTTTTTTTTTAAGGATAAACATAAAAGAGTAATTTATAAAAATTAAATAAAAGAAAAAAATGTATCAAAATGAATAGCTGATAGCTTGATATCTGTCTATCTAATTTATAATATAAATTAGAGAAACAGGTAACCATTCAAATTCCATTTTTATTGTATTTCTGCTTTTCTGTATTTTCTACATAACCAACAGCAAATTTTATTAAATGTTGTATGAAAAATGTTCAAAGAAAGGCTAAGGACAAAATGCCAAAACAGAACCCATGCTCGTCTTTATTTTCTATTTATCATTTACCACTACAGCAAATGAGAACTTGTAGGCTCCCCAGTATAGCACCATATGTTACACAGAGTTCTGTCTCAATCTATTCTTTTCGTTAATCCAGTCTAAGAAATTGGAATCTAAAGAAGTAAGGAAATTGTTTACTTTATACATTTTTTATTCATATAAACTCTATTTTAAAAAAGTTTTGAAGACACTGTGTTCTGAGTTACCTATGTCATACATTGAAATCACACAAGAAAGAGCAAGAATTAATTTTATATTAACAATGAAGAGCTATTTTCTTTTAAGCAGTAATTTCCAGTAGGCTGATAAACATTATCATAGCCCTACTTTGTTCCCCCAAATAATAAAATCTGTTCTAGTATTATTCATAATCAAAACTAACATGTCAAGAAAAAAAAACTTGGTAATTTCCTAAAATACAATGTGAGTCTTTTAGCCTAATTGACAGAATGGATACTTACCTTATAGTCAAAGTTTTCATTTAGGAAGTTTTTACGAAGTGCATCTGAGAGGTACAGAACTGTTGTGATGATAACACTAGAGATAAAAAGAAAACATTTTAAGTTGAAAACTTCACCTTAGTAAAAATCATTTAATAGATAAGAATCAAAAGAAAGTGAGATAAAAGAAAACTTCCTTCAGTATGCACTTGAACGTTAGATAATTCAAAGGAGAGAGACACCAAGCAAAAAGGAAAAAAAGGAAATTACTGAGGTCAGTTTCTTTGTAAAATGGTACATAGAAAGATCTATATGAATCCACAGGACTCTCAGAAATGCATTAATATCCTGATATCTTACACATTTTTGTTAATTCTAGAACAAGGCAAAATGTTTGATATCAACCTAGAACTCCACATTTGATTTCCTCCATGACTAGGAGGGAAAAGGAGCCTAAGACAAAACAGGACAAAGTGGAAGACTATCCCGTGGGTTTATCAGACATGTTCTCAGGGAGCAATAAGGGCTGGGAGGGAAGCTTCATTCTCTTAGGATGACAGAAACAATAGTGACTGATACCGTCCACAGCCTAGGGCGAAGCCGTGTGAAACCATGAGTGTCACAGCCATTCTGAGAAAGGGGCAGCACCAGCATAGGAGAAAGTGGGAAAGCCTCACTGGGGGCCATCTACAGTCATCTGTGCCTTGTTGGGTGACCGATGGGTGTCGTTACCTGGTTCTAAAGTTCTGTAATTTGTTCAAAATCTGCTTATCTTTAAAGCCAGAAAAGCACAACTGAATGTATTTCCAATTTAATGTTACAGGATACAACATAATATTGAAAGAAGATATGTCAATCCCTGAACTACTATTATCTAAATATAACCAATATATAATGCTTGTTATTTAAAACTCCTTTGGCTTTTTCTGAGATACATGCATAGTACAGTGTTATGAAGTAATGAACCCTAGTTCTTACTGCAGGATTTAGGACTGAAGGATAGAGATGTATGACCCTAAATAAAACAAGTCAAAACAAAACAAGACACCCCACCAACTTTGCTCCTTGCTTATGGTACTAGTAAAGCAGAGAGTAGATGAACATTTACTAATTAGAAGAATATCTATAGTTCTTGAAGGATACATAAATGGTCATTATTGCTATCATCAGCTGGAGAAGTCCTATTACATCTTTCTTGTGGGCTAGGAAAACACTAAAAGAGCTAAGGGTTGGGTAGTTGGAAGTAGACATTCAGGCAAGGTAAGCAGAGGAGAAGGAAACAACCTTTGTAGGCTCCTGTTCTACTGTGACCAGGACCTGTGTTATATCCATGTGTATTTTATATGTGTCATTTATATCTTCCAAAGAATCTTGCTGTGAAAGTTATGTATAAGAAAATTTGTAAGACTGAGGATTCCTGTGGTCTTTTCAGCCCCAAAATAGCAGATATCATCTGAATTTCATATTAAAGAGATACATTACTGAAAATGACTATACAAAGTGGTAACTTTCCACAGATTCTAGCAAAATCAATAACACCAAGCATGTCCAGGGCACAGGTTCAATTGTAAGCACTGCAAAAGAAAATAAAGTAAACGGAAAAAAAAATCACTGAGGTTCCCAAAATACTATACTCAAATTTTACTATGTGAAACTAAATCTTAATTATTAGCAAATGAGATGCTATCAAGCAAGGAAGTGGTTCTTTGCTTTTCACCCAATAAAAGACCACTGAACTCTTAGGTTTAAAAAATACAATCTTTCAAGGTGTGAGGTATGCTGCTCAAAGGTAGAGGATGTGCTTGGCATGTCCAGAGCACAGGTTCAATTGTAAGCACTGCAAAAGAAAATAAAGTAAACGGAGAAATTTATCCTTTAGTGCTGGTAAGCACAAACTTTGTACTTTGATATTCAGTGGAGAAACAAACAAAATCCCAGTATACCTGGGTTTTACATAGAAAACCACTTTCTGGCATGCAACTCTAACATGGACTGTTAGAAATAACAGAAATAACCGCTAGTATCAGCAAAACAAGGCATAGCTGGGATTTAAACAATTTGGTAGCAGGTCCTAGAAGGGTGCTGACAAACTCAATCTTCCAACTGAGGTTATTCTACTCAAGGATTAGTACATTGGTATTCATATTCTGGCTCCCAAACACAGACACACACAAGATTCATGGTTATGGGTGGCTATACTTCATGGCTACCCTTGCTGGCAAACAATGAACTCTGTGACCTCGCTCTGGAACAGTGAGTCTCAGATGGGCTGGGTCCTGAAGTCACCTGGGCTTTTGAATACAGAGATCTGGCAGCTGGTCTGGGGTACAAATTGGACCTGAGGTTTGTCAAAGGTGTTAGGTGACTCTCACGTGTACCCAGAGCTCAAAAGCCCAGTTTCTTAAACTTTAATGCATACCTGTGACCTAATTATGATCCTGAGGCTTGAAACCATGCCTCTAACAGGTTCAGGTAATGCTAATGCTATTGAGACTGGGGACTGTGCATCTCTAAGAGGCTTCAGGTGATGCTGATACTATTGGTCCACAGCCCACTGCTGGAAGAGCAAAGCCTGGGTAGGCCTGCATCAGGAAAACAACTTCCGGTGTATTCTGCTTCAGCATTCTGACTTCTACAGGTTCAGTGGATCCACATGGCTGCTTAATTTTGCATGCAGACCTTTTTTCTAGATTGTATACCTCACCCTCTTGCCAGTGCTGGTTTCTCAAAGAGGCCCATGGCGTCGGCCTACAAGCTTTACAGGGTCTCTGGAAAATGAGACTGAGGATATGTTATAAAACCAAACTGCAGCTGTGAAATAAAAACTAAAAAACATTTTACAGAATGCAATGCTGAAGTTTATGAACTGCTCAATTTGATATTTATGCACTTTTTCCTCTGTCAGACAATTACAGCTTACCTTTGGTTACTTCACAAGAATTCTTAAATATGCATAAGTGCTAAAAAATCACAACCAATCAAAATTAAGTGACTACTCTACAGGCCAATAATTTAACAGATAAATGTAGAAAATGTTTTTAATTTTTTTTCTTCAGCAAAAAATATCTAATGTGGCAGATGGATCTATTTAATATATTTGATATTATGAGGAATAGAGTATCCAAAATAAAACTTATTAGGGCTAGAAAGATCTTGAATGACTCGACTTCAAATGCTTCACTTAATGCCTATAACTTTCATGCTTAGTCCCAGAGGTATCTCTGGAGCGGTCCACAGTAAGTCATCTATGGAAAGGGACCTCCCACTGGTCCCCAAGCCAGCTCAAAGCACTTTTATATTACTGCCTCTCCACTGTGCTGGGTAATTGTGGGGTTGAGGGACTTTCTTTATTTGTTGCAATTTATCTAAAACCATGTGGCTCCTCTGGCTTTATTCTTTTTCTCCTAATTCAGTTTCTGAATACCAGACTATTTCAAACCTCAGGGCTCCAACTTCACAGCTGAGCAAAGTTTGCAATCTGCTATCATGAATGGCCATATCACTGATTTCTGCCACAGAAATTCAGACACAAGGATCATTTGGGACAACCATAATCTATGGGCACAGAAGAAAACAAGAAAGGGTACCAGTGCACAGGGAATAAGTTATTATTCCTGGTTTTCCTAGCTCCAAAAGCTCATACATGGACCAAAGGAAGCACCCTGTGGAGAAATGGCGTATCAGCAGTGTTGATGTCCACACACTGAAGGACTAAGAAATTCTAAGCCTGGAGTGCAAACTCACTACAACCTGGTGGGGTCATTGGGAAAAACACAAATCCACACAAAGATACTCAGTGAAGGTGAAATCTTAGCCATCCAGGGGATTCATCCAAGTGAATGCATTCCAAACTTCAGCACGCAGGAGAGTCACCCAAAGGATGCAAATGTCAGGGCCTCACCACCATGGATGGCATGGTGGCTTTGTGATGGGGCCTGATCAGGTGTTCCTGATATGTGCTCTGGCCTTTCTCATTTTAAGGATTCACGTAATAGTGAGAAGACGTTATTATGGTTTGGATCTGAAAGGGCCCCCAGAGCTTCATAAGCTTAGAAGGTGACTGGATTATGCTGTCAGGAGGTGGCGCCTGGTCAGAAAAGGCAGTCATGGGTGTGCCCTGGAAGGGTGTGCATCCCTCCTCAGCTCTTTCCAGCTCTCGGCTTCCTGGCCACCACACTGTGGGCAGTTCTCTTCCTCCAGACCCCTCCACAATGCTATTTTTGCCTGGGGCCTGCTGACCACGGACTGAAAACACGTGCCCTCTTTAAGTTGTGGCTGTCGGGCTTTGTGTCTCCATGTTGACTATGACAAGCCACATAGAGGCTAGAATGTAGAGAACAATGATATCTGGGGAATGTGGCCTGTATATTACTGTACCGCCTCCTAAGGGCCTCGTTTACTACAAGTCTGTCGAATGACAGCAATTTCATTAGGATGTTTGAAGCTACGCTTTGTCATAGTTTGCCAGAGTAGATGATTCTAAAACATGAAGCTTGTCTGAAGAACGAACTGTGGTTAGACAGGCAAAGCTGATCCGGATGGAACTAGAAAAGGAGTGACTTTGCTTTCTGTCAGTGAAGCACTGCAGGGTGAGGCAAAGAGAAAGACGAAGCCTGAGATGCACTGCTCCTGAAACTCTCAGAACTCCACAAGGCAGCGCTGGCAGGACATCAGTCTGGTGGCAACAATCTATTTTGATGCAATAGGCCCGGCCCGAAAAAAGCCCTCTCTTCTGGTGTCTGTTCTCCTGAGCCTCATTCCCCCACAGATGCAATGTGCAAGCAACTCTTGCAGGAGGATCTGCAGTAACTGCTTGACACACCCAGCACAGTTACCAGTACTTCTGATAAAAATCACTATCTTACTCCTCCCACGCTCCCTTGTGAGGCTCACTGCACTTCAAGGATAACCATCCTCAGTAAGAACAAGCACACAGCTAGCGTGCCGGCAGATGTGGCCTGTCAGTATGGACACGCCGTCACATAATATGCTCCTGGCTGAGGCACAGCTGTCTTGGTGTGCGCTAGGTCAGTGCTACTGTAAGTGCGGTAAACCTCCTTCACAGAGAAACTCTTACACAAACAATAATGCCAGGCGTGCACAAGGGGCTTATTTCAGGTGCAGGTCACGGTGGCAGGAAATGGAGAACTCCTGGACTGTCACACATAGCAGCACTGAATCCAGTGCCATCTCCCCTGGCCGACCACGGACAGGCTTCCTTTCATTAGCCCCATTTTCTTTAGCATCATGAATATTTCCATATTTACAGGGCCAGCTCTGACAGTAAATCAGAGCGCTGCCATAACTCACAGTTAGAAGAGAACCCTAGTCCTCATAGCGCCTTCCAAGCAGTCCTACTTCTCTGCTCCCCTTCATAAGAACATTCTAAAGAGCTGCCAATAATCACTGTCTCCTATCTGCTCTTGAATTTGCTCTCTGCCTTTCATCTGTCGCACTCCACGGAAACAGCACTTGGCCAGTGCACCAGTACGAGTGCACGGCCACAACCAGGGTGAATGGCGCCCCCCTCACTCCCGACCTCTCGGCACTTGATATTCCCGCTTCAGACACTTTCTTCACAGGACATTCCACTTTTCTGGCTCTCATCTTCTACCACAGGTGTCTCCTCTTCACTAGGCACCTGTGTCCCTGACCTTTAAAAGTTGACACATATAGGGCTCAGCCCTAAGTCATTTTCTCTTTTCATTCTCTGCTTTCTACTTGAGTGTTCTCCCTCAGTTCCATGGCCTCAAATCCTACATACTTACGGCCCTAGAAAAATGTCGCCAACCTTTGCCATGGCTCTAGCTCAATACTGGATACAGGACAACATCTTAAATTTCTCTTTGACACCAGAATTCTTCCATTTTGCCACCTCTAGCCCCCTAATGCTCTCTCGGTATTTTCCACCTACATGAAGGACACCACACTTTATCTTTTCTGTTCAGACCAAAATATAAAAGATCATCTTCAATTACTTTTTCACCCCTATTCACAGCCCGGTCATCTTTACCTTCAAACTTGATCTTCTCACTACCTTTACTGTTATTCGTTTACCCCGACACGAACACTTCTTACTGGATGGCTGCACTGAGCTCCTAACTGTTCTCCCTGGTTTCTCTGCTGTCTCTCGCTACCCTCCAATACCTGGGCCACGTCTTTCCCTTCTGTTTGGTTCTTTTCCTCCCCTGCTGACATTCTCTTAGTTTCTCAAAGGGGCCGTATGGACAAGGTCTTTAGATTTGCTTTTACTACTGATGGGAATTTTGGTGGTAGTGGTGCTTTCATGTTTGACTAAGTTTTGGCCTCTCATGATAGATCTTTCCTATTCTAGTCCAGAATGAAGTTTCTTCCATAAATACCCTCACAGACTTGTGATCTCTGTCCTTATAGTGATTATTTTACACACAGACATTGGAAAAAATGTGCCATTAAATACATGGGTCAGTAAATGAAGGAATGACCTTGCCTAGGAATCTTCAACGAGTCACTCACTCCTTGGCCATGCAGGTTTCACTGGAAACTTCAACTGGCTAATGTATGTTCAAGGCCGTCATGTATATAAGACACACAAAATGTGAATCTGAAATTTCAAGTGAAGGGACAGGAAGTTCTGCTTTTTTCAGTAGATAATTGTGCTATAAGATCTATCTCCTTGAAAATATGTAAAGCTGTGACTTTATTTTTGTACTTTTTTAACAATGTGTATGGGAAGGGGGTGGAGAGAAGTTTCTCTCAAATTGTCCTATATTTTTGGCACTACATTTCCATCTTCCTTCTGTTCTTCTTTCTCAGAATGAACTGTTATCCTTCTCAGAAGTGTCTCCCAGGAACCTGCCACAGGTCTAAGAAGCTTTGAAGCAAGCAAGCAAATGGGGAAATGTCTTGTTCCTGTGGACGTTAGGCTAGCCATACTTGCTGCATTACAAAACATCAACATTTGGAAGAAATAAACCCCACATCGATCACCAGGCATCTGGTCACGGCTGTTGGCAGGACTTCACGTACAGTAGGAAAGCTACAAGATTTGCGCTAAGACCATCATGGATATAAGTTAGTCATTTCATTCACTTGAAAACACAGGAACAAAGGGGCACGACATAAAAGAATGTCCCTCTGGGGGATGAGCTATCCACCTGTGTTCTAGGTGGGCAGTGGTGATCTCTCAGCTAGCTGCTATCAACTGGACATGTTGGAAGCACACAAATGGGCTAATAATGTGGGAGTTTAGATTAAAATTCCCCTTTGAAAGGCCTTGCTAAATGCTGTCCAAGAATACTATACTATGGAAGAAAAGGTGCTCAACTTCTGAGATATAGAACTTCAGTTTGGCAAAATGGAAATACTTTCTCTTCAGTGTATGCTCTTTAACATACATTTACATTTTTTTAAAAACAACTCTCAGAAACCTACTTTTCTATCAATATGAGGTTAATAATTTCCACAGATAAAGATAAATACCGAGGGCTTGTTTGAGGACTATTCCATAGCATTTATACAGCAAGACATGTCTCCTAGGCTTCCAAAAACTGAAAAACTGAATGGGAAATGGCCAGGCAGTGACAGGAGAGAGAAAGGGAAGGAAGGAAAGGAGAGGGCCGTAGTCTGCTCCAACCCGGCAGGGGTGCCATCCGGGACATCCCATCCACACAGATGAGCTAGACCTGCAGCTACCTGTCACTGTCAGTGAACAAGCAGAGCCCGCCTGCCATCAGATTGGCATGGTGGCATGCAGCAAAGGCTGGTGGCCCATCTTCTGGCATTGTTAGGAAAACAATGTTCTCTTTACATATAAATTACAACGCTCTGCTCTAACAAAAGCATGTTCTTCTTTGGTTAACACTGTACATGAAATCTCAAACACTATATATTTATTCAAAGGCAGGATCTACACTTCTTAGTCTGTTGCCTGCTCATGTGACAATAAAAGTGTTCAGAAATGGAACAGACACTTTCAGAGCGAAGATTTAATACTGAAAGGTCACAATGTTGTGCGATTTTCACCGATCTCAAGCAGAGCCTTTGGGTCTAAGGAAGTCAATGCTAAATTTACTTTCAGTGCAAATCTCTGCCACTGAAAACTCTAATGGAAGCCAACATGCTGCATGCATGAGACTGGGGGGTCAGGCAGAATCACTGAAGGCTGACACCTTCAGATCACTTCACAGCCCCCTCCTGTTCCCAGAGTGTTTGCTAACCTGGCAAAAAGGCCAGGTAGATGAGCAAAAGCTCTAACTTAAATCTGCAGAATGCAGACATTGAGAGGAATAGGCACTTGCTTCTACTTGCAGATATCAAATGATGTATGTGAAATTCTAAAGAAAACTATTTCACTAGGCTCAATTAGTCTTCAAATGGAAAAGCTGCTTCTGTACTTATGTAAAATACAATATGTCATATTATACTATTTGTTACTTCACAAAGTTTTTAACACATTATTTTCACACCTCTCGGTCTATAAATGTAGACAGCAGCAGAAGCCTATTAACATGTCTCATCCACCCTGAATCCTACACTCCTGGGGCTCTCGCCACCTTCATACCGGGACATATGGGGCAGACATATGGTGACCTTGGTCTACGGACAGACGAGAATCTAACCTTCACCCTGCACACGGTAGAGACGGCATCTGGAGAGGTGGTGGGGAAGAGAAGGGAGCATGGGGCTCGGAAAGTGAGGATGTTAATGACACAGGTAAATAATGCATTTCAAAGACAGGATAAGGTTTCCTAAAAAAAAAAAAAAAAAAAAAAAAAAAAATCACTGGCATTTTATACCCTGAGAACAGGCGTGCAGGAGGCTGAAAGGACAAGTCCCCAACCTTGGCCTCTTGGGCAATGGTGCCTGCCAGGGTGACTGCACCCTCTTCTCCCTTTCTGGCTCCACTTCCTGCAAATATTGTCCTCACATCATTTCGACCTCCCCAAATGCTTATATAAGCTAATTTTATCAACTCCCAGAGATTCAAATATGAACTTTCTGTCAATAATTTTCAAAATGTCTGTATCTGAACTTTGCTCAGAGCCCCTTCTTGAACATATTATTTGGATGAATAAAATGAACTCCAGTTTTCATGCGTTCAACCCAAGGTTCATACAGCAGTACCAGGGCTTAGCACACAGAAGGTGCTTAATAAATGTTGCATTAAAATGATTTAAGGAACATGGGAAATGGTTTCCATGTTCACCAACAGAGGACTCACTGAATAAACTATGGTGCACCCAGTCAATGGCAGATTATTCCACTGTAGAAGAAATGTAAAAGCAGAAGGGAATGAGAGGCTTTCTGTCTGCCAGGATTTTTAAGCAAAAGCAACACTGCCTGCTGGAGTACGCATAAAGAGATAGTGGAGGATTGTGTGAAATAACAAAAATGATTACTACAGCTATAGGCTAGAGCAGGAGGTGGAGAAAGTAGGTGGGAATAGGATTTCAATGCATATCTAGTTATATCGTTCGAGTTTCGAACAATGTCAATAGATTAAAAAAATAACTTGAGACAAATAGTAATTTTTTCAAAAAAGACAGGAAAGTTAATTTAGAGGCAAAACGAAAACATCCTATGACTTGGAGGATTCAAACTTGAGGCGAAACTAAAACTATGGTTGTGTGCTTTTGCCTCCCTATGCACTGAGCTGCCATCATCACCAACTAAAGTGTCTTACTTGTTAGCAACCAGGCGCATCACAGTCCAGTCCTTGGGAAACATCTCTGGGCGGATCAGGATTCGGAACACAGTAAATATCTGCAGCAGGAAATCCTGGGATGAGGAGGAAATAGATCATTTCACGGCTTTAATATAACCATCACTACACACACACACACACACACACACACACACACACAGAATTGTTGACACCACTTACAAAGTGATTATGAGGATGACAAGAATCTTACTTTAATAATCTATTCAGGAAAAGGTATTGTCGCTTTTCCCATTCCCAGAACCCAAACACACGGGCTCGCTACTGACTTGAGTATTCCCTTCTCTTTACTTCCTCATGCACAATGGAAATAATTTCATTTCTCTAAGTTCTAAAAATTTAGAATGTGAAAAGAAAATGGAAAACTTAGATGATTAGTAGGCAAATACATTCTTTTTCTTTTATAATAGTGTCCTCAACATCAGAACTTTGCAACCCAAAGAGGACAATAAATTGTTCTGATTTACCTAAGTGGGAGTCAAGATTTAGAGCGGCATGTTCATCAAAAAACATCTTATACAAAAATCTGTTTTGTAGATGTTCTTGGGATATAGCGTTGAGAAGATGTGTGCAGAGTTACGGAATCTGAATGAGTTTTCCCACGTATGCTATGCGGACCAAACCAAGGCGGACATGAGCAGAGCTCAGCCCAGGGAGAAGCGCTCCCCAGCTCTGACCAATTCACAGACACGCCATGCTACAGGAAGCAGTGCGTACTGAAGGCTGACTTTCACATTGATTGTCTGGAAATTGTTCTCCCCAACTCTTTGCTCTTTTTCTCCATCTGTCTGTCTTTTCCCCCCTCTACTTATTTGTTTAAAATTGACAGATAACACTCCGGTTTCATCCTGTATCATTTAGTATGTGGAAATGTATATACATTGTGAAATACATGAATCTAGTTAATTAACAAGAGGTATCTCACAGTTTTTATCTTTGAGCTGAGAGCACAAAATGTTCCTGACAAGACGCTATTACCGCACTTGTGTATATCACTTTGTTAAACGCTACAAGAGACAAGGCCTCAAATCCTGGAGCCCACGATACTTACCGTGAAAATAAGGAAATAACGGAGGACAGGTTGTAAGCGCAATGGAGGTTTCCCTACTTTAAAAAAGATAGGCTCATCTGGCTTCGCTTTAGATACATTAACTAGAAAACTTAAAAAGATCTTTTCATAACCTTAGATGATTCCAGGAAAATACAGTTTCTAACCATCTGACTGACGGCAACAGTACAGTGTTGTTTACTAAATAAAAGAAAACTCAAAACACAAGATTTGTATTTATCAAACCCAACACCACACACATTATGTTAAATGTGTAAACTGCTTGAATATAAGATTACGATTGTCACTCATATAAACAGAAGATACAAAGAATCTAAAAACTGAGGACCATGTGCTTGCTTTTTGATATTTTTATTTTAATTTTTTTTACACATTCTAACAGCTTCAATCAAGCTCACAAATATTTTGACAAGAATTTATTTCAGCTTCTGTGGCATCAGCACCATACATGGATATGTAGCAGGCGACATATGGAAACATTCCCACTAGGTCATCTGCCTTTTGAGTCCCATGTCTCCAGAATATGTCTCCAAAAGCACCAGAGAAGTAGCTTCCCAAATGCACTCCACTGCTGGACTCTGGTAATCTGGAGGCTGAGATGCTAGAGCAGCCTGCAGCTTAGCATGCAAGAGGCCCTGGCTCAATACT
This sequence comes from Octodon degus, assembly GCF_000260255.1. Classification (NCBI taxonomy): domain Eukaryota; kingdom Metazoa; phylum Chordata; class Mammalia; order Rodentia; family Octodontidae; genus Octodon; species Octodon degus. Next base: position 1,138,560 of record NW_004524591.1, read on the forward strand.
CACACCCCTGGCCTACCGAGAAAACGCTTTGCACTCTAGCCATCCCTTAAGATAGTAGATCATCAGCATAACTAAAATTGCCACAAACCCTCTGTCCCTAAAAGTTATTCTAATGGTTTTTCAGTTGGTTCTTTTTGAGTTTCTCAGACGTGAGTACATATAAGCTCTGTGAAGACTGAGTTTACAATTATCTCTGAAAGGCTTCCTGTCTTGTAGGATTTGCTCAAATAATAGTAAAAGAGAAATCATGGGAGCAGAGGGTGGTTTAGCTTTTCCTAGTCTACATTTAGGGAGTTTAAATGAATTCTAAAATACTAACGTGTCACCTTCTAGCCTCACACCTTTTTCTAGCACTGGACACCAGAGGAAGCACACTTAAGAGAGGTTACATGTATTTATACCTACAGGCTGGGCTCAGGATGTGATGTCAGCTGCAAAACTGGCTACGGAAGGTCACATGTATCCTGTGGGCCAGCAACTCTGGTTGCTGGGGACGAAGAAAATGCTATTCCAGATGCAGGGTCTGGGGGCAGATTACTTGTTTCCCTGCCATCTCTTTTTCCTCTTTCCACTTATCTCATAAAACATGAGGTCATGACAGCACCTGACACTGTACACATCATGTACTGATACAAATTTTTATTTTCTCCAAGAAAACATTTTGGAGTCAAGTTTTCAAAATTATCTATTTGAGTTTATTGGCATTTATTGAACCAAATTTTTAAAAATCCAGTAACATTATACTAAGAATCATAAAATCTAGATTTTAATTTGGGCTCTGCAGATAAATTGCAAAATAATTTTATCTGTCTATATATTTTGCACCATGAGTGCTGCAACTTATTTAACTTTTTGAGAACTGAGCTTTCATAGTTGGGAAAGATAAGGGCTTAAGGTCTCTTGCAGTCAGAGGAAGTTTTAAAAGAATCAATATGATCATTTACCTATTCATGTTGTACCTTCCAACTTTTCCTTATTTCTGTACTAGAGGCTCATATTTCACTGGATCATGCTGAGAAAGTACAAATACTTTCCAATGTGATATTTATATATAGTTCAGTCCAGGAAGTATTTGCCAACTACCTTCCATGTTTCATCTGCCACTCTGCTCCAATACTGTAAAGCAATGAGAAAGACCAGACTGCTACATTCATAGCATCTCTTTCCTCCTCCTAATACTGTGGCATTTCCTTTATGTACTTTTCAACTCTGATGATGTCACTAAATATGTGACATGATATAGGCAGATAAAATTATTTTGCAATCTAATTTATAGATTCTATAGTATAAAAAGAACATATCCACGGCTAGCAGACTCCATTTGGATAGCACAACAGAAGTGCTTGACATGTCACTATTTTAAAATTGATAGTTTGGGAATGATTGTCTGTTTGTTTTTGTACTATAACATGCTAGTACATGGTGACTTAACCTTATAACTTGTATTCTTCAAATTAGCATTTAAAATAAAAATGAGTTCTTATACTAGGGAAACTATACGATTCAAACTCATTTTTATTTTGAATGCTAATACAAATAGAAAGGTATAATACAAGTAAAAGGAAAGCAGGATCTCAAGGACTAACTAATCAAGAGAGGGAAAGGAGAAGAGCTAGGAAACATGAATATGTCAAGCCATACAGTTATATGTAGAAGATGTGCAAGGCAATGATCCTGAAAATCTCCAGAAGATTTTTGAATCTAACAGTTAATTGGAAAGATTCTCACCCTGACTAACTATATATACTGATATCTGTGAACTAAGCTACTGCACTGCA
>NW_004524591.1:1141337-1202755 GCF_000260255.1 Octodon degus
ATATTTTGCTGAGTTTACATAACTATAATATTAAGATAATGGAACTTAACAAAAAAAGGGGATACAGATGAATGTCCATTTTGTATCTGTGTATTCAAGGTGGTTGGGATGGATATATGGTTGCGTTCTCTTGATGAATAGAGGGATTTGTTCTAATGGTGTTTGTAAATAGGATATCATGTCTGCATCTTGTACAGCAATTAACCACTAGGAAGAAAGTATGCAATGTGTTATTATTGAAACTGTCCTACCAATTTGATTTGAAACTGTCTCATTGCTATTTATTAATAAAATCATGGGAAAAAATAAAATAAAAATAAAAATGAGAAAAGGAGGTGCTACTTTGGAGAATTACTTTTTCTGTAGCATAAGAGGTTCAAACAAGAATATTCTTGTGAAAATCTTCCAAAATAAAACAAAATAAAAAGCCCTTTGTTCAAATAAACAAAAGAGCAGGAATAGTTGCTATGATTTTTTAAATTATCATAGACATTTATTCGTTTATAAATATTGAGTGCTTTACTATATGCCAGGTACTGGGTCAGGCACAGGGGATAGCTGGTAAGGCAGAAAACACTCCTATATTTATCTGCATAGCACACATACATAGGGTGCCTGTGCTAAGACAGTACAGTGCTTTCTAGGACCTGTGGCTTGGGAGTAAGAGATGGATGAGAATCCGGCAACCACAAAGGCATGCACACACTTTAGGGACCCAGATCAGCCTGGTTCAGGCAGAGGGACATTTCCAGAGAGTGAAGGGAGGTCTGCACTGCAAGGGGACCAGCAAGAAAGAGGATGAAAGATTATCAGGAAGAAGTAAAATGAATGAGGATGAAGAGAGCACAAGGAAATAAATGATAAATAAACAGGCATAAAGAAAAGCTTAAAGAAAAATCCCTCATACTTTTCTATGGTAATGAGCTCAGAAATTTACCCTAAGGGCAACATGGAGACATGGAGAGTTTTATGGAGATGTGGAGAGTCAGACTTGTGTTTTACGTGAGTATTCCATCAAAAGGGCTTTGTACTCACATATAATATCATGATATGACATTGGCACAAGACAGAAATCAGGTTTATGAGAGGGAATTGGTAAACACAGGAAGGGGAACTGTTAGACCATGAAACATGAGTTAAGATGTCTAGAAAATAAAACATCATGAGGCAGGTGGGCATATCAAGAGCAAGCAACAGAAGCGAGCCTTCTGGAAATGTTTCTTTTACTTATGATTTAGAGTAGAGTCAGATGTTATTTTTAAAATGTGGTATAAAATTTAAATATGCAATACCCTTGATGTGGGCTTAAAGTCAATTAAAGAAATTTAGAAATTATTATCACATTACAATCTATATCCTTAAAATTGAATCTTTAAGTTTTCTTGGAAATAATCCCAAATGGTCTTCAATCTTTTGAATGTGACATAATTATTTTTATTGAATCAATATATTCAAATAAAGACAATAAATCAAAATAATTATATAGAAAAAGATGGTTCTGCTGATGCAAGCAGAATTTTACTAAGAGGGCTCATTCATTCAACAAAGATTTTATATCCTAGGTCCTGTTCTTTCCAAAGACCTGCTTGCTACTCTCAAGGGGCCCACAGTCATGGGAAAATATAAGAAACAGCAAATCATTATACTGTATTATTGTATGACATCAGAGAAGGTGGACTATAGCCTGTGAAGGCTTTGTCAAGAAAGGCGTATCTGACTTGAAGTTTGTAGAATGAGCAGAAATTAGGTAAGGAATTAACAGGATTATACGTTTGAAAATGAAGTTGAGGTAGAATAGGCATTTCAGATAGAAGAGAATTATTCCGAAGAACTAACAATCATACACGGTTTGTTAGGAACATACAAGTAGTTTTAAGTGGCTGGCGCTCAGGATGGGTGGAAGGGGCTGGAGGATAATGCAGCTGGATGGACTGAGGACGGGGACACGGTGACAGACTGGACTCTGCCCTGAAGCTATGGCAAGTACTCACAGTTTTAAAGCTGAATTAAGCCTTTATCAGATGGGGTGTTTTGAGGGCTCATGGGCCAGTATATGGAGGACGATGATAAATTGTAACAGTGCTGCACTTCTAGAATTTGTATAATCTCACGCTTACAGCAAGACTCCCCATGGTTCTATATGAAAAGTCATATTCAACAAAGAACAGGAGGCTCAAGCTGGCTATGCATAAAATACCAAGGATATGGACAAAAGTTTAGCCCCAGGATAAGGTGGGTGTATAATAAAACACGACCGATTATAGAAGGAGAAAAAGTACCCAATCACTACCTAGTGTTGGCTTTTGTTCATTTTAAAATAATGTAATGTTCTGTGGAAGGAAAAATTAAATGCAGAGTGCCAGCCCTCGGGTCTTCACTCCCACACACTGTGCTCTGACACCGTGACTCATGCCACTCACTCGCAAGCACCCAAGGGCCAAGGAGGAAAAAGAGCTCTCTGTTCAAAAAGCCAGGAGCCACTTCACCAGCGACCCTCCAGACCCCTGGTTCTTCAGGCACAAATGCAGTTAAAGCACTATGCATCTTAGTAGGTATGTAACAACTTTATACTTTCAAAATATTTTTAGTGAACCACTGGAAAATGCTGACAGATCTTTGAACTGATAGGAATAAAGGAAAAAGCAGTGATGGTAAGGATAAAGAGAAACAAAGAATATAAATCTTCATGTGTAACTTGGCAGTATCAATTACAGCTTAAAGTGCGTGTATCCTAGGACCCAACCACTCCATTTTCATATTATGTAGTCTATAATAATAAGGGCATGAGTTCACAGAGATCTAAGCATATGCACATTTACTGCTAGACCCTTTCTGGTGGCAAAACCCAGAAGCATCCTGAATGCTCATCACATGGAGAATGGTTAAATTATGGACCATCCTTTTAATGCGATTCAGAAAAAGTGGTACTGGAATATGTAATATTCAAGAGACACTGCCATGCAGAAAAAACAATGTAAACAGTATAATTATACTGTTTTAAAAAGGTGTGGATGTAGACAGCACAAAGAGTAGCTGAGAAGGAAACACTGCCAAGCATTAACAATAGCTGCTTCTGGGGATTAGAACAGGAGTGGGGAAGTAAATGACATGTTATAGCTTCAGTGACTCCCACCAAAATTCATGTGGTAGAACCTTAATTCCTCACAGTGCATTAGTAGGAAGGCAGCTTCACAGGAGGCAGCTGGGCCACAGAGGCAGGGCCTTCATGAATGGCTCAACGCCCTTCTCACTGCAGCTTGTTTTCTACAGTGGGCTGCTACAAAGCAAGCTGACCCCTTGTGTGTGCTCTCTCTTTTGCTCATGTGTGTGCTCTCTCTTGCTTGTGTCCACTTGCACTTCTGCTGTACACTGTGAACTGCAGCAGTGTAAGGATCCTGCCTGGAGGTCAAGCAGATTCTGGTTCCATGCTTCGGGACTTGTAGCATTAGAAAACAGATAACAGGATGTGTATTCTGACTTATTTTCCCATTATATATCGCTTATTTTCCCATTATATATCACTACATTAATTTATACCTTGCCTTATTGATAATTCCCTTAATTTGTAACCTAAATGTGGGTATCAAAAATCCTTAAAACCCTCCCCGTGCTAATTTTGCCTTTCTCAGATGCCTTCATAGCTAGAAATGCCTTATTTCCATTAAAGACTTGAGAAATAAAATTTTACACAATTTGATAGCAAAGGTTTTGGCTTATGAAAGTTCATGGGAAAAGGTGAGTTCAGCTGTCTGAGCGAAGAACTGTGCATGTTAATAGAATTCGCAGCTTTCTCAATTGCTTGGGATAATAATAACATCCATCAATCACAGGAGCGCATGAACTGCTGGTGACGCTGCAGAAATGTTTAGCGGCACAGCTAGCTTATGGCTGTTGGGGTGGGAAGTGTTCTGTAACTGTTAACCATCATCACTGTCATCTGTATCTTGAAATACCCCTGTAACTTCATTATTTATATGCACTTAGTAAGAGATTGTTCCATTAGCCTGGATATCCCCAGTATCTAGTCCACATGGTTAATACTTGTTGAGTCAGATAACTGACATCCATCATACAATAATGGGGCCTGCCCTGTGGTGTCCTCTTGAAAGGAAAATGAGCTAACATTAATCAGCTGTTCAGAATAGTGCCAGGTGAATATTAAATTCTACATAAAATGTTTAGTGTTAGGATCCTCAGTTTCATAACTAAATAGCAACGAAGTCCAAAGTGGCCGTATAACTTTTTGGTCTCATTATTTATTGATTGACCTGAACTATTTGCAGTCTCTCTCCTTCCTAGAGGGAGTATTCTGTTTCACTGTAGATCCCACATATTGTATACTATGCTATAATATACAATATGTGAATCATATTATCATTCTGGATGGAGTTGGAAGAATTCTGACTTTCAGATCAATAATTTACCATCACTAAATAATTCTCCTTTGAAGGCCCAGCTGATTCTGAAGAGGGAAGCAGATGTCCTTTGAAAAGGTGTGCCAGAGACTGACATAAAGTCTACATAAAACACTTCACTCATTATTTCCCCTTGCTTTATTGACAATGTGAATATTAAAGCATGAAACTCAATCAATACCTACGTTAACTAAGTTTCCTAATTTATGCTTCACTGCTACTTCTTAATTCTCAGGCTCTGTAAAAATATGTAGTGTTTTTATGGGAAGTCTTGAAATATGAAGTCATAGACTTCTTAAGTAAAATCTAATTATTCCTCAACTGTGTTAAATAGTCAATTTCTGATGAAAGGAACCCACAAAGTTATCTTCCTTTTGATGCATGGAGTTTTGTATTTCGAGTCAGTAAGTTCTGAGGCCTTTTATGTATTTTTAATCCTATACTCAAGATTGAACATCAGAATGAAAAATATGATGCCATATGCCAATTAGTTAATGATAGAAAGATTGTATTTGCCCCAAATCATTCTTTTTTTTATATAACTCAGCTTGTCAATTGCTTCAAGGTAATAAAAAGATTCTTCTGAGTTCATACAATATCTTCCAGGCACTTTAAAAATCACTAAAGGACCTTATGTAACATCTTCTCAAAATATCTACATGTCTTCCCCTAAAGCAACCCTGGCAGCATCACTAGCCTTGTCCTATAACTTTCCACCACCAGCACTGAAGCAGTGCCCAATCTAATGGCTTCTAAATGCAAAGTGTTCAAGAAGCTGAGGAGATGAAAGAAAATAAAAGTAATTAAGAGCAGATGACAGGTCATTCTTCTGAGGATAATCAACTTCTAAGCTCTTAGTGATACTGTAAAGGAATCACTAGAATTCTCCAAATTTCAGCAAATATAGAATTCTTATAAACCTGGTATTCTTATTTTCTACTTAATGTCAGCCTGCCAGACTACCAAAGCATATTGATTAGATGATAGCTGACAAAGAATATCAAATACAACTCTGCCTCTCCAGCCAGACAGTTGTAGTCAAAACTTCTCATTATGGCTTTAAAAGGATAAAACCAGTCAATATGGCTCCACTCTCCCTTTACATTAAGGCCGTGGCTCTAGGTACACTTAGCTAGAGTTAGCCGATTTGCTTTTTACTCCTTCACTTTGTCACTGTTTCTAGTTTGCTGAACTTTTATGATAGGTGTTTAAAATCCTATTTCCTTTTCCAAAAGAAGGGTTAATTGCTTCACTAGAGTACAGAAATCTTACAGAACCAATACCGATGAGCAGATCTGTGAACAAAGCTGAAAAAAATAGTTTCAAATTTAATGGAGAGATGCAACATATCAATAAACAATCTGAATAGTAATGAGTAAGAAGAGAATCAATAACAAAACATAAATTAAAGGAAGTAATTTAAAATGTCACTTACCTTTAGTTCTTCCTTTGTATTAAAACTATCAAGAAGTTGTTGATAATGTCTATCTGTCATTTGTCGTAACAGGGACAGGAGACAGGCCACAAATTCCCCCTAATTAAAAAAAAAGTTGTATTTTTTTGAGGAAGGACATAAAAGAACATCAGTAACTTCCTAAGAACTACCCTCAAAGAAAATACTTAAAAGACTCATTGTGATACAAATTCATCATGTGATGTCTTAATCTAAATTACTCATAATATCATAGCCACAGTTTTTCTTTGTGGTGATTATTATTTACTTGGGATATATACATTTTCATATTTAAGATGGATGTTTTTACTTGGGCAGAAGCTTTTTTACTTGGGAACTAACTCCATGCATTTATGGACATAAAACTCATGACAGCTTACTGAGCACTTAAAATACTTCCACTCACTGCATAATTTAAGGCATGCTTGGTGACGATGTAACACTTAAAGAAGTTAAAGTGTGGGTCCAAATGGGCTGCAAGACTTGCTCCAAGCCACAGAAGTGGGGAGCAGCAGGACTGGAGCTATCAATCTGCAGGGCTTTTTCATTCCAAAGCTCTTCCTGTAACTTCATGCTCCAGTTTTAATTCCTGTGATTTCCCACCTCTCACCAGAGTACAGAATGTTTGTTCCAAAGTTCTTTAATGGTTTTAAGTTAAACTATTCTTTGTGCTTGAGCTTCTATGATTGGCTCCTACAAAGTCCCATTCGTAAAAACCGCAAATGAAAAAATACGCACAGAATTTTCTAGATTTGAAGGCTTACATAAAATTTCCATCCCTTACATTTCCTAATTCACATGCAATTTAAAAAAAATTTGTGTGTGATACTAGAGATTGAATGCAGAGACTTCAAACTGAACTATACTCCCAGCCCAATTAATTAATTAATTAATTAATCAATCAAATTTTGGAACAGGGTCTTGCTGAGTTGCTAAGTTGTACAGAATGGGATCAAACTTTCAGTCCTTCTTCAGCCTTCCAGAGTGCTGGAAGTACAGATTATGTCTGCTAAAATTCTTTTGTTTACAGTGTAACCATTTTTACTCAGCAAAGAATTTATCTACTTTTAAGTAGAGTAATAACATTTAAAACAATATGAACACAACAGGAGAAGCAATCAGTGGTAACTAATTGTAAATTTACAGAAGTGCAATTTAATTGGCAATTGGTTTCTTTGAGTTTACTTGGGAAGAAACAATAGGCTCACATGTGAAATTAGAGACTAAAAACTCTGAGAAGTAGAATTCTTTGAACTGAGACAGATACCATCGGTTGCCTGAAGATACGGCATTGTGGCCATGTCAGGAAAGCAGAGATTCAGGTTCATTCTTTGCATGTGGACAGTAATTTCCAACAGACAGATGTAAGGTATTCATGTACATTGATTAATAGTTCAGTAGTAACTAGCGTGGCTAACAGAACTATGCCCAAAGCTCAGTGCATTACTTTGCTAATGAACAGTGGTTGATAGTTCACACAAGTGGAACATTTGAAGAAAAAATATTAATAACATAGTGCGTGTATGCAAGGAAACAACCCAGGGCTCAGAAAATAACTATCTGAAAGGACTGTAAGAACATCCCAACTGTTCACATAGGACTGCCAGAAGAAGTAAACAGATGTAAGATGTGAGATGAAGTTTCACCAAATGGGGCGCTACAGAGAAAGATTATTACACTTGCTATTCTCTACAATAAATCATGCAGAAAGCTAAGGGAAAAGAAGAAAAGGTCTGTGAATTATAGGGCAACTTTAAGAAGCAGAATATATATGTCATTTGTGGCTCTGAAAAGAAGGAGAGCAGAAAAAGTAACTGAAGACAGAAATGGGGCCCTCAAATCCCTTAAAACCTTTTGACGGAAATACTGAAGGAGCTCTATAAGCCTAAGCACAAGAAACACCAAGAAAGGAGCACACTAAAGAACACACTTTAATTGCTCGTACATAGTGATACGGAGAAAACCTTAACATCGCTCAGAGAAAGACACTTTACATACAGTAACAGAAATAAAGAGGAGTGAAGATTTCTCTTCAGAGAATAAAAGCTAAAAGAGGGTGGAACAACATCTTCAGAGTAATAAAAAGGAGGAGGAACTATGGCAAGTACCAACTAAGGATTTATTATCCAGTGAACTATTTTTCAAAAATGAAGATAAATGTGCTGGGGATGTATCTCAGTGGCACAGCACTTGCCTAATATGAACATGTCCCCTCAATACCAGGAAGACAAAGTACAAAAGAAAGGCCAGTTCAGGCATGTTAAGGCTTAGTCACTTATTTTCAAACTGTACGAAAGGTTCTATGCAAAATGTTAAAGGCAAGAAAAAAAATCAAAGGGACACAGATTTGAGAGGAATTTTTAAAAAGCTATCTTAGTCAAAGACAACAGATTTAGGCACATGAAAAATGCTACAGAATTCACAGTTACTAGAATTAAGAGATTTTATCAGTGTCCCAGAAAATGAGATCAATGTTCAAAAGTTGAGTTTTACATCTACATACTAGAAATGAACAGTGAGGAATTAACATTTAAAGTACTATTCACAATATCATTAAAATTTGAAATACTGATATGTATGACAAAGTGTCCAATCTGCACACTGAAGGCTACAGAAGACTGATGTAAGAAATAAAACAACACACAAATAAATGGAGAGATATATACCATACTCATGAATTAAGATTCAGTACTGTTAAGATGTTAGTTTTCCTCAAATTGAATGCAATTCCAATCAGTATTCCACAAAACTTTGCTGGCTGCAGAAACTGACAAGTTGATTTTAAAATTTATATGTAAATGCATTAGTCAAAATAATTTTGCAAAAGCGGAGCAAAGTTGAAGCACTTATCATCTCTAATTTAAGATTTACTGTAAAACATGGTAATTGCAAGAGTATATTAATAGTGTTAAAAACAGAAAAATACGTAACTAGAACAAAATAGTCAAACCAAGGAATTTTCTGGATGTCTACCAACAAATGAATAAATAAAGATATTGTAATACTGTATATCTATACAATGGAACTCTACTCAGAGATGAAAAAGGAATGGCTTATTCTTGGTTCCTGTATTTGTGCTTTCTTTTTTTTTGTGTGTGTACCAGGGATGGTGCTCAGGACCTTGAGCTTGCCAGGCAGGGGCTTATGCCACTGAGCTATCTCCCTGGCTAAAGGAATGATTTATGGACAAAGATGAAACTCATGAAATAAGCCACAACACCCCTGGCGTCTGTCAAGGAAAAACAAAAGCCAAGCAACTCTAATAATAACAACTTACTATATGCTACCATTCATTATGGAAAATGCCAAATGAAGCTACAGTAATAGATAATTTAATACAAAAAGCAGGCCAGTAGTTGCTTGGGAGAGGAATGAGGCAGATGGAATAAAGAGGGACATAATACTTTTGTGAGTGGTGCGCACGTTCATTACCCTGATTATTGGGAAGGCATATAAGCACAGGTACCTGTATCAAAACATATCCAACTGTACACGTTAAACATGTAAATTTGTTATGGCACAATCATAAATCAATCAAAGTAAAAAGACATGGGAAAACACTAACTTATGGACTGACATTATCTGTGGATTTCATTCTTTATTAACATGCTGGGTAGACATTACCAATTTCATATTACAGATAGTTGTCTGTTATGGCTGAGAAATTTATCCCAAGTTTCACAGCTAGACAATGACAAAATTGGGGCATGTAATAGGTCGTCTCTGGCTCGGTGAGTCTGTGATTCAGTGACTCATTTTCCTAGTTCCCAAACTGCTTCGAGTTTAGAAAAGAAATGTGCTTTGAGTTTACAATTTACACATTAAGTATATTAGAATCTATTGTTGACCAAGGTCCATATTTATCAACCTAATTGCGTCTCAATTTAAAAATGCACATCTAGTTGGTAGAGACCCATCTACTATTTGGCATTTGCTTTTTCAGTATCTTACTTATATAACTTTTAATATACCTACTAGATTAATACTCTTAAATATCTAAGCCCAGCATCCTATGAATAGTGAGACATTCTGAAGTCTGAAACATTACATGCTATTTTAATAGTTTTAGTAAGAGAAAAACTCAATAGCAAATGCACTTTCACCAAGTCTTTACAGCTGGTGCATATGGGTGACTACTTCTTTGAATCTCAGTTATTAATCAGGTATTTTTTTTATCTGGCTTAGGCTCAATGTAAGTAATATATCATTCTGATAGATAATTGTTGGAACATTTATGACAGGTAGCCAATCCCAACAACTCCCTCTACAATTCACTTTTATTTATTCATTTAATCTATTTAGAAACTCCATGAACATTCAACCCTGTTAAGTGGAGTTACTGTCCAATATTTTACCGACACATTATTCAACCATAATGTAATTTTATTTATTTTTAAGATATGTTATGAATGTGTCCATATTCCTCACAAGACTTTAAACTCACAATTTCTTATAAAGAATGAGTACAAAAACATCACTGGATAAAATACTTAGTTTGAATGTGGCAATTTCCTAATAAACTGCCTTTAAAACTGCAGTCTTCACGGCTTAGGTCCTTCTAAGCACAGACTGAGTATAACGGGCATTTCCATCCATAACTGTCAAGATATTAGATGACTACACCAACAGTCTTCAAGAACCTTCTATTATAAAGATGCATGACTTGCTGCAGATATTTCTTACAAAATTCTCTTGCGTGTCATTCCTTTCCTCTTCTCCCACTATGGGCTTCCTTTCCAAGCCTGTGGTGAGTGAAGACTCCAGGTAGCACCCCAGAGTGTCTGTCTTAGCAGGCCTGTGTGGGCTGCCTCACCTGCACTGTAAGGGTTACTCAGAAGAATTATTTGCAAAGGCGCATTTATAAAGTATAAGGAACTTTAGAGTCCAATTAGTTGAGGGTGTGAAGCAAATGGCTCTGTATGCTGCTTTATGCAATCTGCTTCTATGTACAATTAGATTTTTCAAAGGAACAGATTATAATGCCCCTCCCCCCAAGCTGGAGAAAATGTTTTAAAGTTTAAAAAACACTTGGTAGAAGAACAAAAAGTGTAATCCTTTTAAATAGCAAGAAAAAGGCTACTGCTGTCTGGAATTAGAATATAGTGGAAACCAGTCCTTATACTGAAGCTACTGAGAGAGCACAGGAGAAATTCGTCATGACAGGCTCGTGGGATGCACTTTCATTCATAGTGTATCCACTTAGCATGGACATACATCACATAGTATAGAATATAACATGTAATCTACTGTATAGTATGTATAACATATACATATATATGGGCATCTGCCTGTAAAGGCTGAACGTGCTCATGAAGGACTGCCAAGCAGAGCCCTAGTTGAGCAAGCCTGTTCTCTACAAGAAAATCAGACAGATCTTCAATACCCAGCGGAAGAGACTTTGTGAATGGTAAGCACATATTTCTCACCACTGAATTAGTTATAATCACAGCTATCATTTCTTCAACAATAATAGTAATGTGACCACTAATGTTAATACAATAACTAATGATTAAAACTTATTCATTAGGTCACAGAGTGGTGGAAGATTTTCACAAATTCGATGAAATCCTCACATTAACTTGGGTATATGAACAACTGCTTTCTCTTTTAAAGACAAAGAGACAGAGGTAGAGACATTAGTAACCTGAGCAACACCCTACAGTATATGAAACAGCGAAGTAGGAATCAGACTACAACTACCTGTCGAAGTCTCAAAGCATAAAACCAAAGATGCCACATAATTTGGATGTGTTTCCTAGGCATTTCATCTCACAAACCTTTAAGAGCTTCTAACATGTAAAAAATACCACAGTTGAGTGGAGAAGGACTTGATGGGATTTTTCTACAGCTCAGTCACCCTGAGTTGTCACCCTGTCTGCCCATGCTCCATATCACCACCAAGTGGACTCTCTGCCTCTTGTGGTTTCTTGGCTTGTACTAGTTATGAATTTTAATGTGATGGCCTCCAGGCCACACACACCCCACAAACAGGAGTGCAAGACACCTGCAATATGGACACAAGCAGTTCGGTAGTGCCAACTGTGACCTCAGGCAGTCTTTAGCCCCGCCTAGCATTTCCTACAATTCTGTTTCCTGCGCCATAATAATTTCAGAATTATCTAAGCTCTTTAAGCCATTAAAAAGTAGCTATGAAAGCTATAATGAAGGAGACTTCCTTCCTCTTCTAGGGTGAAAGGGCAGGTGGACTCCTCCTTATTCTTCCAGCTGAGCACAATAAACAAACTGTGTGTTACAGAACACACAGACGACTTTAAAGTGCAGAAGAGGCAGACTGGCCCCAAAACTCTGACCTCAAAGAGCAACATGTACTGAGTTCTCTAGGTTGTCTTTTTGCCTCACATATCCCACACTAGGAGCTGAAGAAGGAGGTCACCCTGAAATACCAACGTTTTTATTTCCCATTAGAAAAGCCTTAGTGGAAGCCTACTCTATAGCCAAAGGACCAGCAAATGAGGAGGCTAGGAAGACAACAGTTTTGGTAATAACTGTTCTACTCTAGCTAAACACTACAAATCTGGCTTCACTGACACACCTTCAAGGTGAAGTGGGGGGGACAGGCTTTTACCCCTCATGAGGCTGTAACCAGATGCCCAACTCTCCTGACCTCAGCTAGAGAAAGTCTGATGGGGGAGCATGGGCTTTCACCCCCAATGGGCAGTGCTGGTGACTACAATGGGGGGAGCCTTGGCTGCTAATCCACTGGCAGGAACAAGTCACACTTTCTCTTTTCCACTGGGTAGCATTAGAGGAGACCTGCTGGGGAGCCCTGAGTTCATTTTGCTTGGACAGTTATTAAGGCCATTCTCATGACGGTGCCAGTAGAGATCAAATGCTGGGCCAGAGCTCTCCAGCCCTAGCCCACATCACAGGGAGCTGTCTTCTATCAGGGGTCAGTGGAAGACCTTGGCTTCTACCTCCTGGCTATAATAAACTGACATCCTCTCCTTCTATGGAGTGATATCACATAGAGCCAGTAAAATGAAGACTCTTGTAATACAGAAATGCTTAAATCTCAAATGAAAATCATCCATTACACCAAGATTCAAGATCTCAAACTGAATATAAAAAGACTATCATCAGATGTCAGCAATGAGCTGACAGAAGTGCTAAAATGATTGGATATATCTTATACAGAAATTAACTTAAAAGTGGTTCGGGGACTTAAAAGTTAATTATAAAGTTATAATATTTCAAAGAAAAAATGAGGTAGTAATCTTTAGGATTCAGGACTAGACCAAGAGTTCTCAGAAGGATTTCTTTTTCTTGGCTGGCTCAGTCTGCCTTAAGGGTGGGTCTGGTAAAGCATGGAACTGGGTCAGGCTGAGGCAACATTTTACATTTCACAGTGGCTACCCAGAGAATGATTTACATTTGTACCTTACGGATGCTAACTAAGAGAAAGAGGTTTTAGTCAGCCTTAACTCATGTTTCTTTACCAACATGTAATTAATAAGTTTAACCTGTGACCTTGAAAAATTTAAATAAAACATACCTCGTCCTGCTGGGGAAAGAAAAAAAGAGTTCTCAGATGTGGCACCAAAAGCATGACCCATAAAAGGAAAAATTAATAAACGAACATCTGGATGGTTCATCTCCACAGTCAACTTGTAAGAGATTAGTAGAACACACTTCTGGGTGTGTGCGGTGGGTCATGGGGCTGTGACCTGGGGACTAAATCTGGTTGCTAGATACTTCTTCTCTAGTACTCTTTCCCTGTGCTCTGCCACACCCTTCCAGCCTGATGTTTCTGCCCTGGAGCCAGCTGACTACACACAGAAGTCTCTGAAATCCTGAGGCAAATAAACCTCTCCTCCTGTAAACTGTGGGTGTCAGACATGCGTCTGTGCAGTGGGAAAGCTGAGCAATACAACTTCACTGAAATGAAAATGAAAATGATTTTGCAAACCCTTTTAAGAGGATGAAACCAGCTACAGAAAGAAAATATCTGTATGCCCCATTATTGAATAATGAACTATATAATGAATAGAATATATAAAGTACTCTGAAAATTCAACAGTAAAAAAGTAATTTGGTTAGAAAATGGGTAAAAGACATGAAGACACATTTCAGTGAAGAGGATGTATAGGTGGTAGATAATTATGTGAAAAGACATAAGCATTCCACTAGCCACTGGGGAAAGGCAAATTAAAACCACAGTGGGATATACCTATCAAAATGCGCCCCCCATTGAAAAACAATGGTGACACCAACGCTGATGAGGGCTTTGCCAAATTGGAACATTCACACTGCGTGTATTTTCCATTAAGGAAAAAAGTTTGGCAGTTTCTTAAAAAAAAATTAAACATGCAACTACCATTTTACTTACTGTGTGGAACTTTACAAACAGAAATAAAGGCTTATGTCCCATAAAACCCTACATGCAAATGGTCCATTTGCTTTACTAATGATAGCTTATATCTGGAAAGAACTCAATGACCTTCACTGGTTAAACCCACTGTGGTAAATCTGTGCCAGGGAGCAATATTTGGCAATAAAAAGAACTACCGATACATACTGCACCAAGATGGCTCTCTAGATAATTACACTAAGTTTTAAAAAAGCCAACTACAAAAGGCCATACACTATATGAATATGAATATATATAGTTCTCATGCTCTTGAAATGTTAAAATTACAGAAATGGAGAACAGAGTTGTGGTTGGCAGGGGTTGAGGAGGAGATAGAAATTGAAATGAAGTGGGGTCTGGCTACAGGCCTCTTGGTGTGGCGGAGGTATTCTGCATCTTGACTGGACTACTGCCAACATCCCAGTTGTGGTACTGTCCTATCTATAACTCTGCAAGAGGTTACTACTGAGGAAACTGGGTAAAAGCAGTAGGACATATTTGTATTACTTTTTCTAATGGATACACCTCTAAATTTATCACAAAACAAAATTTCAGATTAAAAAATAATGAAAAGCTAAACAAAAAGTTGAAAACAAGAAACTCCAAAGCTTTAAACCCCAAACCCTAGGGACATGAGGCGTATCAACACTGTGTTCTGAGCATCTACTATGGTTCGGGTAAGCACTGAGTACACGAAGCAAACCCACAGAGAGGGTAGCATCTCACAGAGGAGATCCCCGCAGACCAACGAGAAGCTGGAATTTACTTCTTTTTAAATGAGGTAGTGTGTGCAATATTACATAGGAAGCTTTTTTTTTTTTTTTTATTGTTTTAAAGCGTTTACTAAAGTGTTTAACTTCACTTCTCCAAACCAGAGTTAGGTTGCTTCAAGTAAATCTTAGAGCTTGCAAGAGATTAACTATATAGGGCCAGCAAGATGGCTCAGTGGACTAAAGTGCCTGCTTAGGCAGAGTGCAGGGACCCCGGTTCGATCCCTGGCACCACAAGCCATGAGGGCCCCACCCCAGGTGTGCTGAGATAGCAACTGAGACTGAGTGTGGCAGCGTGCTTGTAATCCCAGTGCTTGGGAGGCTGAAAAGAGGAGGACCACTTCAAGTCAAATCTACATAG
Organism: Octodon degus; assembly: GCF_000260255.1. Classification (NCBI taxonomy): domain Eukaryota; kingdom Metazoa; phylum Chordata; class Mammalia; order Rodentia; family Octodontidae; genus Octodon; species Octodon degus. Next base: position 1,156,705 of record NW_004524591.1, read on the forward strand.
TTAGACCCTGTAGACCCTGTACTAAAATACATTTAAAAGAAAACAAAAAGAAAAAGAAAACAGATTTACGACATTACCAGGTGGACATCAGGGAACAGCTGACCTCAGCAGGAAAGCCACCAGACTTATTTCATATGCAAAAGTAAAAACTATTTTCATCAGGGCCTAGGAAAACCTCCTACGAAATGCAGTTTCATAGAACACTATTGGCAAAATTGATGGCAAAAGGTCAACACTTTTGAAAATCATTTACACCTAAGAACTTTAGCATCTACTGTTACTTATTAAAATGATACTACTTACTTGAAAGAATATTCTTAATAAAGGCACAAAGTGTTTTTGGATCAACTGAATATGAGTTCTAAAAAGAAATATGTGTGTGTAACGACATGTAACATAATGTTCAAGATCAGTAGGAGAAGGCTGTCCTAAGGTGCACACGGTCCTGGGACTGAGTGCTAGCACTACAAAGATAAATGAATAAAGTACATGCACATACATATTTATAAATATAGTGGTGCAAATGTAAAATTATCAGTAATAGTACTTAACGTTTTACATGAATCATGTCATACTTAACTCCTAAGACAGTGGAGCCTGAAGGCCCCTTAGCATTTGCCAGCTGAGTTCTCATTCCACAGCTGAAGAAGTGAAGGTCCTGACTAGAATGACACTCAGGGCCTCGGACTCCCATTACTCTATTTTACTATTCTTGCCTCTTCACACAATTTTACAGTTGAATCAAGAATGGAAAGTTATCAAGTTCACTACATAAATAAAGGCATCGATCAAATTAGGCAAAGTAAGAACTAATTAGGTTTCCAAAATCAAAAGCTGCTGATGGCAAGGACTTTGAACAAACAGGATTCCCGTCCTAGATCTCTTTGAAATTGAAGACAACCTCACTTACATTTGAAGTGTTCATAGATCACTCTCCAGGGCCTGACGCTAGTGTCTCACAGCAGCCCACCCCAAAGCCACCAAAGCGTTAAGAAACACGAGGCCTGCTCTGGTGCCACTTGCTTTATGATCTTACAGTGACATCCTGGAACTGGAGCCGCATGGCAGAGCTGGACGGCTGAGGGCGACTGGTGATCTCCAGGATGGTCCTCAGCAGGATGTCCAGCAGGCTGGCCACTATCACGTCTATTTCCTCCAACACAGACTTTTCCTTAAGAGAAAAAAATAATGTATGCAGTGAATTCTGGCTTAATATATAATGTACCTTAATCCCCCTTGAATGACAAAGGAAAAAAAATCCACTTCCAAATAAAAAACCAAAGACTCTGAGACACTGGACATCACCTAGGTGACTGACCACATTATGGCGAACAAAGGCTTAGAGAAGTTACCAGCTTGCCCAAGACATACTACTTGGCCGTGTCAAGGACAATGGAGATATAGATAAAAAGGCAGAGTGATGCCACTGAGAGTAAGGGCACGTGACCCTGGGTCAGTCAGTTCACCTCTTGGCCAGATTCCTTCCTGAAGGTTTCTCCTGGCTTTTAAAGTCTGAATTTCCCCGATTCCCAGTTGTGCTTACATTTACGTTTCTCAGCAGCACTGGAGTCACACAGGTCATTTCCCAAAACACTGTGCAAAAGACTATTGCTATGAAATGAGGTTTAAAAAATCCTGCATGTAGATATTAGGAAAAAAAAAGCCACCGGTCAAGATGACAACCTTAGTGACTGAGTGGTATCAGGTTCTGTGGCTGGGGCAGTAAGTGCCTTCCCGAAGCACCGTTAACACTGCTCAAGCCTCCACAACATGAGAAGGGAACTCAAACTGCTCTGCACTCACTGCATGCAGAACCTGGGCTCCTACTGTATCTGCAGCACACAAATTCCAGTAAAAATATTTCCTGCCAAGGAGATGGTTCCTTGCAAAGAATCCTTTTAGAAACCACGAGTTCAAAAGGACCTTTCGCCTATAACTTTAGGATAAACTTTCTTACATTTACAAAAAAATTACAAAGGTTCTCCCTCAGTGAAATGATTTTTGCTCTAAATTCCTAACCCACTAAATCCAAAATCTGACTACAGCTTTTAAATTGAAGTAGGTACGAGCCATACCAAGAACTCGCCTTTCTCGTCACTGATACTTGGTTTTATGTTGCAAACAATCTAGCTCACTCTTTTCCCCCCTTAAGCTTCTTTTTATGAATACATGTTTGCAGTACCCAGCAACTGTATCCATCCGTGGGAAACTGGTACATGTACATATAACATATCTTAATACTTTCTGTTTCTCCTTCCTTTCCCTTCTCTCTAGCTTACTTTTTGCCTACAGCAATTATATTTGGAAACACATTCTAACCAGGCTGGCTTACCTATTTGTTGCTGCCACATAGGGAGGGAGAACTACAATGGAACAGCGCTATGCCCAGCTTCAGATCATCCCTGACACCTGGTCGTTGGGTGGTTCAAACCCAACTGTCCTTCCCATGCAGGGCCCTCTTACAACAATTAGGCGCAGAGCTGCTACCCTTTTCTTCTCAAATGCCAACTCAATTTGCCCTCCTCTGGGGTCCCCTTCCAGCTCTTTGGAAGCTGGTCAGAATAGGCACAAAATAGGAAATCATAGCACAGAGGTAACCAAGAAGCAGAGAAACAGGACTCTCAGTACTCGTGGCCAAACTCTTTTCCCAATGAATGCAATGTTTAATTAACAGCTATAGATTGACAGAATTGGAGCAGCACATGCTAGCTATGTGGATTTTACATCCAGCCCCTGAGCCATGAACATGAGAACACACCGTGAGTTGTCCCATGTAGCAGCAAGCACAGCGTTTTCCTCACTTCGCAGTGCACCCACTATTATACCTGCACTGCACCAAGGGTCCTGCACCCTGAAAGGTAGCCCCAAAGTCACAACAACTTAGACATTACACATGGGGCTGAGGCATGGCTGAAGTGCAAGCTTGCCTATGTTCCCAGGGGCTGTGCCTGGCTGCCACAATCTCCTCAGGACGAGGCCCAGGGGATAGGGCTGAGCTCCAGGGATCAGCGTGCAGCTCTTCACAGAAAAGACCCAGGGACTTCACTGCACAAGCAGTCAGTTTCCCCTGCCCCAGAGCCTGCATCACAGCAAGATTAAAGACACACGTGGGAAGCTTTGAGGGTTCACATCTCCTCATTTGCTATTCAGTTCTTCCTTGAAACACAAGTTGAGGAATCTCAGGTTAGTCAGGGTTATAGCAACCCCACGAGGTTAAGACTGCTTCCGAGAAAAAGCAGAAAGTCTAGCCCAGCTGCAAACAGCAGCGAGTCTCCCAGGGTTCCTCTTGAGCATGGTTTCTCTGAAGATGTTTAAAATTTTATTTTCAGAAGCCATTTGATGAGGACTACAAACTATGACCTGTATTTACTTACTGAGCTATTTTTCTTGATGAGACAAAATACGTTGCTAAGGATACGCGCACACATGATCAGGTCCTTCTGTTCTTGCAAGTGGATGTGGAGGTGATGTAACACGACTGGCAGGAGAATGTACCGGGAATCTGAAGAGAGAGGAGTCATCAGTGTCACAGCTGTTAAGAGTCCCACGCAAACCTCCGGTGAATCCTCATCTACTTTTTAACTCCATTTTAAAATTCTTGAATTGTTAACGCAGAAGTACTGGCTCTACACAGTTGATACTTAAAAACAGCAGGCCCTTTCCCAAAGACATGATGCCTGCACTCCAGATGCCTCTGACTTTTAAGAATTGAGATAAGTTTTGTTGCTTCCAAGTGTTTGTTTTACCTTCAGGTTATTTTTTTTTTTTTACCTTCAGATTTCTAAATCAAATGTTTCTCTCACATTTCCTGATTCACATTAAGACAGATGATCTGCTAACTTCTTAGTATCACAGGTGAGGGATTCAGCTTTTTATCTCCTTCCCTTTTTCCCTCTCTCTCAAAATAGTTACATCACAATTTCTGGGTAAGTGAACATGTGGCTTTACTCTCACTCTGACTTCTAAATCTCTGTACATGACCAGATTCTTGCCTTGTTTGTTCTGGTTCTAAAGCTGTTGAGAAATTACTTTTATTCACGGGAGTTCAACATTTGATACCAAGTGCTTTGTGCAGCCCTCTCAATTTATAAACTCAGGACTGGACCTTCAGCTTGGGAACTTGCCTTGAATTATTGCTATTTTCATCCCACAAGTTTTCGGCCCTCTGTTTGAGGTATCAAATATATTTGCACTGTGAATCTCTGAATCTCTTGAACTACCTCTTATTTTTCTTGAATATTTTCCCAGTGTTTTGCATAATTTTCTGGGTGGTTTCCCTTTACCTTCCACCTCTTCTATTCAATTTTCCTATTTTACTATGCTATATATTTCATTTCCACGAGCTTTCTTACTCTCAGACAGTGCCATGGATATGTAACCTGTGTAGTGACACAGATCTCTGGGCTCAGAAAGGTATCATACTTTGGTAAGTGCTCTATGGCTTTCTTTAAGTTCTCAATAAGTTAATAACCATAAGGGCTGGGGAGGTGGCTCAGTAGAATAAGAGCTTGCCTGGCAAGTATAAAGGTCAGAGTTCAATTCCTGGTTCCACCAAAACAAACAAACAAACAAACAAACAAACACCCAACATAAAACAAAACCATAGGCCTTGCATTTCCATGAAGCAGCCATTTCTGTCTCTCTGTTCTCTTTTCACAGCTTCCCATTCTTGTTTGATGGATGCATCATCTTTTTTCTTTGTCTCTGGCTATCAGAGATATTCTGAGACTATTGGGGGGAAATCATCTTTTTCTTTCATTTCATTATGTTCTTTGTCTTCACTCTGAGCTCTGCCTTTCATGTTATAGTTTTTCATTGTCTGTTCATCTTCATAAGTGAAAACTAAAAGGCTAGGCATAAGCACGCCCATACACATCTCATATAGACCATAATATCAGATCTTGCAAACAACAAATCTAGGTAGGTTCGTGTTTATTTTAGAAGACAAATGAGTTTCAGGCATTAGGTAGGTAGAGTGAGGCTGCCACTACTGTGTGCTTCAGTTGGAATTCAAGCTGCTTAGATACCTTTACATTTATGGAAGAAAGCGAATCTAGTTAAAAGCCTTCCCACAGGGAAAAGTCCAAGCCCCAGTGGCTTTGCTAATGAATCCTATCAAACATTTGTAGAAGAAAATTTCACAGAAAATAAAACAGAAACAACTTATTAGGAGACCAGTATTACCTTGATGCCACCATCAGCTGTATAAGACAAGAAAACGACAGACTGATATTCTTCATGAAAGATGGAAAGATTTTTATAGAATTTTATCAAAACAGACTTAATAAAATATATTCTGGGAATGAAAAGTTGGTTTAATATTTGAAATCAACTAGTCAATAGCAATTTGTCATAAAGCACTGGATACAGAAAAAAAACAAGCTACAAAATTCAGTAACCCATTGTGACAAAAACCATCAAGGATATAGGAATAAGAGGTTATTTTCTCCCATTAATAAAAGGCATTAATGAAATGTTTAACTTTAGCCACCACATTTAAAGACTGAGTGATTTCTTGTTAAAATTAAAAACAAAGCAAGGAAACCCAAATTTGTAAGATTGTTTCAATAATATATATAAGATCTTAGTCATTATAATAAAGGGTTTTTTTTAATGTATTTGATTGTTTCAGGGTCTCACTATGCAGCTCAGACTCAGAGTGATCCTCCTGTTTTAAGCCTCCCCAGCGCTGGGATTATAGGCGTGTGCCACTATGCCTGGACTCTGTGGCCAGATCAGCCTGCCCTGGGGGTGGGGCTGGTGCAGCATGTGGTGCTGTGGTTCAAATCGCAGTCCCCTGTGCTTGCCTAAGCAGACGCTTTAGTCCACTGAGTTATCCTGCCAGCCTAATGAAGTATTTTTTTAAATGTAGAAAAAAAAAATAATGCTTATAGATAAGGAAGTTGTAAAACTGTCTTTATTCAAAGACATGGTTGTAGACAGAGAAAACTCTATGGAATCTAAAAAGGTACTGGAGTTAGTAAGTTAGTTTAGCAGAGTTTTAAAGTACTGGGTCAGAATATAAAGATCAATTATATTTCTATATCATGGTAATAATCAAACTAAAATGAAGAGTAACACAGTTTATAACAGCACATATGAACTACCTAGAAAGAAAGCCAATAAAACTTGCCAGTGCTATTGAAGAGTCATTTAGGAAATGCCAGGCAAATCAATGGGCAAATGATAACTTTTGCAACAAATGGAGCTGAAACACTTGGATACCCATTTTGAAAATACAGATCTCTATCTTCACCCACACCAACACAAACATTAACTCGGGATGGATCACAGGCCTAGCTGCAAAAGCTAAAAGCCTAAAATTCCTACAGGAAAACAGGAGAAAATCCTAATGACACTGAGTTAAACACAGAATTCTTAAATAGGTACAAAAAGTGGAGACTATCAAAAAAGGTAAGCGATAAACTGGAATCTGTGCAAATATAAAATTAGCATTATAAGGCTGTCTCTGCTCAAGGGCTTCATTCCATGTTTTCTGTTATGGAACCTAGAATCAGAATGCCTAGACTTTGGGGCCAGCAAGATAGCTCAGTGGAATAAAGTGCCTGCTTAGGTAAGCTTAGGCAAGAGCAGGGGCCACAGTTTGATCCTAGTACCACACGCCACACCAATCACGCCTCCAGGGCGGGCTAAGCTAGTCAGAGTCCAGGCGTGGTGGCGCATGCTTGTAATCCCAGCACTGAGGAGGCTGAAAGCAGGAGGTTCACCAGGAGTCCAAGATGCATAGTGAGACCCTGCTACAACCAAATACATTGAAAAAAAAAAAAAAAAGAATGCCTAGATTTTTAACTCCAGTTCTACCAAGTCCAAGTTCTGTGTTCTTGGGAAACTCACTTGGCTTCTGTGTGCCTCAATCTTGCCATTTGTAAAATGGGGATAACAATGGTATTCCCCTACACTTGTCTGAAAAATCATGAGCTGACATTCCTTGGTACAAAATGATTGTTATGTAAGCTATGATTAGCCTCCTTTCTTCTTTTTCCCATCTTTTCTCTACATTTGTGATTTTAAAAATGTGGTTCTATATCCTAATAAAAATGATAAGGAATGCAATGTATCCACAGCTGGATAAATGCCTTAGCCAGTATTTGTAGAATTTCTCTAATATCCTTTTGCATTCTTTGAGTTAGGTCTAGAGACTGATTCCTACCACTGGCTACCAACACAGGATATGGCCTTAACTTTACCTGAAAAACCTAGAGGCGTGAGGAATAGGCATTTTATAGTTTAAGAAAATGAATAGTAGGAAAACCCAAACCAGGCCTCTCTAAACAGTAAGCCTCACTGGGAACATTAGCTGTTTACAAAGCAATTACTTGACAAAAAGAAGCTGAAAGCCAAAGAGCCAGGAATCACTCTCTGGTGCTGTTTAATTAGAAAGGAAGATAAAGTTTAGCTAATAGGTTCCTGTAGCTAGTGGGATTCGATTTTTAAAAATTCAATTTGCATCCAACTTGTAAGAAAACATCTATTGTAAAATAGTAAGGTAGGGTAAAGGATAGAACCGGTGGGTAAAATACCAAACAAACTGACTGGTAGAAATGGTAATTTGTACTTTAAAAGATAAGATGTAGACCAAATAAACTGGATCCTCTCAAAAAACTAAAAAACAAAAACAACCAAACAAACAATCCCAATTCTCCCCCAGCTGCACAAATACTAACTCTGGATGCATTTAGCAATAGAACTTGTCTTACAGATTCTGCCCTTGAAAGGGTCGTCATGGCCACACACTGCAGCTCAGTGCCAAGTTATTGTACTGCATGTCACCTTGTATAAAGGAACAATTACCACTGCTTTATGGCTTTGTCTGCAACTCTAAAGGGGATAAAGCCAGCTCCCTACAGTAGATACCCCAAGCATGAGCCCAGGCCAGAGGAGGAGCAGCTAAAAAATGATGTGAGTTTCCTCCTTCAGCATAGGTCTGGGGTGAGGACTCCCTTGGCCTCTCTACCCACAGCGTAGGCCAGGATCCGTGAGGCCGTGAGGTCAGCATCTGTCCCTCGGGCAGAGTTCTGAGTTCACAGTGGCACAGAACACTGCCAGTCACCTTCCACATAAACTGGCTCCTGGCTGGGCTGGGCCTCCGCAGGATCTGGGGCAGTGCAGGAGGGGAGACTGTAGAGACAGGGATGGACCACCAGTCCCAGACAGCCACAGATCTGTGCAGAGGCCTTCCAGACGTGGGGGTGCAGACAGTGCCTCTCACAGTGGGGAGTGCAGCAGTGAAGACCACGCCATATTGCAAAGGAAACAGCACAGGGCTGAGGGCATCCTGCGTGTGCAGGGCTTACACATTTCTCCCAGGGGACTGAGTCCCACAGTGAACACAGAATGGGCGGGGCCTGCACTTCCTATTCTGCCCATCCTTTCCTCCACTGGCCAGGCCTCCTAGCCCAACTACTACTGTTGATTTTTCTACTTAGGTTCATCCTTAGCTCAGGAATTACTTTTCTGGTAAGTTTTTTTTTTTTTTCTTTATGACACATAATTTCTTTGGTAGCTTCTGCTGCTGTATCCTGATCCCTGATAAAGTGTCCATCTATAAAACACATGGTACACACACACTGTGTACCAGGCACTTCCAGGGAAGTGAGGCAGACTGGGATCAAGGGCGAAGAAGCCTGACTTCTGGGGTGGAGGAGGGAGGACGTGAAATAACTGAGCACCCAAGTGTTTATCTAGTTAAGAGCTGTGCCGGGTGAGTCAAGAAATGAACAAGGCTGGGTGTGCTCCTGTGGTCCCAGCACTTGGGGGACTGGTCCCCCACTTCAGGCCAGCCTGGGCAATATAACAAGGCTGTGTCTCAACAAAACAAAACAGCAACTGAAACACTGAAAAACACAGTTATGAGAGCAGTAATGGGTAGGTGGGGCAGACTGGAGGTTTCTTGAGAAAAGCAGAGCTAAATAGCCCTGGAGGGATCAACCTCAGTCTAGAGGAGCTGGAGAATGTGGATTTCAGACAAGGGTGAAGCAGGAAGTGAGGGGGCAGGCAGGCCAGCACAGCCAGCACTCAGGCCTGGAGGTGCAGTTCTGAAATGTGCCCTCTGGACAAAACACCAAGGGTGGGATGTGAGGAAGAGAGGGAGCAGCATTGCCTGGTGTTTTCAGAGGAGAAGGAAGGAGCAAAGGTCCCAGGACGCAAGTGCACAAAGGTGAGAGACAGTTGGGGCTGGTGCCGTGTGGCTGGAGATGTGCCAGTGGGTGGGGAAGGGCCAGATGTGGGAGTGGTCATGGAGGCACACGGGAGCCTGGGCAGGAGTGCAGACGAATGCAAGAGGTAGGACACTTGGGGAATGCCTCTCGGGTTTTGAGGGGGACAGTGCTGCCATCTAGGAGGCCAGAGTTGCACATGCAGAAGAATCCTGAGCTTTCCACCGCAGACATGCAGAGCTCCAGAGCCTGTCTGATGTCCTTGTGGAGATGTTGAGAGGGTAACTGGGTGAGGCCAGCTTAGAAACGCAAGTCTGAGAGTTGGGCCAGCACAGCAAGCACTAACCTTGCTGTCCAAGAGTGTCTCAGATGCTATGCTGTACCCCATCAGCTTCTCACATGTCACAACTGCTGTCACACCTCATCATCCTGGCACTGGTGAGCTTTTGGTTGTTGGGACACAGTGCCCAACCCTTAGAACATAAAGGAGGAGAGGTTCAATGAGGCTCGTGGTGTCAGGGAATTTGGTCCACGGCAGACTAGCTCTGGCCATGGCAGAAGGGTATGCTGGAACAAAGCTGATGCCCTCATGGCAGCTGGGAAACAGACCACGGGAGCAGTGGCATAGGGAAGGGGCCAGGGACCAGGCAGAGTGCCCAAAGCCACACCTGACCCACCCAGAAATATCTAGAAGTAGGCTTTACTAGTTTGCTGGGCATGTGGTCATCCAGTCAAGTTGACAGTCACGACTGACAGTCACAAAACCACGATTACTCGTTCCATGTCTGTGTTTGTGAGGAGTATAAGCATGGTGACGGGCTGTATCTACTGAATTTGCTGTTCCACTTCCAACATAATGTGTCTCTCATAGAACACTGTGGGAAGGGTGTGTCAGTCACTTTTCTTGTAGCTGAGACCAAATACCCGATATTAAAAATTTAAGGGCGGGGAGGTTTATTGTAGCTTACACTTCAGTCTGCCGTCAGCTGGTTCCAAGGCAGGAAGGCATGGCAGAGGGAGCAATGTTCATGTCATGATGGAAGGAAAAAGCGAAGGGGGAGTTGGGGAGGGCAACAAACTCAGCCACACCCTCAGTGCCCTGTCTTCTGTTGAAGACCCACCTCCTAACAGCACACTTAACGATGAACCCCATAACTCTTTCACCCTCCATAAGCCCTCAGGAAGTTGAATCAGGATTACTATGAGCACAGGAGGCTCTTGGGGGATCTGTGGATAGAAACCATAACAGGAGGGGTGTGCCCACAATAAACACTTGCTGAACGAATGCTTCAGCTTCATTGTGAGTTCTAACAGACAATAAGGGTAACCAAAACAGAACTGAGCATCTCCATTCATTTACACAGCTTCAGTGGGAAGAGAGCCCGGGGCACACAGTGGCAGCCCAGTACGGAAAGACTCCATCTGCCCTGCTTGCCCAGGGCAAGAGAACACAGCGATGCTCATCACATGGCGGATCCTCTGGTGCGAATCCTGCCCTGCTGCCCACATGAACATCTGTGCAAATGTGGGCGGCTCAGTCATGTCCAGAAAGGGCAAAGACCCAGGTTTCACCCTGTGCCTCGTGTGCACAGAATACCAGCCATCAGCACTAAAAAGCTCACAGCCATGGTCAGAGAACAAAGTGCAAACTCAATCTCTATGACCCAACAACTGTGACCTTACCTGAATTTTCAAAACCACAGCTCAAACCTAGGGCCAACTATGATTTTAGCAGTCCATATTTTCATCTTATGGTCTGTGTTCACAGAGAAGTGTTTCCTAAAACTCTCAATTTTATCTTTGTCCCATGCATGCAAAGATGTGGAAACTATTTTCCAAAGAAACTCCTTTTTCAGTGGCTTACTTAGATCCCACTCTTAAGCAGTTTAACTAATGTATACCTTTAGAAAACCACGCATTGGGCATGGCAGACCTTGCCTGTGATCCCAGCACCCTGAAAGGCTGACACAAGAGGACCCCAAGTCTGAGCCCAGCTTGGACAACTCTGTGACTTAGTGAATACTGTGTCCAAATATAAAAGGTTGGATGCCTGGCAAGTTCAAGGTCCTGAGTTTGATCCCAGGTACCACGAAAAACAAAAAACCAAAATACTACATCTATCTATCTATCTATCTATCTATCTATCTATCTACCTATCTACCTATCTATTTATCTATCTATCTGGGGACGCAGCTCAGTGTGAAGGCCCTGGGTTCAATACCTACTCATGGAAAAAGAAATCCAGACTCATTAAGTAGATGAATCTTTAATAAAATCCAAGAATAAAACACAAGCGACTGCAGAAACTCTGAATCCCTGGATGGGGCCCTCAGGGTTCTGTGACATGGAGACACCTGGACAGGCCTCCAACCCCGCGTCTACTCACTATGCAACACCCAGGAAAAGGAAATGAAGGGGACACAAGGAGGCAGATGGGAGGGCTGGGAAAATGGAAACAGCACTGACAGACAGTACACACATGGCTTGCAAGATGTGCTCTCTCGTCCCTCTTTCTCTCCCCCCTCTCTTTGGCACTGGGGATTGAACCTAGGGCCTTCACACTGAGCTACGTACCCAGCCCTTTTTATTTTTATTTTTTAAATGTTGCGACAGGGTCTTGTTAAGTTGCTAAACTGCGAGCCCACCTTTGTGATCCTCCTGCCCCCGCTTCCCAGAAGACTGAGATTATAGGCTTGTGCCACCATGCTAGGTCAAAGGGTCTTGAGGTTCCAGATAATGTTTCATAATATATTTTAATAGCAGATAACCAACAAGGAGTTTCCATGGTAAGAAAAAATCAAAAGTCTGTATACCTTTTCTATGGTGTTGCACTACTGTTCTGCTTCTAAAGAAAAGAGAACTCCTCATTCACATGACTCCACTGGCTTTTCTAGTTGGGCTCATTCTCCACTGTGCAAGCTGTGGCTAGCAGTTTTAAATGACTGGCATTTTCAAGGGTGAAAGAAATTTCATTACTGGCATAGTCATAAAGGTCAACACTGAACTACACTTAAACTACAGCTCTAAGTAAGAAATGAAAGTTCCTAGCCACCCATCAACGGTGGCAAAATTTTATTGTTTAGATTGTCAAATTAACAAATAAGCCTTATCAAAAGATCCTTTCTGTATACCAAGGCCTACTGAAGAAAGGTGGGCACCAATTCCTACAATATGTCTAAAAATTTAATATCCTCTCTCCCTCCCTCCCCCCTTTTACTATTTTCTACTGCATACTTCTATCAAATGCAAAGTTGCAAATGGCTCCTGGGGAGTTTCTTCTCCCAAAGAAAAAATTTCATTTGCTTATTTTCTGATAAAATTTTTACCTTGAAATATTTGATTTTTTTAAAAAAATGTCTCAGCAAAAGTAGGTAGCCCCAGCATACTTCCTGTAATTGGCACATACCAAGTGCATTTAGGTCTCCGTACTTCTGTTATCTGCACTGCGTTTTGTATGACAAACCACTCAGTAATCCTCAAGTATATAAGTAATGTATATATTTTTCTTCTTCACAACAAAATTGCTCAAGGATGACAGCAAATCTCTGCTAAACAAATCATCAGGTGCCAAGCAATGGAGACAAACGCAAAGCGAATGCTAAACCCTCCGTTCCAGCCAAATGTCACCTTGCAGAGTTAAGGAAACTCTGTGCCTGACCTCTTTCTATCCCTCTCTGCTCCCAGCCTCTTTCCTCAACTTGTCCAAAATTATTTAGACCCTTCTACTCCTGGTCTTTAGGAAACAGGGAGAAGAGGGGTCACCAATGTGTAATGTCTTATATCTGCCTGGACATCAGACGATTTAGACACTGAATATAAATGACTTAGGTCCACCCTTTACTGTGCCCTTCAGGTTGAGTCAGCAGCCCCGGATTCTAAGTGGAGGCAGGGGACAGGGCGAGTCAGTCCTCATGCTCACTCTGGCCACCATAAAACTGCTCATGACTCTTAACTCATTCTGGCCTACAATGTCCCATGACATTATCTCACTTCCTACTTTGCTGCTAACTTTAGCAGAGGTCCTCCTCTCTGAGTTAGATTTTAACTGAAATGCAACTGAGAATATCTTCCAGCCCAGGGTTTCCTCTGCATATCTCTTTTTCCTTGAGAATTATGATGGTTAATTCAATGTGTCAACCTGAACAAAGCGTGGGGTGCCCAGATATTTGGTTAGACACATTTCTTGGAGCGAATGGGAATGAGAATAATCAGAAAGTGGTAAAACAGGGGACTCTCCCCAGTACAGGTGGGTCTCATCAGGTCTGCTGAAGGCCTGAGTGGCACAAAAGGCTGAAGGGGACTCTGTGAATCTGCCTTACTTTTCTGAAGACGCTGGTGTCCAGCCCATAGGCTTGGACTTGGGCTGGAATCCACAGCAGTTTCTCCTGCTTCTCAGTCTTTTGGTCTTGGACTGGAACCATATTATTACCTTTTCCGGGTCTCCAGTTTATTGACTATTGACTTTGGGAATTCTCAGTTTCTTTAACCATGCGAGGCAACTCCTTACAATAAATCACTCTATATACACACACACATTCTATGCACTGTTTCTCTGGAAGACCAATGCCTTCTACAGGATTCTAGGACAAAGTTCAATTTTAGAATTTCTTAGATCGTAGGGGCTTATACATCTGAGGCCATTTTCTCTAAAATGTACCGAACTTCACTTTGTTAAAACTTGAGCAACTGTATACTCTTTGCTCCTTTCTCTGGCTAATAGGAACCTCCTGGAAAAAGGCCACTTTCTCAAATCCTTCTTTCTTCTGTATCATTAACCAGACTTCTTTGCTGGTCAGGAAGAAGCTGAAAAGTAAATTAAGAACAGCAGTTGCCTTGGCCATCATGGTCTGGGGAAACGCAACTGCCGTTATGGGCAGGTCAAGAATTAAGTAGAGTGGTAGCTCCATTCATGTGCTCCATTTTCTCCAGGATTCTGGTAGTGAACTCAATCAGATTTCCCCATAAGGTCAACACGGAACCTAACCACTGAATTTTATTTGGTTCTCATCCAAGTTTGTAAACAGAGTTGTACAAAGAATCAGGTTTATGAACCAAGGTACCACTGTACCACCTCATTTTTTTCTTTTGGGATATTAGATATTAGAGCCAACTGCGGACTGAGTTATGTTCCCATGGCATTTATTATTTTATTAACTTTTTAAAATTCTGAGGTAGAGCCTTGCTAATTTGTCCAGGTTGGTCTTAAATGTAAAGTCCTCTCCTCTCAGTTTTCTGAGTAGCAGGGATTACAGGCATGCACCAGCAGGCTAGGCTAAGTGCTCTGTCTTGCTGAATATATATCCTGTGGCCATCTTATTCTTCTTCCTTATTCTTCTCTTATCTTACCCACCTCCTCTTTGTGTTCAGGATATGCACACTCACATAACTGGGGCACATTGTGTGCATGTGTTTTTAGTTTTAGATTTCTGATTTTTCACCTTCTTATATGGAGCTAAACCATCATGCTGTTTTTGAATTTGTTTCTTCTACTCAGGCGTGGTAGGCAAAATACTGGTCCTTTCAAAAAGGCCACATCTTACTTTGGCAGAACCTGTGAATTATGCTTTCGACTTTTATTAGGCAGTTCACATCTACTCTCACTTTCTCCTTGGAAATTTCCAGAATGCCAGAGATTCCTGTTTCTCTATTTTATGCCTTTATTCTAAAACAAAACCAAAAAGCTGAAAAACAAGAGACAAACAGGGACATTATCAGGTATCTCAGAAATCTCTGAAGCAAAACGCAAAATTTTTATTGAATATCTAAAAAAATAGTTAAAAAAAAGCATGTCCTACACTTCCACCAGCTATGATTAGAACACATAATTTAATCATTAGCTGTCATCCCTCTGACTCAATTCTTTTTTGTGGTTGTTGTGATGGGGTCTCACTAAGTTCCCCATATGGGTCTTGAACCCCTGCACTCCAGCAATCTTTCAGCTGCAACTTCTTAAGTAGCTGAGAATGCAACTATGTTCCACTGTTCCTGGCTCACAAGTTGGAGAAATTACATTTTAATAGCCACCCCTTCACATCTGACTATTAAATATGTGCAGCAACCAAACCACACTACTCTTGAGAAAGAACTTTCCAGCTTTTTGCTTTTAATCATTCAGCTGAGCATGCCTACAGGATGTAAGCAACATGCCTTTCTGGAGACACCAGTACTTTCTCCAAGAGACGCCCCAGCCTACCTGGGTTGGTGTAGAGCTGGCTTTCCACAGTTTTGCCGATGCACTGCAGCTTAATGGCCTGTAGGGACTCGTCTACGTGCATGAAGGTCGGCAGGCTGCCCAGAGTGTCCTGCACCAAATTGGCCACTTCCCGGACATCAAAGAGCTTCAGCAGTTCTGAGTACACGGCTGGGAAGGAGCTCAGAAACACAGCCTGAGAAAGGAGAAGAAACTGACATCAACTCCAGGTATGCCATGAAAAATAAACTATAAGATGCTAGTGAGTTTATGAACTGTGATGAGTTTTTTTAAAATGTAAGGTAAAGAAATATAAATGTTCCTGTTAACTAAAGTTAAAAAGGGCACAATTTTTAAAACAAAAAGTGGCAGAACAAGAAAGTTTTCAGAAATCTACAAAGGGACAACATAATGATAACTGGAACCAATGAAAAAATCATTGACATTAAAAACATGGATGGTAAAACCCCTACAGAATTAGCTAATTGCAGCCTGAATGAACAGAAAGAACACTCAACCAAGACTTGTTCGGTGGTCACTCAGACTTGCTTCCTTTTGCAAGAATTTTTGTGAAGTGCTCACTTAAAGAGCTTTCATCTTTAAGAAACCAAACACATTAATTCTCTGAAGCGCTCAATTTGTGACTGAAGAGAAAGCACCTCACATGGCAACACAAGGTCTAGGTCACGCACGCTACCTGCTTCGCTCCCAACCAGTGCTGTGGCTCTGGAAAGGCATTTGGGGCTCCTGGGATTTTGTCTGACTGGAACAACCCCTAACATTGCTTCAAGAACTGATGCAAACCAAGAAATGTAAGGAAAGGTTCAAAAAAAAAATTATATGAAGAAAGAAATCTGTTAACCTTTTCTTCCCTATTTATTTACTTATTTATTTGGTATCAGGGATCGAACTTCAGACCTTGTACTTGCCAGGCAGTCACTTATACTGCTGAGCTACATCCCCAGCCCTATTTATTTTTGGTGGGTATGGCCTGTTGCATTGAGCTACATTCCCAGCCCATCATCATCATTTTTTTTTTTTAATGGAAAACAAACAGATGCTAAATCCAATTCCCAACCCAGATGCCCAGGCTGGAATGCCTGCCTGACACCCTGAGAAAGGAGGACAAATGGCAGGTGCTGTTGATTCCAACATGGAACCAAATTCCAATTCAAGGATTTTCATATTACCTAGACAGGTACAGCAAAAATACCCAGAAGACCCAAAGTCTATTCTTGATGTGACAGCTACAAAATGCTTAAGGTGCTTCTTGTCAACAGTTATGCTCTTTGCCTCTTCAAAATAATAGATTCACTTGAATATACTTAAAATTAATAACCTGGTATTCTGTTAGAGACTGCATTTGCCTGGTATTCTGTTGAGACTATATTTATGTAACCTTCACTGTACTCTGCAAAGTGCTGAGTCACAGAAATAAAGTAAAATAAAATGAATAAAACAAAATGTAGTTTTCTTATTGTGAAGTCAAATATGTTGATTTCCCTCAGGCATCCCTTAATTTATCCCTCAGTTTTTTATTTATATCTTTTTGCTTCAAAAAAGTATCTGAATGTGCCTTCTATTAAGATACATATATAATAAGGCTATTTAAAAGGATAAGTAGACATTTATGACAAGGACAGAAAAATATTTGCAACTAGAGCAAGTTAAGAGTTCTTATTGCAAATAGATATAAAGATGCGATTTAGTTTTGACCTTCCTGATAATCAAGATTAACAGGCAAAATAATTATTAGCAACTGATAATGAAGTCTTGGGTCTTTTTTCCTCTGCCATTGATTTTACTTTCCAGGGAACCCTGGTACAATGGTCTGTCCATGGACTGGACACTACAAACCACTACCATATGAGCTACATCTGGCCCAACCCTGTCCTGGACAGGGCTAAGTGGGACAGTGTCACTGCCAAGCTGAGTTCAGGCCAGGAGGACTCAATGAATGCCTTATTGGACTGCTATGGGCAGATCCACAAGGTAGCTATCCACTGAGGCAGGTGGGAAGCGGGACTTTTAACGCATTCTGGTAACTAGACATGGGGTGGACATGTGTTGGCAGCCTCTCCACACTGAAAGGGGTCTGTGGAAAGGCAACCAGCCCACTTCTGCTCAGAGCTGAGGGGTTTGACAGCCTGTTGGTAATGATGGGTAAGCTATAACCTGGAACCCTGGATTTCGGATGGAGAAAGGATTTACTTCTGCTGTGCAGAAACAAGCTGCATTCTTAGTTTTCCTCTATTTCAGCAGAGACGAAGAAACATTACCTGCGATTGAGATAATGCTCCAGATCCTTTGCTCTCTTGTGAAAGAAAGAAACGGACAGACATAAGGAGCTCCTGGATGCAGCAGCGAAATTCCTCTTCATTTTGTCCACCAGTGGCAAGAGAAAACAGCCTTCGGGATTGAACTATATACTTAAAAATGTATTCCTGGGCCTTAAAACAAAAAAGTTAAAAAGTTACCTTCAAAACAGGCCAAGGGTATTTATGTAACAGTGACAACACGAAACTATGGCACAATATTAGACTTTTAAATTATTGATTTAAACACTAGAATCCTGAGAGATTTTTGAGTGGTATTTACTTGAAGGGAGGAGAATCATTTTTCTCTGATGTCTTGTGAAAAATGTATAAAATATTTTAAAGTTCTTTATAATTCTGAAGAGTCATAGCACTAGTTTTGATCCATAAGTGGCTTTTTCAGTTTAATCAACAGGTAACTGTTTTTCAGAAAGTGATCTAGTAGGTAATCTTGACATAGCACTTAACCTTCAAGCAGAGCAAATACATACATTATTTTTATTTACAGATACCACAGAGAATGGGATTCAGTGGGAGTCAGAAGACTCCTGGGGCTGGGGCTGGATAATCCCTGGAAGAATGTGTATTGGCCCCAGTGTGTCTGCAACTCAGGCACTGCCATCTCCACATACATCTCAGCACAGGGGGGCCCAGAGACATGGGCAATGTTGAACGTGAAACCCAGGAAATCTCAGGTACCCTCTTTGGGAGCCCTGCTAAGCTAGCATATTCTCTCTTAAAATGTAAGGTAAACAGTTCCCAAGGTGGGTGGCTAGAAGCAAGAGCTGGGACTCCTAAGTGTAACCGCCCAGCTGCTGTCTTCTCTCTGAGACTCTTTCTCTTGCCAGTCCTGGCCACCACTTCAAGTGTCCTGCTGCCCAGAGGAGCAAAGCTTCATTCCTGCCCAGGTCCAACAGACCAAGCTAACACAGCCCCTTGAAATCCCCACAAACTGACCAAGATCCCTGAACTGAATGTCAGTAATACATCATCACCAATTACTGTCTGTGTAGAAGAAACCAATTTTGTTTCAGCAGTGCTGTGCAATGGCTTTGTTAGACGACGTGATCTGTTTTTAGCAGCACGTTATTACCTTCAGCACCTCCTGGATGTGCTCCTGCCGTTCTGCTTCCGTGATCCTGTCCACGTACCACTTGAGCACCTTGATGAGGTCTCTAAAATACAGGGCAAATGTGCAGAATGAAGAACAGGCCTCCTTCTCAATTAAATGCCAGCCAATCCGATGCATGCATGTCATGAAGAAGTTTCATTTCCCGTAAGTTTGCATACCTCCCTGTCAATTTGTTGCCTAATAATTTTATTAAGCCTGCAGATCAACACTACCTTCTTTAAAGCTTAAACAACACTGCCTCACATCGAGATTTCCCACCATTTGGACATGTTCCACTGGCCTTCCTGGTGCTGCCAGTACCTCCAAGTGAGCCCACCAACCACAGATACCAGAGAAAAGGAGGTGCCTGGAAGTAGGACTGTTATGGTAAACCCTGGATGACTGCTACTTGGAACTTCTTGCCCACTGACCACGTAGACAGCTAGATGAATTAGCTGTCAGCAGCCGACACAAGGTGGATTAGGGAGCTGTGGGCAATACTTCCCCACTCTAGGTCACAACTCTATGGATCATTCTCTGACCCACAAGACAAACAAGGTTTATGTCCAAAACACACTTTCAAAGGAGTATTTCCTTAAGAGTATTTTCTTTTAAGAAACAAAGTTAAAAAAATAATCTATAACTCTTCAGATTACATCCTTGCTACTCTAAATTCTGATCAGGTCTTAGTTTCTAGGAAAAAGTTCACACTACATTTTTTCTTTCTTTCTTTTTTTTTTTTTAGGGTAAAAACAAGACATGCATTTAGAGTTAGGAAGAGAGAGGATCCCAATTTTGTGGCAACGTCAAAGACATCATTATAAGTAACCAGTAAAATGGCTTGTCTCCATGGTGCCTGGCTGGTCAATGACCTTTATCCCATCAGTGTCACCGAGCCTCTGCATGGTCTGTCTGATCTGGTGCTTGCTGGCCTTGACCTCCACAGTGAACACAAGTGTGTCACCTTCTGCCCTTCTTAAGGGCAGATTCGGTAGTTAGGAGATCAGTACCAACTGTGCTGCCCTGAGCGCTGTCCAGGAAGTATCTGGACTGCCGCTACTACTGCAGTGTTTGGATTGCTGGGAGGTGGGGAGGCACACATCTTTTCCTTGTGGAAGTGGATGCTTTTCAGCACTATCCCCTTGGCCTTCGAAGACTTTGCTTTGGCTTTTGCTTCTTCACTGCCAGGGCCACTCGGTGAGAAGATTACACTGCACTTTCTGTCTCTTGACAATGAAGAATACCTGTACGTGTGAGCAGGTAGGTGCACCTAGGCCAGGCATCTTTAAGACAATATATCAGGGTTTTTTTTGACAACCCACAGCTTGAGAAAACGCCATAGAAGTTATATGTCTCTTGTTAGGGTGGATTATCCTGCTTTCCTGGCCAACCTGAAACATGAGAAATTATACTCATGCCCTCCAGCTTCCAAAGACAATTTCAGCTGGAGGCAGTGACATCCTTACACCAGGATCAAAATTATTAGATTGAACAGAACAGAATTTCAAACTATTTGTGCTGTGATACTTCACCTTCAGCAAGACCTCATGCTGATGGAGGGTCAAGACTTACAAAAATGCCTTCACTCATTTCAATGTTGGAAATATAAATATTAACACGCCATGGTCAGGGGTATTTGAGTTGATCTAAAACTCGATAACTACCATCCTTTACATGTCACATGCATGGTGGGAAAAAGAGGGAGAAATCTGCTTTCAAGCCTTCATCCCACCTCTGAGAACAGATGACTGTGCGCATATGTCCCCTGGGTACCACTTGAACTATAAAGGGAGAAGTGGGCCTGACAGCAGTGCCGGCCCTGGAATGGGCAGGCAGGACATTGGGCGCATGGCAGGACTGCATTTAAGCAGAGCAAAAGACTGGAAGGATGTTACTTGCAGAACTAAAAGAGAAAAGCTGCTACCTTCCGGCAAACATTAAGGAGGCTGCCTGGCCGCAGGCAACAGCCAAAGCTCCACATTATTTATTCACTCCCAGCCTGAAGTACTCAATCTAAGCAGGAGGAAGGAAGAACAGATAAAATGGCAGCTACTATGGCTGGGAGAGTCCTAGGAGGAATGACTTACTTGAGGCTAGAGATAAAATCTTCACGTTGGCAGCACAAAGCCGAGCATGCAGTGTGGCACTCAGGAAATACTACACTGGATGATAAAGGACTGAATAAGTAGGAAAGCAAAGGTTGCTTCCTATTTTTTTTTTTTTTCTTCAAAGTATATATGGTGGGGCTGGTGAGATAGCTCAGCAGTCTAAAGAGCCTGCACAGGCAAGTGCAGGGACCGTGGTTTGATCTCCGGCACCACATGTTGTGCCAACCCTGCCCCCAGGGTGGGCTGAGCTGGCCACAAAAAAAAAAAAAAAAAAAAAGGTAATGAAGGAGTATGTGAATTAAATGGCCCCTTGGAAACCGAACAAACAAATTAAGAACTAGACATTTCAGGCGAAAGAATACCAAGTGAAAGAGAGACAGAAAGAAAAAGCTTTTATATTTCAGGTCTCAAGAATAGGATGTTTCTGCCTTTAATCAGAGTAAGTTGCCGAGAAAAGCTCAGAAGATCCTGCTCTTAGTCAGCTCCAAGCTGAAGGACCTTACCTGTACGCAAGTGCCCCAGCAAAATGACTCTCAATGTAAGTGTCCATTACAGGTTTAAAATGATGAAATTTGCTATCTTGCAGCAAATTTATTATGTGAACCTAAAAAGGAAATTGAGCTTTATAAAACCACATATAAACTGAGACTTTAAGAAATAAATTCTTGTATTATCGAGTGCATATTGCCAAAACAGCCACGTGAAAATCAAGATTGAGATAAAATTGTTAGAATTAAGTGAATTTGAACTTACCAAAGAATCAAAAACTTTAGATCCATATTTTTGGGAATTTTCATCTAAAATTCCAAATAAAGTATCCAGTGTATCTTGCAGAAACTGTTAAATAAAGAAGCAGTAGATGAATAAATAAAATATTATTTGTCCTTCCCTCCCGTGTTCCTTATTGTGTGTTTCCAAGAAGGACAGTGAAATAGTATAGATACCTTTACTATCTCTGAGCCATCGATTTCTTTTAATTTAGAAAGACAGCCTGTGATCTTGTCTGGGTGGGTTCTCCATTTCAAAAGATCAAGCATATCACCTTTTCAAACAGAAAAGGAAGATTAATTGCTGTTATAGACAATAGTTCCTGGTGTGTGTGTGTGTGTGTTCTACTGGTGAGAGCTGAAGTCTTCAGCACATTGTTCCCCTCTCCTGGCCATTCATTATTTAAAAGGCAGGACAGCTATTTAGCTTCTAAGCAGGCAGCCAGTAAGGGACAGGTCCTACAAGTGGCAGCAGCTGGTGACAAAGCAAACAGCACATACACCAAGTTCGGAACTAATTCAAACTGTACAGCCAGTTATGCTTAGAAATGTAAAAAAGCAAACACAGGAAAAAGGAAAAAGAGTTAAGATAAAAACTTCGAACCCTAAGCAAAGAAACTTTGTAGGTAAGAATGTCTTAGTTAACAACTCCCCCTACCTCTAGGCTTCCAGGAATTTAGAAAAGCAGAGTCACTACTTTTCTTTAAACTAAGTCTCCTCTGAAGTCTGCCAGCCAAGTAACTGATTTTCTTTAAACTTCACATTACAAAGCCTAAACCCCAATGGATTATTCTACATCCACAGAGCCACCTGGCTATCTCTGGACAACTTAACAAGTGCTTTGGCAGATCATCTAGAGAGGCCTTGGACCTGAGAGTGCTGGTTCTAGACTTTATAATTCAGCTTCCTTCCCAGAGTCCAGAAAGCAAAGGACCCAGCTCTTCAATTTCCTCTTTGAAGCTCGCCACGGGGCTGCTAAGCCTCACAGGTCCTCTAGGAACCTCTCCACCTGGGGAGAAAAGGAGCTCTTCCTTCATCTTTCTGGGGCAGATTTAGAAAGCCTTGAGGAGATGGTGTCTCAGCTTCATTACTCTCAGAGGGCACTGGGCGATGGTAACTGGGGACCATGGATGCCAGTGAAGGCAGAATGAGTTATCGAGGTACGCTGAGGATACACAGAGAACTGGCAGGGCAGCTCAGGGCTCGGAGGTCCAGAGGGAGTTTTCAGACTGAACTGTGAGGCATTCACTTCAAAGAGCTTGTCTCTGAGGAAACCCAAATGAGTCTTTCTGAGAGACAGAAACATCAACAAAGAAATAAAAACTCCCAAACTCCACATCATCAAGGAAGCAGTTCCAAGATGAGAAGGAAAAGATCGAGTGAACAGAAATGGGAAAAAGTATTAAGACTCTGAAGAGCAAAGAGACGGAATCTGCATCAAAGCCAGATTCAAGAGATAAACTTCATGAAAGTCTTAATGGTAGGAAATTTGGTTCAATTAAGTATTTCTAATCTGAAAATCCAAATGTTCTAAAATCTAAGCCTGTAAGCACTGATGGGATGTCACAAGTGGGAAATCCATGCTGACCTCATGGGGCAGACTGTACCCAAGCAGCAGGCAGACTCAAAATAAACTTAAAAATTATCTTCAGGTGACACACATGAAGCTTACAATGAAACCTAAACCGATTTTGGTTTAAACTTGGGTCCTACCCACAAGGTATTTTATGTAACAGGCAAATGTTCCAAAATCCCGAAGACCCCAATATCTAGAACATTCTGGTTCTAAGCATTTCAGATAAGAGACACTGAGCTTGTACTAAGTAGGAATGTTTCTCTACAACAGAAGTAAGATGAAAAGCAGGATTTAGAACAGGAAAATGAAGAAAAATCCTAAAAACTGATTTTTACATATAGGCTTATGTTTTCATAACAAAAAAGAACACAAACGAAACCCTGAAAATGTTTAATATTGACATCTGATTGAGATATTTTGGGTATGACCGAAACCTTGTTGAAACTGACAGGTTACCTTTGGAGTATGAGGGTTTTCCAGAGTGGGCTTAAGAGCACAGAGGTTCTGCTCCATTGTTCTCTGAGACTGCTTCCTCCTTTCTGTTCTTCCCCATCTAGCCTTGGGCATTTTCTTTGTGAAATCCTCATGCCCGTCTCAACTTCTGCCTACCCCTTCCCTGCTCTCATTCCTTTCCCTGGTGCTCTCCCCCTCCGCGTAGAGAGAGGCAGCTTCAGGAACACCCCAGCTCCTGCCCAATGGGAGAAGCCTGGGGGCAGTCTCTGCTGGCCAGGAAGTGGCATCCTCAGGGGCAATAGGAGGGAACCATGAAGAGGAACCTCAAGAGCAGAGCTGAGGAATGGATCCAGTGGTCCAGATGACCCCATGGGAAGGGACTGCTAATGTTTCCTGTAGGAAGAAGGCTAAAGAATCTCAGGACTGCCCATAAGGATGCAAATGGAAGAGCAGCACAGTTATGTCTATCTGGACACAGTTAATCATCTATGCAAAATACTCAGCATTAAAGCAAAATTGTCATCTGCTAAGATTGGTTTAGTCAACCAAACATACGCTAGCTGCAAATTAGGAGCTGTGACCTGCCACTAAAAATATGAATCCTTTGAATTCTGTTCAAGAAGCATTATTCGGTACATAATAGTCCCTAGTTATGAATATGCAGGTAACAGGGTGCTGACCCTTCAGGATGTTAAGCTTTCTACTTACTCTGACACTCACAGATATCCAGTAGGTGCTCTACGCTGGGTACACTTATGGTTACAATGCTAGGCAACAGAAAGAGAATGCAGACAGACACACTTCAGGAATCCCGACATGCAAAGCTGCCCTGGGACACCAACACTATAGACTACAACATTTGGTATGCGTTCACTTTAGTGGAAATTGGATTTGTGTGTTTCCGCATTCAAGTAAAATGAACATAGATCAATTTAATTTCAATTTAAAACTGGATTATTTTTACACAGAAATGTGTGTCTAATATGGAAATTTCAGAAAACTCAGCTGACTTCTTTCCCTTTTCTCATCTCTTGAAACATGCTATTCATTTCCTGGATCATTTTGAGCTGTCTTACATTGACAAGGTTAATCAAAATTAAAATGATAATGAAACATCTATCAGCCACCAAAATTGAGCCCGATATTGCACAGAATTCTGATTCCGCCTTCCGTATAGTGAGATGTTTAACACAACGACTTCATGAATAGTTTATTTTCTATTTTTACCTGAAAATATTCTCTGGATTTTTTTTTTTTTTTTTTTTTTTTTTTTTTGAGGTACCGGAGATTGAACTCAGGACCTTGCCCTTGCTAGGCAGGTGCTTATTTCACTGAGCTAATATTCCCAGTCCCGATTCTCTGCTTTTATAAAGTAGAAATGTCTAAATTCAGGGTTTGGGTTCCTCACTTTATACATATAATTCTCTTTAATAGTCTAACCCCAGAACTAGAACAAATGGGAGCAGGGCCAAATATTATGATAGCAATGAACCTATGTTAGGTTTACCTGTGTGGTGGGCAGAGTAATGGCCCACAAGATGTTCTCACCCTCGTAGAAGCTGTTAATATGAGTGTACTTATCATACATGAGAAAAAGATCTTACAGATATGATTAAAGATCTTTTATTTTTATTTTAAAGATCTTTCAATAGGGAGATTCTACTAGGTTTTTTCTCACCAAATGTAATCATCTCATTTCTTAAAACATGGAACAGAATCACAGTTGGAGAGACCTGAAGACACTGGGCTTTTGCAGATGAGGAAGGAACCATGTGCCAAGATATACAGGCAGCCCTCAGAAGCTCCACAAGATAAACCAAGGGATCTCTCCTACAGCCTCCAGCAGGAATGCAGCCCTGACAGCACCTTGATTTTTGCCTGGTGAAACTCATTTCAGACCTTTAACTTCCAGGGGTACAGAGTAACACATTTGTGTTCTCTAAAGCCAGTAACTGTATTAATTATTACAGTAGGAAAAGCTAACTTATATATCCCTGGAATATCCTTTTGGGGGAATTCAGTCAAATGTGAACATAAGCTCTGTAATAGACACATAACTAATCCATACAAGATGAATGTAAATTCTATCTATGGCATCAGGAACAGGTTGATTTCGTTCTCTTCCTAACCTCTACTGGGATAGAGTGGCCCTGTAACAAAGACCTGAGGTTTGATAAAAGACTTACAATCATGATGTCAGTAGAGGCTTTATTTACATAATTAACCACTGAATACTGATGAAGGCTAGGCTAAGTTAAAATAACTTGGTGTCCTATGTAATCATATTATGACAGCATGCTGCAATTGAGAGGAATTTTTAAAATGGTCAGTGTTATGATGCTATAGTTTGCTTCTGTTTTGATACTGTATTCTAAGAGAAGACACGTTTCTAACAACGCTATTTCATGACTCAAAAGAATTAATAACACATATAAATGTTTAGGCACAGGCGAAAACAATACTTTGTTATGCAGTGAGTCTCAACATAATGTTTCTGATTTATTAAATACATAACATTCCAGATGCTAGCTAAAAGCCTTATATGGCATGAAAAAACTCAAAATTGTTTATTTCTTTCATTACAGGCAGTGTTTTTACTAAGAACCTGCCAAGAAGAACTTGCTTTATTAATCATAACTTGCTAAACAGTCATTGACATAAAAAGTAATTCTAGAGTACAAAAGCAATATCCATCTAATTAAACAAAAAACAGGCTTTACTCAAAAGCCTGCAATTAGCACTGTTTATGGAGCTATAAAACAGGAGATTAAAGTGATGGTATTTTTTGTCTTAAAAAAAATCAAAGCTATGTTTTAATGGTTTATTTGAGGAGTAGTGTACTTGATTCTGAATGCTGAAATAATCTTAAAGTTCTTAAATTTTATTCATTCAACAGGGTATTAGGTCACTACTGTTTCCATTTTACTGAACACCTTTTTTTTTCTTCTTCATTTTACTGAACATCTTAAACCGAAGGGCTAACAATCTTTCTAAAGCTAAGTTCTTAAATATGACTTTAGTATTCACTGAGTATGTCTACCAAAATTCACACATGCCCTTAGGTATAAAACCTTTCAAGGAAGACAGTATTGTATGTTACCATTTTGTGTGAGTTTTGTAGAACACAGAAAAGATGTTATCCAGAAAGACTCCTTTGTGGCCTTCATGGCTTGATTATTATTCCCAAGGAAAATGCCCTTGGAGAAGGGAAGTTTGAGGTAGCGGGTAGTATCCTGAAGGTTTGTATTTTCTTCACACTGTTCAAAATATTCAAAAAACAAAAGAGAAGGAAAAGAGAATTCATAAGAATTATTCAGCATAATTTCCATTTCTAATGTTTATGAAGTAGGAGACATTCTAAAGAGCATTATAAGCAAATTTTTTTAAAAGCAAAATTCAAGAAAAATATGTACAAACAATTAAACCTAGATTTGGGACTTAGACTGCTATGAATTCAAATCTTGGCTCTGTCACTACCAACATGTGTGACTGTATCAAGCCATTTAGTCACCTGGGGCCCTGGCTGTTTATCTCTACAACCTCATCGTCTTGGCAGAAGAACCAGACTGCACAAAGTCTTTAACATGGTCCCTTATACACTGCAAATGCTGAAGAGATCATATTTGCAGTGACCACAGCACTTTCTAAAAAGGTTTTGATATTTTCCAGTATCTTCTCTGGAGTAGCTGTTAAACTTTTCTCACTTTGAAAATTGGCCATTACAGAAATGGTATTCCAGGAAGTCTAATAGACCCATTAAGTGAGGGAAATCACTACTCCACAGAAAATGTTGATAAGAAACATAAAAGGAACTACAGATTTAAAAAAACAAAATTTCAAATCTCTACTGTAATTGTTTCTTTAGTCAAAGATTGTCATTTACTGTTCAAATCAGCAGGAGAGTTGTCGATGAGGAATCACACGTTCATACAATGCCACTGTGGGACACACAGATGAACACACGGATCACTTTCGGCTGTCAAGAGGATAATATAACTGCACTGGGAGACCAGGGTGTAATCACATCAAGGCAGGCAATGCAGACACATCTACATCGCAGGAAGCACGGGGACAGCAACACGCTGCCCTATCAGAACATAACGAGACCACCGTGCCTTCTGCAGGACTGGTGGTCTTACCCAGTCAAGTCAGAGTTGTCAAAAAAAAAAAAAAAAAAAAAAAAAGGATTGTCCTTGATTACTCAACAATGAACAGGGAGATGGCGTACTGCAACACATAATCGTGGCTTTGGGCGAGCCTAGTGATCTGTCCAAATTTCTGTTTTTATTCTGTAAACTGACTAAGCTCTGGGAAAGAAGTCTGTACACTGGATAGCACTCAAAACATTAGTCAAATAATCAGGCAAGAGAAAGCAATAAAAGGGAAATATATAGGAAAGGAAGACGTCAAATATATGTCTTGTAGATGACACGACCTATATACAGTAGACTCAGAAAATTGTACGAAAAGACTTTTAGAATTAGCAACCAAATTTCATGATGCAGCAAGATCGAAAATGAACTTAGAAAAGTCAGTATTGTTTCTGTACACCAATAATGAACTGACTGCAAAAGAAATTAGGAAAACAATACCAATCATAACAACATCAAGAAAAATTATGAACTTAAGAATTTAAACAAGTGGAAGATCTACAATGAAACTCTGAAAATGTAGATTGAAGACGACATCAGAAAATCAAAGGACATCCCCTATTCTTGGCTTGGCATAATGAATATAGTTAAAATGGCCATATTTCTAAAAATGATGTATCGTTGTAAACCAGTCTCAATTAAAATATCAACAGCATTCCTCACAGAATTAGAGAAAACAGCTCTAAAATTCACGTGGAACCAGAAGAGACTCAGATTAGCAAAAGCAACCCTGGGTAATAAGCACAAAGCAGGAAACATCACAGACCCAGATTTGAAGTTATACTGAAAAACCACAGTGACAAAACCAGCATGGCAGTCATACAAAACTAGACATGTTGATCAGTGCAACAGAAGTCTACAGAAACACCCAGGCACACAGAGCTATTTGATCTTTGACAGAGGGGCATAAAACACACACTGGAGGAAAGAGAGCCTCTTTAATAATTAGTTCTTGAAAAATTAGATATCCATATGCAGAAATCTAGACCCATATATCTCACCAGATATTGAATTAAAATCAGACTGGATCAAATATCTCAGTGTTAACAGAGAAACAGTTAATCTGCTGGAAGACAAAATAGGTAAAATGCCTGAAGACATAGGCATAGGGAAAGAATTTCTCAATAGAATCCCAATGGCACAATAAATAGTATCAAAAATCAACAAATAGGAACATATCAAATTAAAAAGCTTTTGGACAGTCAAGAAACAATGAACAGAGTCAAAATAAAAGCTACAAAACAGGGAAAAATATATTAGACTTCTCCAAAATACAAGACCCAATCAAAAAAACGGACAACTGAAATAAACAGACACTCCTCAGAAGATGTCCAAACATGGAAAAAAAAAAAAAAAAAACATGAAAAAAGGGCTCCATATTGCTGGCTATTACAGAAAGGAAAAATTGAAATAATGCTGATCTTTTACTTTCTTTAATGAAATTCTGCATTTTTCTAAGGTTTTTGTACAATTTTGTATTCTTAAAAAAACAAACAACAAAGAGATTCCATCTTCCTCCAAAAAGAATGGCTATCATAAAAAAAAAAAAAAATCAAACAACAGATGCTGCCTAGGCTGAGGGAAAAAGAAATAATTTTACATTGTTGCTGGAAATGTAAGCTAGCAGAGCCACCAAGGAAATCAGAAACTAAAACAAGAAATTCCTATGGACAGAGCTGTTTCCCTTTTAGGTATCTTTCTAAAAAAGTTAAAGACATCATATTACAGTGATACACGCATACCCATGTTTCCAGCAGCACAATTATAACAGCTAACTCTTAGAGTGGGCTACATTTCCAATAACATAAGACTAGATACAGAAAATGTGGTACTTACACACAATACAGTACTACTCTACTATAAAGAAGGATAAACGAGACATTTGTAAGTAAATGGATGCACCTTGAGACCATAAGGTTAAGTGAAATCGGACAGACACATAAGCTTTAATAACACATGGTTTCCTTTATACGAGAATCCAAAATATAAATACAGAATAACTTCTGTATTTATAGATAGTAGGAAGTAAGGCGATGCATCATTTTCCAATGGTAAGCAGACCAAGAATGGAAAGGGAGTGGGGGCAGGGGACAAAGAATATTACTGAGATGTGTCCCGTTCATGCACCGACTCGGCACAAAGAATGTAAACATTACATGGTGCACATAGTACAGATACAAAAAGACCAAAAATAAATAAAATCACTGTAACTCACATGAAAAGAATCTAGTAATTGGCAAAACCACTGACTGCAGAAACAGTAGATTAAAAGTAAATACATGCTATATTTTAAAAATACCTACAAAAAAATACCCACAGAACAACAACTAGATGGATACACACTAAGAGACTAGCAGTTCACATTCTCTGGGTACTGAACGTAGTGTTTGCATTTTGTTTTGGCTTACTCATATACTGGATTGGTAACGGCAATAGTGATCTGAACATTTCGAGAAAACATGTAACAGATACATTAGCGTTACTTAGCTTATGAGGGGTATAAATTTCAAAACTCATATGAACTGTATTTCTTCACTTTGTGAAAATAGTTTCAACACTAGTGACTTGGTAAAAAGAGTTTAATCATAGAATCTTTTGGCCCTGAATACTATTTTGTATGATTCACAAGGTTTATTTTGATTTTGATTATATCTTTAAGAAAGATCCCTCTTGTGAGTATGGAAATGGACTCAGAATATTACAAGCAGTACTCTCTAGCAGAGCCAAGCCACAGCAGGAATACCGATAGGAACAAACAGTCTCCATCATTTTTCTTGCAGTGTTAACACTCTAAATGCTTTCCTTTATTACTTTGAGATTTCATATAGATAGAAGACTGAATAAAATGTGCATGCATAGTTTAAAGACAAAGTAAAAGGCAAGCATTTCAAATGCTTTCTGTAGAAAATATGCTTAAGCAAAGTAATGTTCTACAATCCTGGGCCACAGGTCCCTCTCCTTGGTCCTATTCCTGGCATTAGGTCCCGAGTCACAGCATCCTAAATTCATCCTGTTTCCTGACTAGAGCTGGTCTGTGGGGGTAGGAACACACTCTGGTCTCCTGTCCACAGCCTGACTATCTTCTGTACATCCAACCACCACTGCCTATCCAGACTGCAGCCTCAGGCCAAGCCCAGCCCAAACACTCTGCCCAGCTATTTCCAGAGCTCCTTCCCACAGGCTAGATCCTGCCCCTCCCTGGTATGCTCCATCTGTTCACAGAAATTCTGCTCCTATGGATGCATCTCTTATGCTCCCCCTTCTCTCAACTAACTAGCTTTTGGGTTTGTCCGCAAGCCTCTTGGAATTCCTGCTTGATACGCTCATCTGCTCAATTGGTTGTCATGGCACTGAGCACCTGTGACCACAGATGTGAGAGCTGTGTCATGTCCCTAGGGGGCGCTGTGAATAGCACACACAGCTGTCTTCTCCCAGGCCGACCACAGAGGTCAGCTCTGCTCCACTCTTCCTGGTTCCTTTCACTTTTCCTCCATCCCAGGAAAGCTAACAAAGGCATAAGCGTGAGGCTGGGACAACTTGATAGCTTCTTGCAACTTAACTCTGTCACCACCACTTGAATACAAAACAATAATTAACATGAACAACACTGCATTTAAAAAAAAAAAACAACATCGCAAAAAAGTTACTTCAACACTTTCCAACAGGAACCCTGCTCTGCGTGTGTGTGTGTGTGTGTGTGTGTGTGTATGTGTGTGTGTGTGTGTTGAGGGTGGAGAGAAAGAATTTATGCACATTAACTCAGTAAACACAAGCACGCAATCACCTCTCTTTGGAGAAATTTCAATCCATTTTTGAAATATATAAGAAACTGCACAGAAATACAGCATCTTTTATGGCTCTTCAAGGTTGTAAGCATCTGAACTAAACGCTGGAAATGTTAAAGCCATCCTGGCAGGAGCCATTCAGGAGAGCACCTTGCTTGCTGGGGGCTGCTGAACACTGGCCTGCATTCTCTGTCATAGCAATTGAGACAGGACCCTGCACCAGAGGCCCATGCATGATTTCGCTAATGTGACACTATTAGCGCCAGGATTTGAATCCCAATTTGTGTGCACAACTACTGTGGAACAGAGCCTCCTCTCCACTGTTCTAAAAAAGTTCTGAGTTCTGCTCTAATGAATTTCAAATTACCCAAGTCACAGATACAACATAGAACTTTAGTTATGGCTAAGAAAGAATAAAAAATGCTCACAGATAGCTCAGATAGCCAGATAGCTCAGCGGACTAAAGCACCTGCTTAGGCAGAATGCAGCAGCCAGGGGGTTCAATCATCAATGTGCAGTGCTGGCCCTGCCCCCGGGGTGCATTGAGACAGCGATTGAGACTGGGTGTGGTGGTGCTCACCTGTAATCCCAGTGCTTGGGAGGCTGAAAACAGGAGGATCACTATGAGTCCAATCTACATAGTAAGACCCTGTAGACCCTGTGCTAAATACATTTTTTTTTTAAAAATGCTCACTTTCCAAAAAGGGTGTGTCCCACCCTGGACAAGGGCTCTAGCATGTGTGGAGCTGAAATAAGATCGAAAGAACCAGCCCTATATCTTGCACAGTGAAATGTAGTCTGTACACTGAAACCACACAGGGACCAAGAGAGACCATATGATCTGATGGATCCTCTGCAACCTGAGAACATCTGTACATCAACCGGCTTGGTTTTGGCCAAGGAAATTTTTTCCTACAAGCCCAGAATGTGCATGGGACAGGAAATATCCACATGACAGCAAGCAGGCGCTATCCCTGTTAAAAGAATTTGTGCTTTGTGGGAAACACAACATAGTTACCGCGTAACCGGTGTGTTGGACGGGTGAGTGGATGGGTGAGAGTATATTAACAGAGCTGCTCTTTAGTAGAAACAAGACCTCTTGAGGCTGCTACTAGACCAGGGGAACAAATCCACCATTGTCATAAAGGATAGGTAGCGTCAGCTTTGACAGGTCAGAATCTTAAAATGAGATGGAATTAACGTATTACAAATTTGAGAGCTGGAGTGCTGGGAAGATAACTTGGTGGTCTAAGTGCCTGCCTGGCAAGCACAAAGACCCAGGTTTCATCCCGGCTACCATATGCCATGCCAGCTCCGGAACCCTGGGCAAGAGGGGCCAGCCTCAGAAATCAATGTGGTGGTGCATGCTTGTAATTCCAGCACTGGGGAGACTGAGACAGGAGGATCATTACACATTAGAGTTGTGTAGTGAAAGCCTGTACCAAATAAAAAAATAAACTTAATAAGTTTATTAACTTATTTATTATTTATTATTTAAGCTTAAAAATAAACTTAAAAGTAAATAAATGAAGAAATAAAAATTTGAGAGCAGGAGATGAGAATCAGCTTTCTATTTTACCATACTTGGGTTTTAAAGAGAATCTGACCATACACCAAGGCTCTTTTGATGTTCATGGGAGCATTAAAATGCAGACCTTGTAGCAGCAGAGATGTCTTCCTCTAGGAGACTACACAGCTCACGCCAGTCTATTTTTCCTAGAATTAAAATCTTCTGGCAGAGGCCAGGCACGGGGGCGCACTCCTGTGATTCCAGGACTCAGGACGCTGAGGCAGGAGGACTGCCATGCGTTGGAGGCCACCCTGGGCTGTGTAGTGAGTTCAAGGCCAGCTGTGCTACACAGTGAGACCCGCTCTCAACAACCAACCTAACAAACATCTGTCGGCACAGCAACGACTGGTGCATTCTGTAGAGCCTACGAGATGGCCATAGTCTCAGATAAGTGAAAGAGAACTACAGTGGTCAGTCATGAAGAATAGTGCAGAAATGTAATATCTGTAATTACGCAAGATATGTGATTAAGAGGTCCATATCTATAATTTACTCAGAAAAAAGCCAGCACAGAATTCATGGCATATTAATCAAATAAAGGGCCTACAATTTGTGGGAAGTAGAAAATTGAATTGAAAAATACAGTTAGTCAGAAAATCCAGTTGGAATTCTACAGTACCAGTTAATGAAAATCAGATTTAAACCACTTTTTGGTGGCAAATATCTCCTTTTGTAGACTTTTCTGGTAACACTAGTCATTCTGAATATTACCATATGTTTTAAATTCCTACTATTAGCCAGTTCTTCAATTTAGTATAAAAGTGTGACAAGGAAATGACACGGTTGCTGTCCCCAAGGCCATTCTATGTCTGATCTGACCACCACACTCTTCCACTGATACTGAAGACAAAGCTGGATAAAGACCACTGGAGAGGCAGGCATGGGGGTGCACACTTGTAATTCCAGAGCTTGGAGGACTAAGGCAGGCAGATCTATGTGATTTAAGGCCAGCCTAAGCTACACAGTGAGTTTAAGGTTAATCTAGACTACAAAGTGAGACAGGCTTCAAAAACGAAGGACGAAAGGAGGGGAGGAAAGGAGGGAGTGACAGAGGGAGGCACGGAGGGAGGCAGACCACTGGACACCAGCTATGCTGAGAAAGAAGGCTTTGTGTGAAAAGGGCTTTTTGAGCTTAATCACTGAGAATAAGGAGGTCACCAAGCAGGAAAGGGAGGAAAAGTTGAGGGAGAGAAAGCACAATGTGTGTAACCATATTGAGGGAAGGAGTATGTGTCTGAGATCACTGGCACATGACACTTAACTGTAATGTGCGATCCAGGAACAGAAAACTGGCACTAGTAACACACTTTCTGTACGGTCCAGATAAATTCCGTGCTAGCACTATTTTACCAAGATTAATTTGGTTTTGAGAAATGTGATATACTTTTATGTAAAGGATAATGTAAGCAAACTTGGATAAAGGGTACATGGGGAAATTTTCAATTTGTCTTTTAGTCTAAAATATCTTAAAATAACTTTTAAAATAAAAATGCAGGCATAATCAGACAACTACATGCACTTTAGTAAGGATCCTCAACATGACAAGCCTTGCGGCTACTCTAGATTTCTCTTTTTTAATTTGTTTAATAAGGAATCCCAGGTAATTCTGACACTCAGCTCTGGTTGCACTTCTGGCGTCAACTCTTTGGATTCCACATCAGGGAGGTAGACTGAGCAGTCTGTGGTGGGGGTGGATGGAGAAGAGATTAAAAGGCTCAGTGTCTCTGGATGAACAAACTCAAGGCATTCTGTGAGCTAGCAAAAGTTTTACGCTCACAACACAGATCTGGTATCACTGGTCCCGAGATGTGGGAAGTTCACCCACTGAATGAGAAGAGTGTCTTGGGGTAGGAGACACACGTGGTAGCTGAGATTAAAGTCCACAGAAATGCCAAAACGTGAAGGTGCAAAGACCAGGCCCTCAATGGAGGAAAAGTGGAACTCAGGAGAAAGCCATTACGAACATGACAGAAGGCAGGGTTTTCATGAAGTGTAAGTAACAGCAATGCATGTGACTGGGAGGTCAAATACAGGATGATTTTTTTGTCCAGTAGCTTTAGCCTCTGGCTGGGCAACAGGACTCTGGAGGGGAGAAAATTCACTTGCAAGATGGTGGCATAATCAGCCCAAGGAAGGAATGAGACACAGGATGCTGAGTCTGAAACTGGGTTTTCAGCAGATGGCTGACATTATGGGAGGAGATAAGGGAGGATGGTAGCTACTTGAGAAAAATAGGGAAGCATGTTACACTCTTTTAGTGAATGGTGCCCCACACAGGAAACAGCAGTAGAAGCCAAAGAGAATGGCTCACTGTGGGGCCGGCTGGTAGGGTGGGTGTGGGGGGTGGAGGAGCAGAGTCAGCCAGGAGGGAGGAAGGCGGAAGAGTGAGCCTCAGGGAGAAGCCTTGACTCCTCCCTGACACAGGAAGCAGGAAGAAAGGGAAGGATACAGATAAGTCTGCAGGTGGCAGGGGACAGAGCACAGGAAGCCAAGGAAATTCCTGTCTGAGGGCTTCTGTTTTCTTTGTTAAGTAGACGGGAAGTGTTAGATGAAGGAGGTCATCAGATCTTGTCCCTCGTTCTTGTGAGGACTACAGAGGGAGCCAGTTTGCAGTGTGGGTGCTCCCGTATCTGTATCTGTGGGGCTGGTGCTACCCTGTAACAATGCTAATCTCTGCTGGTGACGTTCAGGTGACTAGGGCTCAGCACAGGGCAGGTCACAAAGGCAATGTTGACAGACTGCTGTAGGACCGTTTTTGCAGTCCCCACTCAGCATCAAGAAGTAGTCTGAATGAGAAAGGGAAGAGTAGTGCAGTTAGGAAGGGTCTACTGGAGGAGAGTAAGATTGATAAATATGGATAGTTAGAAAGCTGGAAGGCTAAAAGACTGGTAAGGATATTGGGGGTTGAGAATTTTGATGGGAAGCCTGCCCATCCACCTGTCCAGTTAACCCACCTGCCCACATGTTTAACCAGTCAGGGGCCACGTGTTGATTTGGTACCCACGTTCAGTGTGGATGAAGCAAGGTCCAATGCGTAGTCCCAGCAAAGTAAAATGCAAATGAAGGTGACCAAAATCAAAATGGCCAAGAAATAAGGGCACAAGAAATGGCCAACCAGAAGAGTGAGACACTGAATCAGAGCAAGGCTAAAAGCAAAAGCAACCTGTCTGCTGCCTCCTCCTCACCTCTTCCTCACTGGCCCTCAGTATGGCATACAGGGTGTGACGTGAGTAAGCAGAAAGCCGTGGCGCTGTATGGAATAAGCCCTGCAGAGTAAGCAGGCCAGGGCTTCCCAAGAAAGTGGGGAATGGTAGGTACCACTGAAAGGCACCAGGGCATCTGCAGATGGCTGGCCTCTGAACGCTGGACCCGAGGCTTCAGAAGATAAGCTCACTACACGGGAGGCCCTCTCAGCAGAGGGGAGCAGGTGTCATTAAGGCAGAGGATGATGCAATGCCAACTAGCAGGGATGGAAGAGGCTTTCTGGACGCTGGATGTTACATAAATGTAGACCTAATTGTTAGTATATTAAAATTATATATTTTTTCTGGTTAGCTTCTGTGGTCATCTGGATGTATGTTTATGTTAAATGTCCTGCGCTACTACTTTTTAAAATATTTTGTTTTTATATTGCTCTCCCAGTGTGTAATAAAGTACATTAAGTGATCAATTCTACCCAAATCCTATGGTGAATGGGTATATTTCTGGCTTGTCTAAGATTTATTGACCATGTTTACAGGGTACTCGCTCAGAATGCCTGAGGTAGCATGTATAGTAAGTGGTATGGCTTGTGTCTCGATGTCCCCCCAAAGCCTCACGTGGTCATAGGTAGGGCTTTTCCCCCATGGCTGGATCTTTGTTGTGTGATTCTGGGATTAAGTGCATGATGCTGGAACTGGGAGTGTGTAATTACTAAATTAGTCCACTGATTGATTTGATGTAGTTCTGGGTGTGGATTAAAAAAAAGCTCAGCCTGCTACGAATGCTACCTGCCTTACGTGCAGACAGCCTGAAGAGAGTAGAAAGAATAGAGTGAGGGCTGCTGTCGTTGCTTGCTGCTTCTCCTTGATGCTTCTGTGCTGCCCTCTGCCTTTTATGGACTGTTTCTCCTCGGCCGGGCCACCCTGCCCTGGAGCCAGCCAACTATGAACTGAAACCTTTCAACTGTGAGCTACAGCAAATGTTTCCTCCTTTAACTTTGAGGGTTGGGTATTTTTTTTCAGCAATGAGAAAAGTAACCAAGACAGTAAGCTTGGTAGTGAATATATGGATGTCACCTTGAAGTTTCAGACTCCCTTGTCTTTTAATTTTACTTGTGAATACAAACACATGGTAGGAAGAGGCCACTCTGAACGTCAGGGTAAGTGGAGAGCAAGGAGTCTGAGAGGTCCAGTGCAAAGGCAGCCAGCATCCAGTGAAAGGAGGCAGTGCTGGCTATGATGGAGGACCTAGAACGAGCAATGGCATAAGGTATTGAAAACAAAACACATGGCTCACAAAGGCTTACGGACCAACTTTTAGGGAGTACAGGAAACATCAACCTGCAACAGACTTTTGTAATCTAGGCCATCACATTAAATTGACTTTGTCCACCCAGAGAACAGTATCATTCTCTATTTGGTTGACTTCTTTGGTTTTTTTTTTTTTTTAACTAGTTTCTTTTTTGGTACCAGGAATTGAACTCTGGGCCTCGCACTTGCTAGGCAGGCACTGTGCCACTGAGCTACATCTTCGGCCCTGGGCTGACTTCTTATCTGGTCCATCTCCTGTCCAGATGCACGGGATTAGGAGCCCAAACAGTTCCTTTACTAAGCAAAAGCCTAGCTTAGTTGAGCTGGACCATGTTAGCTGTTGTGGTGTTAGACAATCAACAATGATGATGAACAAGACCTTTCTTAAAGACAGACTGCTTTATTTTTTATTTTTTACTGGACTTGAGAATGCTTCTGGATGTACTTCCCTGTCTAAAAGCCCTCCAGGAGAATCAGTCAGAATAGAGAACTCAGTGCAAGCCTGGTTTCTACCATCCTCCTTTTGGATTCTCATAGCATTCTCTTTAAAGATACTAGCTTTCGGAAAGTGAATTCCTTTACCTTCCTTGCCTCAGTCTCTTTTCTTAACTTGCTTTCCAGCAGGTAGTTGAAGGGGGTAGGGTAGGCAAAAAGATATCTAGAAAGTTACGGGAAACATAATCCTAATGCAATGCATGAGATGACAAAACTTTCTCCAATTAAATGCCATAATTAGCAACTTCAAAGGGAAGCTGTGGACTTTTGCAGCCATCTGGAGACATTTCCTGTGCTGGGAGAGCTTGGAAAGGGGCTCTGGGAAGAGGACTGATCAAGTTACAGTAGTTCACTCCCCCATCCAGAGCCACAGCATTCAGATTTCTGTAGATGTTAAGAGTTTACTTCCAACAGAAGCTCGTGTCACCCATGAAGCCGAGTTGGGAGGGAGGAAGGCTGCAACCCAGGTCTCCCTGACCCCATCAATTGGATCAACACCATTTATTACATGTGCCCAGGATTAGCCACTGATCTGAAATCCACTTCTCTTCTGTTTCCTTTGAACTAACAAATTCAAGACTACAGTCATCAGCTGACTCTGTGCCTTCCTCAGGGATAGGAATTATGCTGGTTATATGGTTTTATAACCATAAACTGCAGGCGGCCTTCAGATGAAAGTGAGCTTGTTGGCTCAGTGCTACAACAGAGAAAACCAGAGCAGCAACCAGGCTAAGCACAAAAGTTGTTCCCTTTGGCAAGCATTTCATAACTCTTTAAGCAACACTACACAGTCACATATATAAGAAAAACAGCTATTGAGGATTCTGTTGTGGTACTAATGCCTCCTGATGGGACTCTACAATGTTGATGGGGCACAAGTAGATGACCTAGGATACCACCCTCAGCCCTGCCTGTGTTTGAGGACAATCACAGAGAACAAGTGCCCTTAAAACTGTCCCAACTCAAATGAACTTTCCTTCACAGATCTGAGTTCTGACTACTCAGTGTAGGGGCTTGGGCTCATTCAAAGCTCTGCTTCTCAGGAAAGTTCTGCCTCTGCTGACTGACGTTTGGTAAGGGAGTAGGTGGGTCTATGCCATGGAACCGATACTGGATGAACCCATCACTGTTCATAGGGAGAAGCAGACTCTGACCCTAAAGCACATGGTTTCTCCAATCAGTCACCGACACTCTTGGTCTCATTCATATTCACCAAGAGGAGCCCCCAGTGCTTGCTTCGAGTACAGGCTGCGCCAAAGAAGCATTCTCTAATCTACAGTGACAGTGTCAATATGTGACATGTGATAAAGGAGTGATTCACTCTTCTATTAGCCCAGTTTTAATGATCTTAGCCTGACTATTCTGAGTCATGACGATGTCAGAGTATATATACACCACTCACATATTTCAGAAAAGTGGCTGAAGACACTGCTATTATATTACCTTTTATAAAGGGGTAACAGATCGTCCCTGTGTCTGGCGCCACACCATTCTTTTGCCTACTCTGCTGGTTACTTTGCCGCGCAATATGTTTGCTTTGCATTTTCAACATTGTTAGATCACTTTGTGGAAAAGGGTAACTATAAGTGCCAAAAATGGAGGAATTGGACTGTTTTGTTGGTCGCTATATTCCCAGCATCAAGAACAGTGGCTATTGTTTGTGTTTGGTAAATGTGTTGAATAACTAGAAAACAAATGATTAAGGAGACAAATAGATATATGTAAGAACAGAAGTGACCAGATTTACTGCTCATCACCACTATTCTCTATTAGCAGTTATCTAAAGTTACAGAAAAATTTTATTTATAATCACTTTATTCATTCAATAAATCTTTGCTGTACACTTATGGCATGGCAGAATCCATCTGACACAGCTGGTGGTCTAGAGGGGCTCAAAAGTCTGTTGGAGGGCTGAGGATATAGCTCAGCAAGGTCCCAGCTCAATCCCTGGTACCTGCCCCCCAAAAGAAAAGAAAACAAAGAAAAACCTACTGGATAAACCAGGCACTGTAAAGCATGAATGTAGTCCCAGCAGGATGAGAGGCTGACTGAGCAGTACTATAAGCCTATTGTAGTTTAGATCTAGAACGTTCCCCACATGTCTTATGGTTTCCATGGTGATGCTCTGGGAAGGTGACTGAATCGCGGAGCACTATACTGACCACTGATAGCAAGTGCAGCCTCATCGGGTTGGAGATGACTGGATGCGTGGCTTAGAAGGGTTTTTCTCTGTGCCAACCTCCACCTTCTCGCTTCCTGGCTCCCATGAGATGAACAGCTTTCTTTCTCTTTGCCTTCTGCCATGATGTTCCTGCTCTGGAACCAGCTGAATCCCCAAACATGAGCTAAAACTCTTCTTTTTTTAAATTACAGTTTTAGATACTATGTCTCAGCAAGGGAAAGCTGACTGGCTAACACGGAACCCAATCTGAGCCACTGAGTGACTTAGAAAGGCCCTGTCTTAAAAAAAAAAAAAAAAAAAAAAAAGCAAAAGCAAAACAAAAAACATTAACTCACTGAGACAATGCAAAGGTCTTAGGTTTAATTCCCAGTACCATGATTTAAAAAAAGAACTTACTGGGCTACCTGAGGGATCGTCAGATGAATGTGTGAATGTGGGACAGTATGCTGAGTACAATGGGAAGAAATACATGTAGAAGTTTAGGGAGACCAAGGGAGAGTGCTGTACGAACATGGGGGTACAACTCCTGACGGAGGCTGGGTCAAGTCTGGATCCAGGAAAGAGCAGGAAGCCATGAGAAGGGACAACAGGGGAAGGCGTCACTCCAGGAGTCCAGGGCTAGGGCATAGCAGGCAGGACCCGCAGAAGGAACATGAGAAAGCAGAAAGAGCTGGGTGTGGCCACAGTGTAATGAGGTCAGGAATGGTACAAGTTAGGGTACTGCTTCTTGCACCAAGGAGGAGCCTCTGAAAAGCTCTTGAACATGCCTGGCAAGTGCAAGGTCTTGAGTTCAATCCCTGGTACTGGAAAAAAAAAAAAAAAAAAGAAAGAAAATGAAAAAAAAAAATCTATGAAAAGCTCTTGAACTGTGAAGTGACCTAGCTGGACTGGCTTTGAAGAGAGGTCACCTGATGCCTGGGTAGAACTTGGACCAGGGGGAGTTAAGAACCAGGTCAGCCCACCCATGAGCACAGGTGAGAACTCCTTAAATCCTAGACTATTAAAGGTCAAAGAAATGGAGAAATGCAAAGGAGACAACTTAACTATTGCCAGCATTTGCTCAGATGATTTCTATGAGGCTCTCACTTTGTGAATTTTGTTGATGCCTACAACAACAAACTTTTTCCAAATATTTTTATTACCATTCTTTTTTTTTAAATGACAATTCTTGACTTAGAAGAAAAGCTGCAAAAGTTGTCAAGACAAAGTGCATACCAACATGGGGTATAAAAAGTAAAGCCATATTAATATGCTGAGCTGTAAAAGGCTCAAGTCAACAATTTCTGACACCGCCAGTCCTACAAACAATCCACTAGTATTATGGACTACTGGACTATATTGGATTATTTTGCTGAATTCACGCAACTACAATATTTAAATGGCAATGGAATACCCATCTCTGACAAAACTAAACAAAAAAATGGGGATATAAATGAAGGACCATTTTGTATCTGCATATACAAAATAGTTAGAATAGATATATGGCTACTTTCTCTTAATTCAATGAGAAGAAAGTTTTGAACTAATAGTGTTTAGACAAGAAACTATGTCTGCATCTTTTACTATGAATAACTACTACAAAGACAACAATATGCAATGTATTAATTATTATAACTATACTACTAACCTGTTTTGAAACTATCTCATTGCTACTTCTTTCTCAATAAAATTATTAAGAAAAAAAAGTGCATACCAAAACCCAACAAACCAACCAACTAGCCAACCAGTCAACCAACCAACCACCAACAAACCAACCAACCATAAGAGAGTATTTCCAGTACTTACAGTGATCTGTAAGATTTACTTAATCCTCTTACAGCAATAGAAAGACTTTAAGATCAATACCCAGATTTACCCAAATACCCAGACTAACTAAAAATTGAAAAAAATCTGTGCCTGGCCCACACACCTTTAATCTTAGCACTCTGAGAGGATGAGGTCAGTGCCTTGCAAATCTGAGCTCAACCTGGGCAATTTGAAAACATACCACAACACTTTCTCAAAAAAATTTTAACAAAAGCGGTGGGTGTTCTGGGGATATAAGTCACTGCAGAGGCTTTGGGATCTCTCTCTCTCTCTCTCTCTCTCTCTCTCTCTCTCTCTGTCTGTCTGTCTGTCTCACACACACACACACACACACCCCACACCACACCACAAAATATCTTCAAAATATGTTTAGAATATATGACAGAGTACATATATACAAACAATACCACCAAAAAGACACTCCCTGCCAGCAACCTCATGGAACAGTGTTCTTTTTAGTGTTTTTGTTCTGTTTCCCAAGCAATGGTGAAAGCGTGAGTTGGTCATTGTGCCCTATTTCCTACACCCAGCCCAGTGTGTGACTGAAGGTACCTTATGCACGATGAGCTCGTGAGTGCCGTCTGGAAGAGTCCGGCCATCTTCCTGCATCAGGGGCACAAAGGAGAAACCAAACAACTTCTTCTCTCCTTTCTCCTTTGCTGTAAAGAAAGGAAGGGGTAAAAGATCACTTGCTTATATAAGCCCACGCTTACACTTCTGAGTTAGAGAGGCACAAACAGCAAGAAACATCTTCCCCCACTCCCGTTCCTTCACACAATGTCCAGTGCTGTCCTGATGGGACAGCCATCCCAGAAGGCCACCCTGAACGCACAGTCCCTCTTCCTGCTATCAAGTTACATTCCTTGCCTAATTTTGTCTATGACTTTCATTATCTGAAATTGTTTTTCAAAAATGTGGAGTACCTGTTTCTCTTCATATCTCATCTCCCCTATTCTCAAGGACTATTGATAGCAGGATTCTTATCTGCTTGGTTTTCTCAAAGGATGCCTAGAACAGCAAGTTCTCAATAAATGCATAATAAAAGAATGAATGAATGTGTGAATG
Organism: Octodon degus; assembly: GCF_000260255.1. Taxonomy (NCBI): domain Eukaryota; kingdom Metazoa; phylum Chordata; class Mammalia; order Rodentia; family Octodontidae; genus Octodon; species Octodon degus. The sequence continues at coordinate 1,199,966 of NW_004524591.1, forward strand.
TGAAGTAAGTGCATGCTTTATCAAGCATGAAAAGGGAATCTCCTAACTGCCTTGGTCCATGCCAGAACTTTTTTCCCTATATTCAGGTATGTGTACACAGGGGACCACATCAAAGCTACTTCCTTGGAATAAGTTAGGCCTGTTAAAAGAAAATTATGAATTGTCAGAGATAGTTTAATGTGAGATTACTATAGCAGTACTCTGCAAGGTGGAAATAAGGCAGTGAGGTTTTCAGATACCTAAAGAAGCACAAAGATTAGAAACGCAGAGGCTCCTTAGCTATCGTTCATACATAAGGAAATGGAGATTCTGGATGTGAGGCAACCTGCTCTAGAACTTCTTGAGTGTCATTCTTCCACTAAGCCTTTTTTCTCCAAAATAGAGAAAGCATCATCATGTTTGTTCAACTTGACACTGTTCCTCTGGCACTTGGAGGTATGGGGAGGATTGCTCCAGGGTTGGACAGCTATTTTGGGGATGCGGAGACCTGACTAGAGTAGTTAGACACAGTGATCTTGAAGACTGGACAGCATGGTTGGCAGCACATCCTCCCTGATGACTGCTTCTGGCCTCTAAGAAGGAAGTGGGGCCTCACACAGAGAACAGTGCTTCTGACTGCCTGGACATGGATCCTGAAGCACAGACCTGAAGGTGTGATGTCTTTTTTTAAATGTGGCCTTTATAAAGAAAAAGCCTTTCTTCTAAAAACACTAATTTCAACTCAAGAGAGAAACTGGGGGAAAAAAACTGATGCTTCTTAAACTTAGGCAAAAATTTCAGCGAAGACCTTTGGAAAGAAATTTCTATATCAATAATAGCTCCTGAACATATGATTCAGAAGAGAAGATTTATTTAGCAATAATTTCTGAATTTTACTGGATACTTTCTGGTGTGATCTGTGGCATCCAGTTTGGAAAAAAAAATTTGTAACAAAATTAGCAAAGATAAGAAGACAAAATTAGCAAAGATAGCATTTTTTTTTGGTTTTGTTTTTAGACAGGGTTTTGCTATATAGTTCAGGCTGTCCTTGAGCTCACTTTGTAGCCCAGGATGGCCTCGAGCTCACAGCAATCCTCCCCACCCCCCAACCTCTAGTCCTGGCATTATAGACCTGTGCCACTATGCCCCGCCTGCAAAGATTCTGTTACAAAATAAAATTATGGTTTTTATTCATGTCCAGGATCTATTTTGGGTTAAGTTTTGTGAAGGATGTTAGGTCTGTGGCGAGCTTCCTGTATGTACATGTTCAGCTGTCCCAACCATTTGCTGACAAAATTTCCTTCCTCTATTCTCTGGCCCTTGCTTCTGTGTCAAAGGTCAGGGGACTGTACTTCCAGGGGTCAGTTTCGGAGCTCTCTTTTCTGTTGCACTGCTCCATCCATTCCCTTACAATATCTTACTATCACCTGTGACATTACAGTAAGTCTTAAAGTCAGGTGTTATTATTCTTACAAATTTGTTTTTCTTTAATATTGTGTTTGCTATTTTAAGTCTTTTGCTTTTTGCTGTAACCTTTAGGATTAGATTTCGACTGGGATTGCATAGTCTGTAGAGTCAGAAAGAACTGACACCTTGACAACATTCATTCAGCCCATCAACAAGACTTTCATATTCTTTATAGTAAAACTCTCAAAAGATTTGTCTACATTCACTGTCCTACTTGCTTTCCTCCACCTCACTTCTGAGCTCACAAAGCCACCAAAATTATTTATCAGGCTTAATGACTTCTATGATGTCAAATCAAATTATAATTTCTCTGTCCTCATTTATCGCTGGCACCCGACATCTGACCAATTCTCTCTTGAAAATCTCCTTCAGGTGGCCTCTGGATGATCTTTCTTGACTGCCCTTCAACCTACTGGCTAACCCTTCTTAACATCACTTCATGGCTCCTTCTCACTCTCCTCTAGCTATCGATCATTTGTGGACCTCACTGAGTTACCTCAACTTACAGCTTTAAAAAAACATGAGAAGCAATGGCGTGCTGTAGCTGGACCACAAAAGCTGTCCTGGATCACAAGAGCTGAGACTGTGGCTTTCTCTAACTGCACCTTCAGTGAAGTCATGCAAGCTTAAATGCAGCCATGACTGGAGTATTTACACCATGGAGGTTAGCAATTGCTGCAGACCCAGAAGTAAACCTACACTTGCCCCTGAGGGCTGGTATTAGGTATTCATAGTCTGTAGAATCAGAAAGAACTGACACCCTGACAATATTCATTCGACCCATCAACAAGACTTGATGAGATGTGTGTTTTCATTCACCAGTTTAGTTTTGAACCTCAATCTCCTTCAGCTGCCCATCTATAAACTGAAGGCCTAATAGACATAACATGTCTAAAATAGAATGTTTGATTTTTGTTCTCTAAATAGATTCTTCTGCTACACCACTACTTTCCATTAAATGCACATTTCATTGTCAGGTGACCTCCTGGGGTCATCCTTGACTCTTCTCCTCCTTTCACTTCTAACCTGTCAGTAATCTATAAAAAAACTTTCAACCATTTCCATCTTGAGACAGCCCTCTTTCATCTCTTAGTTGGACTACAACAGCCCTCCACTTGGCGTTCTTATCCCAGCCTGCCCACCTACAACCCACAAGGCAGCCAGACACTTGCTCACTTGCCCCAGATCCCCTCGGCTCTCCCCGTTACTCCAGAGAAAACCTGCAGTCCTCCACATGACACACAGAACAGTGAGCTCTGACTACTCTGCTGTCTCTCTGTTCTCTTGCTATTCCTTGGAAGTGCCAGCCATGTTTCGATCTTTTTTTTTTTTTTTTTTTTTTTT